>NC_080112.1:95756271-96066271 GCF_950005125.1 Chionomys nivalis
AGATGTACATGTAGCCCAAACACCCATACACATAATAAAATATTTTTTAAATGTTGTTTAAAAATACCTGAAATTTAAATAGCCTTTTTAGTAGAGAGGGAAATCTTGTTGAACAGATTCCTATCCACCTCGCCTGGCCAATCTTTATTTAACCGACTGACCCCCAAATCCTTCTCCAATACACGGAAAGTGAAAGCACTTATGGACTGTGACTGTGTACCAGCAGTGAACACTTGCCCAGTATTGTAAGGCTCTGTGTTTGTTCTCCACCATCACATACAAAAACTAAAGGCCTGGCTTCTAGTCTGTGAATAGAAAACAGAATGGTCTACACATTGAAATTCCAATTCTACTATTGATTAGAAAAAAGTCACGTCAATTCTATTCATCAGACACAGGCGGGATGCTAAAGTAAATAGATAAAAAATAGAAAACAACTTCAAGCTGCTCTACTTTGTTCAGGGGAGCACAACAAAGCAAAACGTTTGGAAGTTAGAGGCAGAATAGTTGGAAAATAACTTTGGAAAAATTTGTGCTATGCAGGGAAGAGGCTGTCTTGGAAGAACATGAGTGACATGCCTCGGATGAGAACAGACGCAGGAAAGAAATAAGCCCTAGGCAGGGCTCTTACAGAAGGGATTGCCCAGCTCGGCTGAGAGACTTCTATCCTTCCACGTTTAGCCATGTAGCCTATGATAATTAGCAACCCAAGAATAATCCGCATAGGAGAATACATAAAAACTGGGCTGGAGAGATGACTCAGTGGTTGACAGAAATTCAGCAAAGTTAAGTAACTTGCCTGAGATCACACAGCCTGAATTACAACAGCAACAACAAAAATCAAACGACAACAAATCTAAATCTGTGCCACTACAAATCTACAAAACCCCCGAGTCACTGCTATGTCCTCTAACTGAGGATTTGAGGGCTCAGAGAGAGCACTGTGCAATGAAAAACTCAGGGCATCAGCATCTGACAGAGTTAGCTCTCGGCAATATTGTTGATTAAATATGCAATCCACTGCTTTTCAGCTTTGTTTATTTACTAATGCTGGTTTGTTTGAAATTATGTGCTTTTATTTTATTATTATTTTTAAATGATTTTATTTTTATTTTTTTCTGTAGTGTGAGTGTGTGTGTGTGTGTGTGTGTGTGTGTGTGTGTGTTGGGTTCTCTGGAACTGGAATTCCAGACAGTTGTGAACTCTGTGTGCTAGGAATTGAACCAGGCTCCTCAGGAGCAGCAGCCAGTGCTCGTAGCCACAGAGCCATCTCTGCAATCCCTGTTTATTTCAAACAGGTTCTCATATAGCCAAAGCTGCATAGCCAACCGTGTCTGTGTACTCCACATCCTACTGGGGGTAGAATTACAGGCCTGTATATTATTACACTCAGCACAGTATTTTAGTTTTTAAAAAATCATGTACATATTTTCTTCTTCTTCTTTTTTTAAAGCCATGTTAAAAAAACTCTCTTGCTAGCCAGCACTTGCTCTCCCTGTGAGATTTCCTCCTAGCAGCCAGCTGCAGAGCTAACTAACTTTGCCCAGTCTGTTGATCAGTAAACAAGAACAAACCTCCCCAGGGCCTCTACTCTAGGGCTTCTCTTCACCTGCTTGCCTCCCAGGAGAGATAGGTATCTGTGGCAATAGCGCCAGGTAAGAGCCCAGAATTTCTCTTTAGGGTTTCTCTACATTGCACGCCCAGAGAACAAGAATGAAATGGTCAAACTGTAGGGCTTCCTTCAGCCCAAATACCATTTGCCAGTCTCTCGTCTAGGGCCACTTTTCAAAAGTTCTTACATGTCACATGTGTTCTGTTGCTCTTCCTATTTTTGTCTCTCAGGAGTGCCTTTCTAGATTTTTGACCTCTGCACAGTCTCACTTCAATACCTGTGCAAGAAAGAGTGCTGGGGTGGGAGGGTTCCAGTGGGGATAGGAGGCAGCGACAGTTGGGAGAGGCAAGGGAACACAACTAACTATATATGAAAATTCCATAAGGAAACTTGCTTTTGGGTAATGTAATTTTAAAAACAAAGTAAAGAAAAAGACAAAAACTTCTTAGGAAGCATCTGAGTCAATGTGGCCCTTTCCACCCCCTCCCCCATATTCCTGGCTTTTCAGACGAGATTACTTTTCTAAGACTATTTGCCTGTCTGTGTAAGTTCATCACTGTGGCCTCCAGCTGCAGCAGATGTTTCTGTCCATAAGTTACTGAGCATTATATACTGGCTATTCACACCAGCTGAAAGGCCATTGCTGAAAAAAAGACTTAATTGACCCATGTTGACATTTTTAGAGTTAAAATGATGTCAAACATTCTCCTTGATTCTACACTCCCCCTCAGCTGAACCTACTGCTTTAAGGAAAAGAACTCAATTTACATTTCCATTTAAAAGCTAAAAATACACACAAGTAAATGTAGACTGGATTGAACACAATAACGGAATGCAGGCATTTAATGCCAGCAATTTTGACATCTGAAGGTCGTAACTACGTTTCTCCTTTCCCTAAAACTCCCCATCTTCTCCATGAAAAGATAGGTAATTACCACTAGTCACAACAAATATTATTTCTCAGAATGTATGATTTATTAAAATGGTTCTAGAGAGCTCTGTCTTCAGCTCAGTCTTTATAATGATTTCCTATTGCTATACCACGTCCTCCAAATCTCCAGGTAGCAGCACCCAGCTTAAGGACTGACTGGCACCTGGCTTGCCGCTTTTACCGCTCCATTCCAAACCTCTCCTGCGTTCCTTTCATAGGCAGGCCATTCCACATCACCTGCTGTTTTCCACTGTGCCCCATCCATATCCGCCTCTGTCCTTGTTCTGTGCCATTAACATGCTTCTCTTGCATGCTTGTGACATGCAGTCTGCCAGCTGCATTTAGGTGTAAGTACAAACTGTCTGAATTACCTTCTTCTACTAATCTTCGAGATATTCAGCTCATGTCTTTCTCAGGATCTTCAAGTGTGCCTGCTGTCTCTCATCTTTTCGAAAATTAGGTGTGTGGTGTGTGTGTGTGTCGTACATGCTCCCATAGAGTTCAGAGGCTGAACTGTGGGGGTCAGTTCTTTACTTCATGTAGGTCCAAAGGATCAAACTCAGATTGACAGCAAGTGGCTGTTGGGAATAATCTTTTTGTACACTGTGAAGATGGGTCTCTGCCGAAGCACTTTCTGATTGGTTTATTAAAGAGCTGAATGCTCAATAGCTAGGTGGGAAGAGGTTAGGTAGGACTTCTGGGGACAGAAAGGTTTTGGGGAAGAAGAAAGGAGGAGTTGCCAGCTGGCCCAGAGGAAGCAGGACATGCAGGAGGAGAGGTAAAAAGTCATTTTTATGATGTTTTAAAAAATGCTGCAAGAAGCCGGGTGGTGGTGGCGCACGCCTTTAATCCCAGCACTTGGGAGGCAGAGGCAGGCGGATCTCTGTGAGTTCGAGGTCAGCCTGGTCTACAAGAGCTAGTTCCAGGACAGGCACCAAAAGCTACAGAGAAACCCTGTCTCGAAAAACCAAAAAAAAAAAAATAAAAATGCTGCAAGATCCCGCACGGAGCAGCTGCAAGCCCGGTGGGTCCAGAGCTGCTCGCGGAGGTCCCTAGCGGGTCCCCAGTGGGCCCGTAGAGCAGCTAGCCCCAGGCAGAGACAGCTGCGGGGCTCTGGCGGTTCAAGTTCCCTGGCGGCAGGCAGACACATGGCGGGAGACAGACAGGGATAGACACAACATGTAGAGTAAGATTTAATATTTATTCAGGGGGTTATGGAGAGGAAAGGGAGAGGGGGCGCAAAGAGAGACAGGAGAGAGAGAGAGAGAGAGAGAGAGAGAGAGAGAGAGAGAGAGGGAGGGAGGGAGGGAGGGAGGGAGGGAGGGAGGGAGGGAGGGAGGGAGGGAGGGAGGGAGGGAGGGAGGGAGGGAGGGAGGGGAGGAGAGGAGAGGAGAGGAGAGGAGAGGAGAGGAGAGGAGAGGAGAGGAGAGGAGAAAGAGAAGGGAAAGTGGGGAACACACGCCAGGAGAGGACAGAGAAGAATCTAAGATGGCAACTAGAGGTCAGGGGTTGCCTCTTAAAGAGACCAAAAATCATAACAGTCATGAACCATGCAACAGCACATAGATGAATAGAAATGGGTTAATTTAAGCTGTAAGAGAGAGTTAGAAACAACCCTAAGCTAAGGTCAAGTTTTCATAATTAATAAGTCTCTGTGTCATGATTTGGGGGCTGGTGGTTCAAAAAAGCTTGTTACAAATGGCACCCAACTCAGTTGGTAGAGTATGAGACTCTTAATCCCAGGGTTGTGGGTTCAAGCCCTACATTGGACACCATGTGTAAATGGATTATTTGGGGGAGGGCTGTCAGCTCACAAAAATGACATGGAGGCTTATTATTAATTATGAAAACTCTATAGCTTAGGCTTATAATTCAAACTAGCTCTTATAATTTAAACCAACTCTTATAATTTAAACTAACCCATTTATGTTAATCTACATTTTGATGTTGATTCCCAGATACCACTCCATGTCTCCAATTTCACATTTATAAGGACATTGCCATTGGGATCACAATGAGTCCTGAGTCTACCCAAAGCCAGCACCATAGCCTCCACTGGCTCCATTTCAGGGATTTTGTCTGCATTCTATCTTCTTTAGCTCATTGCCACACAGACACTCTACATTATCATTACTCTCTCCAGGCAACCTCTGAGATTTCTCATTTTCAAATCCCCAGTGCTGATCTTTGAGTTAATCATTGTCATGTTTATTATTATTATAATGTGTGTTCATGTATGATACGCACATATATATACGTGAGTGTGGATACACGAAACAGTACTCATGATCACCACTTTGCCGAGTTGATTCTTTTTTTTTTTTTTTGAGACAGGGTTTCTCTGTGGCTTTGGAGCCTGTCCTGGAACTAGCTCTTGTAGACCAGGCTGGTCTCGAACTCACAGAGATCCGCCTGCCTCTGCCTCCCAAGTGCTGGGATTAAAGGCGTGCGCCACCACCGCCCGGCTGCCGAGTTGATTCTTTCCTTCCTTCATGGTATCTGGGAATCAACTCATGTTATCAGCCTTGTGTAGCTGAGCTATCTCACCAGCTCATATTGCCATGATTTATAACCTGAACTCTCATATTTATAACCCTTTCAATACTCTAAGTTCACAATCTCTTATCTCTAATAATATTAATATTCAATGATCTGCTCTCTAGCAGTTTATATAAATATTTTCTCTTGCCACATTTCCCCTTTTGAACACCATAATGTTTAATTTTTAGTGCTTTGCATGGGATATGATGTATAATAATTAAAAGTATGGGGTGTGGAGTCAGGATATCAGGTTTCAAACCTTGTGTTTGAAACCTACCAGCTCCTTTTCCATGGGAGAAAGTCTATCAGCTTGTCTGTATCTCAGTTCTGTTCTGTATAAAATGGACATGCTGATACTAGGACTTCAAATTGTTCTTGAGATTGTCACACTTAGAATACTGGGCACACAACTAACAGAGTACTCAGTATTAAAAATTGTCCTCACAAAGGGGAAGAACACACAGGCGTTTTTCTTTTCTCATTGTTTGTGGTACTGGGGATTGTATCTTGGGGCCTTGTAAAAGTGTCAGGCAAGCGCTCTATCATTGGGCACCTTAAAAAAATCTATCTGAGGAATGGAGAGACAGCCCAATGATAGAGTTCTTTCAGAATGTAAGAGCTTCAGTTATTATGAGTGACGATAATGAGACATGAAAAAAAATTAGAATGGACAGAATGTGAATTTTTTTAAAAGATTTATTTATTTATACAGTATTTATTTACACAGTATCCTGCCTGTAGGCCAGAAGAGGGCACCAGATCTCACTACAGATGGTTATGAGCCACCATGTGGTTGCTGGGAATTGAACTCAGGACCTTTGGAAGAGCAGTCAGTGCTCTTAACCACTGAGCCATCTCTCCAGCCCTAGATTTATTTATTTATTGTGTATATAATATTCTGCCTGCATGCATGCATGCCTGAAGGCCAGAAGAAAACACCAGATCTCATTACAGATGGTTATAAGCCACCATGTGGTTGCTGGGAATTGAACTCAGAACCTTTAGAAAAGCAGGCAGTGCTCTTAACCACTGAGCCATCTCTCCAGCCCCCAGAATGTGAATTTTAAAGCATGGTTTCATTTCCCCCATGTCTTGTTTTCCCCACCAAGACAACAATATAGTAGTTATTTGGGTATAAAGTTTATAATTGCATTGTGAAGTCATTACATAGGTCACATTAAGAAGATTCAATATTAGATATTTAGATTAACAGATGATATAAGTCTAAAGAATAATTGACATCACTTCATTATTCACCATTTATGTACTGAAAGCAGAACACGAGAATGGGTGAGCTACCTTTTCACCAACATGCTCCGAAATACAATTCCCCCAGTGCACTCTTCCACAGTTATTTCCAAAGTCCTGATGTTCTCACCTGTTACATTTGTTCCCTTTAAGGTGCATCGCTTAAAGGTGCCACAATCAAAAGGCCTCCTTATAGGAAAATGAAGAGATCTGCCAACTATTAAATTAACCCAAGACTCAGAAAGATAAACATCTCATACTCTCTCCTCATTCACAGATCTTAGCTTAACACATTTATATGTATGCACCTGAGTGGGAGTAGGTGTAGGTATAGGCTTAAAACTGGGAAGGGGACTGCGGTAGTTTGAATGTAATTGGCCCCCATAGGCTCATAGGGAGTGGTGCCATTAGGAAGCGTGGACACGGAGTAAATATGGCTTTGTTGGAGGAAGTGTGACACAATCTCCTTCTGCTGCCTGTGGATCCAGATGGAGACCTCTCAGCCCCCCTTTCAGCACTATGTCTGCCTGTATGTCTGCGCTTCCTGCCATGACGATACTGGACTAAACCTCAGAAACTCTAAGGCAGCCCCAAATAAATATTTTCCTTTAGAAGAGTTGCAGTGGTCATGGTGTTTCTATACAGCAATAAAACCCTAACTAAGACAGAAATTGGTACCAAGGACTGGGGTATTTCTGTGATAGGCTTGACTGAGTTTTTGTTTGGAGGAATGTAGATTTGAGTATTTTAAATTAGGAAAGTAGTGGAATGCTTTAAGTCTGGCTTAATGGGCCATACCTGTAGGAACATGGAAGACAGTGGTGCCGAGGGTGATTTGAATTCTGGGGGCCTGGCTCAAGAGGTTTCAGAGGAGAAAAATTTTAGTATGTGGCATAGAGACTGTTTCTGTGATATTTTGGAAAAGAATGTGACTGCTTTCTGCCCTTGTCTGAAAAGTTTGCCTGAGACTAAATTGAAGAGTTTTAGCTTGGTTCTATTGGCAGAGGAAATCTCAAAACAGCCTAGTATAGACTCTGTTGTGTGGTTATTAGTGTTCATTCTTATGAATATCTATAATGAAAAGGAGCAAGTCGAGCAAGGAAAAATCTAAAACGTACAATTTGAAGGTCCCAGGAAGTGGAATGGAGCTGAATCCTGTGTTCAAGGAGATAAACAGATTAAAGATATTAAATGGAATAAAGGAAGTGGTGACCTTAGAGCAAGACTCCACTCAGCTAGGCTTCCCACTTGTGAAAAGGGATTAAAGAACAGCTTTGGTCCAGGTGGGGTGGTACACACCTTTAATCCCAGCACTCAGAAGACAGAGGAAAGTAGATCTCTGAGTTGAAGGCCAGCCTGGTATATAAAACAAGTTCCAGGACAACCAAGCTTAGGCAGTGAAGGAAATCATCAAAACCAGAAAGCTGATGAAGATGTGCTTGAACATTGGGGGGCATGTACTAGCCCCAGCAAACCATAGAACTTGGCAGCTTCAGTCATGTGGTTCTGGCTTTAGAGTCAAGGATAGAAGAAAGGGGTTGTGGAACCTCCCCCCCCCAACCCAGGACTAAAGAAAGCCCCTGAGAACAGATGTTTGGCAGGTGTGTCCCTCCATGGAAGCCCAGATGCCATTGTGTGAAGCTCAGAAGGTGAAGTCAGATTGCCTTGGAGGCACCAAGATTTTGCAGATTCCAGAGCTGTGGAATACTTTGCCAAGGAAAGCTGCTAACAGAAAGTGAAACCAGCCCAAGAAAAAGAAGTGTGTTGCCATCAACAAAGCTAAAAGGAGTTGGAGATCTTAAGAGCACTTTGATATCAGACATGGAAATGTAGAGTTTGAAGTTTGCCCATCTGGTTTTCAGTCTTGTTATAGTCCAGTATTTCCTCACTATGCTACCTTTCCTCCAATTTAGAATAGTAATGTATATCTTATGCAATTATATGTTGGAAGTATGTGATCTGATTTTTATTGATTACAGTTAAGAGATTGCTATGAGTCTCAGAAGAGACTTTGGACATTTTTAGACTATTTTGAAGGGACTTTTGAAGTCTATAAATGCACTTTGCATTATGATATTATTACAAGCTTATGGGACCCAGGAGTAGAATGTAGTAGTTTGAATGAAAATGGCCCCCATAGGCTCATATGGTGTGACTTTGTTGGAGTAGTTTTGGTATTATTACGGGAAGTGTGTCACTGTGTGAATGGGATTTGAGATCTCATAAACTCAAGCTAAGGTCAATGTGGTACACACCTCTGAAACTGTAAGTCGCCCCAATTAAATATTTTCCTTTATAAGAGTTACCATGGTCATGGAGTCTCTTCAAAGCAATAGAAACCCTAACTAAGGCAGAGACTAAGAGTAGGGGTATTACAGGAAAGAGGAGGGCAATAGGGCACATGAGATATAAAAGTGGAAAGAAGCTTTGGAGGAGGAAAGGATACAAGGTGGGACAGGCTGGAGAAGTACATGGAAGAGAAGAATCAGTGAAAAACTGAAAATACCCCTGCGAGAGAACACAGCTCACCAAATCAACTAAGCAGGGTTCACATGGGCTCACAGAGACTAAAACAGCAAGCACGGGGCCTGCGTGGGTGTGCATCAGCTCCTCTGTATAGATCTTATGGCTGGTAGCATGGTGTTTTTGCGGGACTCCTAATAGTGGAAGCAGGTGTGTGTCTGACTCTTTTGCCTGCTTTTCGGACCCTTTTCCTCCTAATTAGGTTGCCTTGTCCAGCCATGGTATGAGGCTTTTGCCTTGTCTCAATGTATCTTGTTTTGTTGTGTTTGGTTGTGGTTTCTTGGAGGCCTGCTCTTTTTTGATAGGAGACAGAGGGGGAGTGGATCCAGGAAATGGGTAGCAGGGGGAGCTGGGGGAAGTGGAGGGAGGGGAAACTGAAGTCAGGCATGAGAGAAGAATCTATTTTCACTGTGAAATGTAAGACTGTGTATGCTAATTTAAAATTAATTAATAAAACTCAGGTTGCCTTAGCAACATAATCCATGAATATATTAACAGTTCCCTGAATGGGAAGTCATAGGGCTTGCAAATATTGATACAGATTGATGCAGCACAGTCAGTCAGATTTCTTGCTGCCTAGGATAGGAATATTTGCATCATAAAGGATGGGGGAATAGGTGTGAGAATAGAGGAAGCAAGGGATGCTGAAAGAGTGCAGGAACACCTGAGCAGCACTAGACTATTTAGTACTGTCTTCCTTATCCACTTACTCTATGTATTTGCACACATATACATATATACACACGCTTTCCTAACTATCAGTAATTATGAAAGAACTAAAGGTCTAACAGACAGCAATAATATAATACATGAAACAATTTAGGCAGAAGACGCCAAAAGTTAAGCAAAGACCACGTTCAGGAATAAAAGTAAAACACATCCTGCTTGGGGAGGGCCGGGGCACGCCTTTAATCCCAGCACTCCGGAGGCAGAGGCAGGTGGATCTCTGTGAGTTCGAGGCCAGCCTGGTCTACAAGAGCTAGTTCTGGGACAGCTAGGACAACACAGTGAGATCCTGTCTCCAACAACAACAACAACAACAAAAGCACATTTTTCTGACAAAATATTATCCATTCCTCAATTCTAAAATGAAGAAAACGTATACTTTGAAGAAATCACAATGATTATACTCATTTTAATCTGTCTGGAAATCAGGGTCCACAAAACATTATACCTTTATGTCTTTATAAACAAATAATTGTTTATGGAGCTATGTTTTTAGGTACCTGGACCCACCAGGAGAGGTGGGAAGCATTTAGACCTGCCTGGAAGTATGAGAGAGGCACTAAAACTTTGTTATGGGGAAGCCGGCTTATAGAAGAGCTTCGAATGTTTACACAGATTTGTGAATTACACAGATGACTTATTTCCTAGCCCCGACATGTCATGTTCCTGTCAGTTTTCAAAATATTATTTAAAAAATTATTACACTAATTTACTTGTGTGTGTGTGCATGTGCCGCAGAGCATGAGTATGTAGAAAAAATGGGGAAAGCCTAAGAAGTTACATACAGAATAACAATCAGAGTTGGTAGTCAAAGGAGGACTCTAATCAGATACTGTTTTCATGCAGAGAAACAGTTCATTTGCAATTTATATCTGCAAAAGTGACAATGATTTCAAGTACAATAGTTTGCTAAATTTATCTAATCAACTTCACTTAATTATACCCATCCTTTCTTCTACAGAGGGGAATTCCTCTTCAATCTTTTAAACCACTGGTTCTCTACCTTCCTAATGCTGTGATCCTTTAATATGGTTTCTCACTCATGTTGTAGTGACCTCCAATAATAAAATTATTTTTGTTGCTGCTTCATAACTGTAATTTGCTCCTGTTATGAATTGTAATGTATATACATGGTTTTCTATGGTTTTAGAGGACCCCTGTGAAATGGTCATTTGATGTCCAAAGGGGATGAGACCCAGAGGTTGAGAACCACTGACTTAAACTTGAGTTCTTTAAGGAGTGAAGCTGATGTTGCAGCCTCAGCCCAAGAAAATACAAAGACATCTGTGGTTTATATGATCTTAGAACTCACAGTCTGAGTGGATAGACAGGCAGTCAGCAAGTGACAATTAATTGTGCATTTTAAGAGATTTTAAAAACAATTGGGAAATTATGTGGGCATGGTTAAGGAAAACCTCTTAGAAGAGATATTTCAACTGGGATTCAGAGACAGAAAGACAAGCAAGCAAAAAGGAGCTCATGGAGCAAAGCTTCCTAAATTGAACACTGTTAGATGGTCATGGCGGTTGATGTGGACTGGATTGCTGGGTTGGGGGAGTAAGGTAAATGATGCAAATCCTTTCAGGTGTGGGAATATTTAGATTTTATCTGAAGAATAAAAAAAAATCCCTAGGGGATTCGGAGGAGATCAATGGTGTATCTGACCCATATAGGAAGGCAATAATACTGGCCATGGTGCAGAGAATACCCAGAGCAGAAATAGATTTGGGGATTGTTATTTTGGGGGATGATAGTAAATAACATTCACTAGACTGGTTGTAATAGTCATTTTGGAGTCAACATTATGGTACAAAGAATGAGAAATGACTCAAACAGAGGGAAAGGTAAGTGAAATACATGCAGCTCACTGAGGGAAGTGCTTGCTGCATAATAGTGAGGACCTGAGATTGGGTTCCTGGCACCCATGTAGTAAGTCATGTGTCATAGACTGTGTCTATAACCTCGGCACTATGGGAGTGTTCAAACAGGTAATGCTGGCCAGCCAGTCTATTGGAACAGGCAAGGTCCAGGTTCAGAGAGTCCTTGTCTCAAAAAGTAAGAAGGAGGGGGACGAAGAAGGGAAAGACAGAAAAAAAAAAAACAAAAAAACAAAAAAAACACAGCCAAACAACATAAAAACAAAAGAACAACCAACCAAGGTAGAGAGAAATAGGGGAAGGAACCCAAGGTCAACCTCTGGTCTGCACGCACAGCAGAGTATACCTGCAAACATACATGCGGAAAAACCACACATACACATGCACGCAAGCACACACACCAGAAAGAATACCAGAAAGAAGCTTGGCAGTGTAAGACATTATCGCATGCACAGAGAAAGTCTGGATATTAATAAAGATGGGGTTAAGTATATTTTTTACAGGCCACTTTCCCAGACACTGTGGAGGGTGAGAGTCACAAGGAGACCAGCTGGGAGGCTCGCAGTAGTTTGGGTAAGAGATGATGCTGACCTGGACTTGGATAAAATCAGGAGAGGTAGGAAAAGAAAAAGGGTGTAAGGAAGGGTATTGGAGGTGGAATGAGTCCGTTTTCATGCTGATTGAGATGTAAGAGAGAAGGTCAAGGAGTGTCAAAGGTTACTTTCAGGTGCTAAGACAAGAAAGTGTTGACTGGACATGGAGACGCGAAAAGAGCCCACTGTGGTTAGTACTCAGAGTGTGAGATGAAATCAGAATGGCAGGCAGTAGGCCGGTGGTTTCCGGATGAGTAATGGCTTGAAAAGGTGGTTCCCTCACAGCAGGACGGCAGACAGCTGAGACTTGCCTCTCCTGAAAAGCTATTTTGGGAGCTAGGGATGAATCTTAGGTGCTCGCGTGCTTGTCCGCCATGCAGAAAGTACTGGGCTCAATCCACAGCACCGCGCAAATCAGAGGCTTGGAAATCAAATTCCACACAGGCTTGGAATCTCAGCACTCCAGAAGTGCAAGCAGAAGGATTGTGAGCTCAAAGTCCTCCTCAGCTACAAAGAGTTCTGAAACCAGTGTGGGCAACATGAAACCCTGGCCCCACAAAATGACTTTGGTTGCAGGATAGGTTTGGATTGAGATGGGGGAGATCAGTTAGAATCTCCTGAGAATGAGGATGATGTCATGAGGACGGATATAGCCAGTCAGATCTAATGCCCATGTAGGGCAGAACTGGTCAGTTCATTTATATTACCCTCTTGTTTATATACATAGTGAATCCAAGATCTTATTGGGGAGTTGATTGTCCTCTAACTTCACCTGTATAATATGGTTTTATTTCTCCTTTCATTTCCACAGAAAGCATTTTTATACAGAGGGTGAATTTTCCACACTGATCAAATCCTTCATTTCCACATACTTCGTTGCTCTAAAATTGGTGAGTGCTGGGGATTGTGAAATGCTGTGAATCTCACCCTGCAATTCACTTCATTAGACACAGTCAAAAAGATAAGAAGGACTAGTTTATCCTTCTCAAATTATTAGCTTTGCTGACACAAACTGCAATTCAAACATAAGCATTTCTTAAGGCAACTTATCCATAAATAGCTTATTTAACTTTAAAAAAAAACTTGTCTGTTCAGCAAGTGAGTACTTACATGTCCTAAAATTTCAGTTTAAATAACTCAGGATTTCTGACTTTTCCTGTATATCTGGGATAGAATTTGGTGCCTGTCTCTGGAGTGTTTAGAAAGCATTATTGGACATTTGTGGGCTGCTAAGATGGCTCAGTGGGTAAAGGCATCTGCTGTCAAGTTCAATTCCTGGAACCTACATGGTGCAGGGAGGAGGGAACCAGCTCCCACAAGTGTCCTTTGACTTCTACACACATTTGATGATCAGAAGGTCAAGGTCACCCTTGGCTACATAGTGAGTTTGAGGGCAGCCTCGAATATGCGAGACACTGTCTCAAAAAACGGGAGGGATGAGGTATAGTGAAAGCTTGTTTTGATGAGGAGCAAAATAAAACACTTGAAAGTCACAGCTTGGATCAGGGGTTAATACTCATAAAAAGAATTCAATAAGAAAATAAATTACTCTGTTAAAATTGATAATAGACAGGCTGGGGAGATGGCTCAGCAGTTAAGAGCACTGGTTGCTCTTCCAGAAGTCTTAAGTTCAATTCCCAGTAACCACATGGTGGCTCACAACTACTGGCATCTGATGCCCTCTTCTGGCATAAAGTTCTACAGGCATAAAATTCACACTCTTAAATACATAAATCTTTGAAAAAATATTCATGATTCATTAAAGATAACATTCATTGTTTACAAAATTGACATAGACATGAAAAGATATTTCTAAAAAGAAGACATATAAATATTCAACAGATATATAGGAAACTCTTTAAATCTCTGCTCATCAGAGAAATGCAAATCAAAACTCTGAAGACTACATTTGATACCTGTTAGATTGTAGTATATACACAAAATAAATGCAAATCAATTTTTAAAAAAGGTGTGCCCTCAAATTGGTTATCCAATATCAGGTGGTTAGCCCTGAAAACATATATACATAGCATTATACAGACTAAGCATGTTAGGTAACAATATACATTCATGTGCATACACATATATGCACACACTAACAACTAGTGAAAAAAAGTAGGTGAAGAATTTGAAAATGAACGAGGTAACCCTCCTTGGGAGATTTTGGAGAAAGGATAAGGAAGAGAGAAATTTTGTTAATTATATTATAATTTTGAAAAAATGTTGAAACAAAATTTGGTCCCTTAATCTATGGCTAGGTAAGCTTATTTCTAATGTCATGAATATGTGTTCCATTGATGATAAGAAGTTGCACTTATGAAAACAGCATGATTTCCTAAGCAAGACCTGCACAATAATCACACCAACTGATGCGCCAACACGGATAATGAAAATCTCACAAGGCTTGACCCCTAGATGAAGAGTTATATGCAATTAATGGCTACCAGGAAAGGGAGAATCAGTCTTTTCCAGGGACAAGCCCCGTGATAAGTTATCCAATCCCAAGTAGTCATCTCTAGAAGTGAATACATATGAGCACACTAAATGGACTCAGCAGATAGTGCTTTTATATGCATGTGTATATAGATATGTAAAAAATATAATTGATAAAGACCTCAAAAGATGAGGAGGAATAGAGGGAGGAACATGGGAGGAGTTGTGGGACCTTGTGAGATGAAAGGGATGTGAAAACAGAAAAAAAATGCCAAGTCAAGCACACAGTGACTTGGGGGGCTGCATCAGGTGCTTATCTCCAAGGATGAGTTCATATATTATCATTATTATTGTTATTATTAGTTTTATTTTGCTTTCTCCTGTAGCTGCAGGTATCACTTATAGAAAAAATGCCAGATGAAGAATATAAATAGCCAGGGTGCAGGAGTAAAAGACATTTGGTTCCTCTATCACAAAACTATGATGAGCAAAGAGTGCAAAAATGTCCTGGAGGTTTATTGCATCCTTGGAGACAGCCTCTTTGGGTCAGGGAGGCCCAGAACTATGCAAAGTTACTGGGGAGATAGATCACAGTTACACAACTGTATGGGCATGCACAAAGTAAATTGTCATTGGGGAAGAAAGAAGTGTCCCCTGTTGTCCACAACTTAGCATGGCACTAGCAATTTGGCCTTGCTTATTCTTACTGACAATAAATTCTTTTGTAGAGCATCAGCAACAGAGAAGGTAATTCCGTGACCATGATGCATCAAGGCAGTAGTGATAAATTGTGATCATGTATGAATACAGACTAAATGTGAACAATGTCAAAGCCACAAAATAAAAACTGACTAAGTAGCCCCTATCTAGATAGTGTAAATGGCTATTGCTTTTTCCAAAATGATGGTTGTAGTGTCTGGCTGATCTTTGCCATTTATAAAAAACAAACAAACAAACAAAAAAAAACTTAATTTAGAAACCATCAACAACTTTTCCTGACTTTCTGACAGCATACAAATCCAAAATCAACCCAGATACGTTCAATATGTCCTGCTTTGGCCTGGAGCTTCCTGGTTTTAGCACAGAAAGCCCAACATCCTGGTAATTGCTATAATTTCAAGCCAAGTAAGATGGTTAGCCAACGTCCTGCTTCCTTAAACCACCTAAAGCATGCGCAGTCTTGCGGAGATCCTTCATGGTCTCTAACAGTGCACATTTGTCTTTTGTGGTACTGAGTGATAAACTCAACATGTTTAAAGTACAGGCCTTCTTACATTTTATTTCTGCCATTATAATGCAATTACATCACTTTTCCATTGATTTGCCTACCTCCAAACCCTCCCGTATACCATTCAAGAGAAAGGACTAGTCAGGCCTAGTGGGAAACTGGAGCTGAAGGAAAGAGAGGAGGAACCAGAAAAAAGTGATGGTTAGGATCATAAGTTTCAGGTACTAGATTGCTTTTCCGAAATGGTGGTCTCCAGTTTTGACAAAGCTCGAGGTGGCAGAAAGTCAACCCATATGCTCTTGTGGGAGGGTGCAATGTTCCTTCCCCCTCTGTGGCAAAGCAAATAGAAGAAAACACTAAGGAAAAGACAGCACGTACATATTCACTTCTCCTTATGTTGTGAAATAAGCATGCTGTGTTATATATATCAACTGCATCACAAGGAGTTTCTCTATGAGGGCCATTTCTAGAAAGGAAGAAATCCTTCCTAGTTAGCAGTGACAATACCAACAAGGACAAAGCTGAAGTTACTGGTTTAATCATTCACAGTTGACATCATTCATTGTTAAAGGGACAATACTCGTTGAAAGAAAGGTGTATAGTTATATGCAAAAAATGTTAATTATTGCAGTTATGGTTTTTCTGTCTTTTCTTGTTTAGGTTGTTATTTCAATTGACACATAAAAGCATAAAAGTTGTATATGCTAATGAGATTTATGATGTTTTGATAGATATACATACATACATACATACATACATACATACATACATACATACGTATGGGTAAATCTTTAACCCCTCAAACACTTATTTATTTACGATGAAGCCATAAAAATGTCCTTCTTTTGCTTTGAATACAGCTTACAGCATCTTGCTATCTCAGGTCCCCACTGTGCAATAACAGAAATGCAGAACTTCTTATATCTAGCTGCAGCAATGTTTGTCTAGCCTTCCTTACTTCATTTTTTTCTTTTTTACCTTTCTCTATTTCTCTTTTCTCACCATTCATCCCTTCTTCCCTCTCTCTTTTCTCCACTCCTCTCTCATTTTTGATATAGGATCTCACTGTTCAGGCTGGCTCTGAACTTATGATCCTCATGCCCCTGCCTTCCAAGTGTTGGAATTATAGCCATGAATCACTGCCATCTGGTTTCTATGCTAACTTTTTAGAATACACTTATTTTATTTTGTATCTGTTTTGAGGTGGGGTTCTCATTTTATTTCGTATATTGCCCTCAGGTGGCTCCGTGGCGCAATGGATAGCGCATTGGACTTCTAGAGGTTGAAGGTATATTGCCCTCAAATTCTTCATTCCCGGGCCTCAGTCTCCTGAGCAGTTCTGATATCAGGGGTGTATCATGATACTTGGCTTAGCATGCTTAATTTCCAAACAGATTAGTGATCTTTAAGAAAGTGTTGCTCATGCAAGTATCATATAAGTAGTAGTGCTTCCTGTTAAAAAGTCTGTTCAGAGACACATATTAGCATGAGGGTCTGCATGTCTTTTGAAGAGATTTACCACGAGTGACCTGTGGTAAATATTTTAAATTCAGCAGCAGGCCACTCATATTTCACACAATATTAGTTCCCACTGTACACTTGCGAAGAAAGTTTCCAGAACAGGACTAATATTTAACTAGATACTGTTTGTATTTTTAAAACAGCAGGAGAGTCAATAGTAGAACATGATTGTGCACAGGCAAAGAAACCCGGAGCACCCAGGATCTCGAAGCTTGAATAAAAAGGAAGTCTTTGTGTATTTGTTTCCCAGACTAGGCATACTCTCCAATCTTCACTAGAAAACTGCACTACTCTATTTCTACAAAGTCCAAGGACATATAAAAATAGAAAAATATTCAGCGGAGGCTAATGATATTGTTTTAGCTTGAAAAAGAAATGTGCTCAGTCGAACCCCTAGCAGTGCCTAGGGCAGATTACAAGAGACAGCGAGTAGAGTGCTGGAGTGGTTTTAATAATTGGGTGCTGCTGAAAGACTCTTCCAGATGATGGTCCTAGAATCAGAAGAGGAACAGCCTGCCTTCCGAACAGTGTTAGGAAACTTTCATGTTTCGGGTGCTATTATTAAGCTAGGGTTTATTCTTTCCTTTTCATGGTTCTGAAATCTGCTTAAATCTACTTGTGTTATTTTCTTATAGACAATTATTGCCTATGATAAACACCAAAATACTGAATTCAATTGCTTATAGCTCTTTCTCTGAAATAACCCTCCCTCGCAGGCCTTCTGGCTAAGGCTGAGGTAAATAAATACATATACCTAGTCACAGTATAAATGACTGGGTTCTGAAGTCTACTTCTTCACAACTTTAGAAAAACATTTACTTTTCTGCTGTTTTAAGTTTTTTTTTAATTAATTAATTTTTCATTTTATGTGCATTCCTGTTTTGCCTGCAGTTGCATCTGTGTGAGGGTATCAGATCCTCTGGAACTGGAATTACAGATAGTTGTGAGCTGTTATATGGATGCTGGGAATTGAACCCGGGTCCTCTGGAAGAGAAACCAATCCTTTTAACCACTGGGCCATCTCTCCAGACCCCCAAAACCATTTACTTTTAAAGTGAATTCTCAGAAGTACCTTCCCTTGTACAGTAAATAAAGTAGATGCATTGGTTTACTGAAGAACTCATAAGGACACCTTTCCAAAGGAAAAGCTTTAGTTCTGATAAGAATCCTTCTTCTGTGGACTTTTTAATGGGGAACATTTCTTATGGAGTCATTTCCATGTATTCATCCCTTAGATAGACGCAAATCTTTGTGTGTGCAGTAGCGTCAGAGACTCCTTTCTGTCAGTTTCACCAGCTTACAGTCTGCTATTGTCTAATAGTACTAATGGATCGGTTTTACAGTTTCACGGAAACACATAGTTCCAGTTGCCGGGAGACAGTGAAACCAGCTGAGAAATTTGAAATAACACCGAAATTGAAATGTTATTTGGATGTTGACAGAGGTAAAGGCACAGCATATTAAAAAGCAGTTGCATAACACATGCTGAAGAAACTAATAAAGGTATGTAAACCTGAAAGTAGGAATCATTTCACTAGGTCTTCCTGTCCTTGGGACAAATTAAGAATATTGACTAAGAATAAAATAATTGCAAGTAGTTCTGGGCCAGGAAACTTAATGTAAAATTGTAAAACTCAATTTCTTTGCCAGATCGTCCATTAATTCTAGACGGGAATACAATTTTAAGTCAAACGTAAACATGAATTCTCTCAGGACTCAATCAGGACTTACCAAAATTTGCCATCTGTATTGTCTGGTTGCCAGTCTTCGGAGAATTGAAAATCACAACTGCATCAGCATTCCTTTTGCTCGCTGTTTGAATTTTTTCAGAAAATGTGCAATTACCTCTTTCTATCAGTGCGATCCAGGGCTTATCAGTGTTAGTAAATTCAGTGTTCTGGTCGCAAGCTTGATAGTTACCATCCTTAGGGATGCCCACCACTCCCATAGCGTTAGCCACTGGTGAGGCTAAGCCGTAGACACCACACTCACATGTATCTGTTATGGTATCGTTGCTGGTTTCGTTGAAGTAAGTCACAGTCACATAGGCATTCATTGAAAACGATGCTGTGCTTTGAAGTAAAAAGGCAAAAATTGCCAGGCAATGAAAAAACCTGTTCTTCGTCTTCCAATCCATTGCTTGTTCATTTGATCATAAAACTTAAGATGTCTGCAGATATTTCCAACTATCAGTCACCATTGTCCACTAATGTCCTCTCTAAACAGACGTTTGAAATTTCAGTTGCAGGCAGGTAAGTGATCTCACCTCCAGCAACCTAAGCTCTGAATGCTTCAGCTCTGTTGCACTTTATCTACATGCCCTTCTGCTTGTCCCTCCTCCAGCTGGACACACACAGACTCACAACCTTTAGCCAGACTCTCTTCGTAATTATAACACTATCAACTTTACTCTGCATATCAATATATTAGCATTGGATGACTTCCTGCCGTGAAGTTTTTCTTCTTACCGTTTCAGCTAATGCACTTTCATAAACACGGAGTGAATTGGAATGAGGAACTGGACTCTTGGGAATCCCACGTGACAACTCTGAAAGTCACCTCTCCTGGAATATTTCAAACACAAAACTGGTTTTCCAAGCCCTGCTGAAATATGCTATCAGTGATTGAGCCGGGAGTAAGTTCAAATCCCTACTTTTAATTGCTATGGCACAAGTAGAAAGGATTTTTCTACATTTTCCTCTCCAGTTTTCTTTGTGAGTTATTTTGTAAGAAGGTTCCCCAAGGAGTAGCCTCTGTTACCTCGTTTACTCATTAGAAGTAAACATACTTCGGTAGTTTGCAATCTCTTTGAGTACAGTGCCTTGCCCACGGTAGACAATCAAATATTTGTTCATTGTTATCTACAGGCTGCTGGCTTCCATAATTTCCCTTCAGGTTTTACACTCTGCAAGGTAGTGTTCAAGCCTTCATTTTCAACACTTAGAGCTTTTACATTCCTCACCCCCCCAATGTATAGACAGGTTCATTTCACTGCTTTCTTTGTTTCAAGCACGGCTTTAACTTGAGACTACAATAGATCCTGGCAGCAGCTGCATACATATTGCCAGAACGTCAAAGGGTCCAGGCAGTTTTATGGGATGGGGAGATTACAATGTGTGCTAAGGGCTGCTGAAGGAATAGATGAGCAGACAAGGCAAACAAATGTCAGGAGTCTCATTGGGCCAAGAGTTAGCAATCTATACACACAGGTATCAGGCTGTTGGAAGAAGCAAAACGAAACTAGCTATACTAGCGGTCCAAAGTCTAAGGCAAGTAGTCAGGAGCACTGGGGGAATCTAGCAAACAGTCAAACAGAAAATAAGAAAAACTGTTGATGGGCAGGAATAACGAAAGTGTTTCTTTTTGTCTTTTCTTCTGTAACTAAGATATTAATGTAAACATATTCATAATATAATTAATAACTATGACTGAATTGAAAAATGTCAAGGCATATGTTCTATGCAAAAGTAAACACAGAATGTTCATAGTTTTTCTGTGGACACCACCATGTTGGTGTGCTAAATACAATGGAAATGATAGCACTGGAAAGTTATTGCTAATATGTTACTGTCTCAAACTTTCTGATGGTCAGTTATTAGTGGTAAATTTCCTATCAGCATTCAGTATTGAAGAAGGTTAATTTAAACTTTTCTATCAGGAAAACGAAATCATTTAAACACAGATTCATGACAAGCTAGTGAAAAATGATGGACGTCAGACTTCGGTGATCCCCAAACACTCCTTTCAACCCACATTTTTCTTCTGGACATCACTCTGTGCCTTCCAAACAACAGCTCTCCCAGAACATTTTGTGGCAGAGCTGCTGTACCGAAGACAGTGTCACTAAACTCTTCGGTTAAATTGCTCAGGTGACGTGAATGACTTTATATGGTTGCCAGAACTATATAACTTGTATATGAGCACATTTATGTTCGCATTTTATGGTATTTTTATAGTCACAACTTTGATAATTTTAAATTGCTCTTAAAGCTTTCGTGGTTGAGCAAGACTTAACAGAATAAAAATACTCAATTTTCACTCTAACTTTTAAAGTAATTTGTGGGGAGGTATTAGTAGTTTCAGTGCTTGTTTAATGGTTTTATCGTTTTATTTGTAGAACACCTAAAATACACTCCTTCAGAAAGTTACCAGAATTTACTCCAACATCCTGCATCAGGACCTGCGGGGATGGGGGAGTGCAAAAAATTGATTTTATTTTATTTTACTTTGTGGTGCTGGGAACTGAGACCAGGGCCCCGTACATGTCAGATAACTCTATTGGTGGGCTAGACCTTTAGTACAGATTTCTCCTTTTAAGTAACACTTCTAGGTAATTCCTATGCACAGAGCCTTGCGTTTCATCTCTAGCACCAAAGAATCCAGTGTGGTGGTCCATTTTCTGTAATCCCAGCACTTGGGAGGTAGAGGCTGGCAGATCAAAGTTCAAGGTCATCCTTGAATATGCTGAGTTTGAGGCCAACCTAGCATACGTGAGACCTTGCTTCACAAGACACCTGGATGCTTATTTGTATTAAGCTTGATATTCTGAGGATTTATGAAGTGTCTGACACACTACACTTTTCACAAATGCCAATTCTACAACTAGTGTCGCAGTTTTCCGCAAATACAAATCTCTCTGGGACCCTTTGTCTCCATTTGTTTTTTTTTTTTGTTTTTTTTTTTTTTTTTGGTTTTTTGAGACAGGGTTTCTCTGTGGCTTTGGAGCCTGTCCTGGAACTAGCTCTTGTAGACCAGGCTGACCTTGAACTCACAAGAGATTTGCCTGCCTCTGCCTCCCAAGTGCTGGGATTAAAGGCGTGCGCCACGTCTCCATTTGTACACAAAAGCGGGTCAAACTAAGATCTACCTATAATACTTTTACCATATTTAACAAGATAAACCTATGAAAATGAAAGTTATATGAAGCTGAGAGGGAAATATGTTGTGGGGAAGCCCAGAAGAAGCTGATATGACCCAAACACATTGTATATGTCTATGAAACTTTCAAAGAATACAGAAATATTATCTTAAAAATGAGCAAAAATACTATTGCTTGTGTCATTAGCTGCACAAGACTGGGCCTTGCCAACATTTCATGGGGATGGGCATGAGATTCTATCTTCTCCCAGTTGCTGGGCACCGAAAAGTAGCCCATGTTCCAGTAAAAAAGCCTCCACTCATACTCATAGGAGCAACCTTAATTCATTGTGTCATATCCAAAATAAGTTGAGAAAGCTGGAGGGGGACTTCTTAGAAAGAAGGAGGGCTTCAGTAGAAGAGGTAGAAAGAGTAAGAGTCAATCACGAGGGTGAGAATTACTAAAAATACTATATATGCATGAAACTAGAGAAATGTACTTGCTTGATATTTTTACCAAAACTATGTATGTATGAACATAGGTGCGTATGTGTATACTACTGCAATACAAACAAGTAGGTCATTAAATTAAGTGATTTTTATGCTTATTTTTGATTATAGTGATCTATTAAGTTGGTATTTTAATAATTGTAAGATGTTCTTAACAGAAAAGCACATTTTCAGAAACATATGGCTATAATGAAAAGACATTTTTGGGTCCTAATAAGCGTTCTAACAAACCAAAGGACCCATAGAACTTGATGGGTCCATAAGTCAAGTGTTACAAGTAAGGAAACTGAGGTAGATTTCCAAAGGATCCCAAAAGAGTGTGCCTGGATTTAAAGCTGCTTACACACACACACACACACAGAGAGAGAGAGAGAGAGAGAGAGAGAGAGAGAGAGAGAGAGAGAGAGAGAGAGAGAATAAAGGCAGGTAAAAAGTTCAGGCTAGAGGTAGTATTGATATAAGAATAAGTGGCATACACTTTTTTTTTTTTTTTTTTTGGTTTTTCGAGACAGGGTTTCTCTGTGGTTTTGGAGCCTGTCCTGGAACTAGCTCTGTAGATCAGGCTGGTCTCGAACTCACAGAGATCCGCCTGCCTCTGCCTCCCGAGTGCTGGGATTAAAGGCGTGCGCCACCACCGCCCAGCGTGGCATACACTTTCTATCTAGTGTTTTTTTTGTGTGTGTGTATGTGTAGCTGTGACAGAAACTCAAATATAACCTTAAGTGAATAAAAACATCACATAATCCCCAAATCTCATTTTTACCTATTTTCCAACATTTTTTTTCCTAAATGTGTTTTACTAAAACAGCTGATCACTGAAATAATGAAGTACATTTTACCTCTCATTAATTTACCTACATAATCTTTGGTACTCACGCTTTTGAGAGAAAGAAAAAAATGCTGAAGGTATCTGAAAAGACGATCAGTAAAACAGCAAACATAAATCACAAAATGACTTCAGAAAAATAAACATTCAGACAAGAGACAACCTAATGATGGGAGAATGTCTTGGCAAACTACACAGCTAACAAAAGATTAATATCAAGGTAAAGAATTTCGAATTAAACACAAAAATGCCAAATCAACCAACCTATACATGATCTAATGATCTGAACGGAGGGTTCTTAAAATAAGAACCAGAAATGGCAAATAAATACTTTAAATTGCTGACCGCAGCCATCAAGAAAACGTAAATTAAAACTACTGTGAGATTCCATTTCTCCCAGCCATACTGGCTACCATCAAGAAGACAGAGGGCAATGAATACTGGAAAAAATGTGGGAAAAAAGTGGAAACCATATTCACTACTGGTAAGAATGTAAATTTGTCAGAAGTAAATTTGTGCAGCCTGTATGGAAATGTGTATGGAGCCGCCTCAAAGCAATAGAAATAGAACAATCGCAACCAAGATATACCACTCTAGGGTATAGAGCCAAAGTATCTGAAGTCCACAAAGCAAAAGATACTTTATGCTGTGACTGGGACTCCAGTCTAGAGACTCTGATGTCCTCTTTTGGACACTCCAGGTGCAGGTGCCCTTACTAACATGTGCCTGTACCTCTTCCCCATCCCCACATAATTTAAAAAAATAAAAGAAATTAGAGCTCTGCTGTGAAGAGGCTTCTCATTTAGTCAGCATTTAAGGTTAGTCATTCTTTAATAAAAATTGCTTAAAGCAAAAAAACAAATTAAATACATATTTGGCAGAGAATATGCTTTCAAATTATCGCTTCACCATCTTGCCCAAGTATTTTCATGTCTACCTCTCATGTGCTATTCCAAAATTAGAAATTCTAGGGAAAGACTGTGGTCCTTAAGTACATAGTATTTTGTCATTCACCAACTGACTTGTTTCTTGGAAGATGGCCTCACACTCGTATATTTGAAATTAATATTCTTCAGATGGTAGTTTGCCACTTTCTTTCGGAAACAGCTACAGCAAATATGTACCTTCTGCAATAGCCAGATATATGAACACAGATGTTTAACTCTGAATTTTGATAAATATATTATATATTTGTAGAATATAAATTTTTTAATATTTTAAAAACATTTATGCTATTTTATGTGTATGAATGTTTGCCTACATATATTCATGTGTCCTGCATGCATGCCTACTACCTACAGAGGTCAGAAGAGAGGGTGAGATACTCTGGAACTGGCTTTACAGACGGTTGTGAATCAATAGATTGGTACTGGGAACCAATTGCAAGAGCAATAAGTTCTCTTAATCACAGAGCCAACTCTCCATCCCCAGCCACTGACATATAAACTTCAATATAAGAACAGAAAGTATGCCTGTGCAGAGTTTTTATATCTTTCTGCCTTTTAATTAACAGCTATGTCAATTCCCCCTTATGCGTGTGGTTCTAAAATCAAATTGCCCTTTAAAAATAAACCCCAGATCCTAAATTCTACTTGAAAAAAGACAGTCTTGAAACCAGTGTGAGAAAATCACCTTGGATCACTTATAACCACACGCACACATATATGTGTGCCATCCAATATGGAAAACACACATGAACTGCATTCAAAATGAGACAGGAGACCAAAAAAGTTACTGCATGTTAACTTATTTAATACTGTTATGAAACTAATAACACAAGGCTTCACACTGAACACCTTTATGAACAAAATACAGTATGCCTTTAAGTTTTTAGGCTTCTTATCACATTAAAACTGTATAGCACATGACATCACAAAATTATAGGGCCATAAAGAATTCTTTTGAGTTTATACCTCAACCACAATCAGATTCATCTTGATACAGAAATATTTACTCTCATTTGACATCTCACTTATTTAGCCACATGGGTGTCAGACACAGGTCTTTACAAAGGTAGAGTGATCATTTACCTTTAAAACACAGTGGAGATCTACATCGAAACAAATTCTGTTACTTACTGTCCTTTTATTTTTCAATACAAGCGCTTTAGATATTAATGTGAGATACAATTTCACTGTCTAAAATCACATCACATATACTGAAATTGCAAATAAACATAGTAGGAATGTGGACATACTGTAGTCTCTGGCTTTAACATTATACACTGGTCAAAATACTTAAAACTTCAAGGTATTGGAAATTGGTTGAAAACTTATATGATAATGTCATTCAATATATTCATTTTATAGCAAATGTAGAGAAGGGAGGGCAGCTGGATCATTACAATCTGTATGTAGGTTTCTGGACATGATAGGAATTACGTTGTTTACAATAAATGTAGGTGATCACTTTTGGAGAATGATAATTCTGTCTTTGAATTTGTAAATCAAGATTTATCACCATATGTGAATAAAATTAGAGGGATGTTAAATAGTATTGGCCAGGATTCATTGTACCGAGATGTTGGAACGAAAATACACTTTGCAGAAGGAACAGTATAACGTAAATTGTTACAAGTGAAGTAGTCACACACTACTGAAGAAACTTCTGACAGAAAATTGTCTGGATGGTTTTTCAATAATGAATCTAATATGAAGTGAGAATGTCAAATACAAGATGAATTGAAAACCACTTAACTTTAGAGTTCTTGGAATATTCTGATGAAAATACCAAGAAAAGAATAGATTCTCTTCAAAGCAGCATTCTATATATACCCTATAATTATTTTGTGTGCTAATCTTTAAGAAGCCTATTCTGGAGTATAAATTTTATGCAGAAAGACCTCCACTTTATTGTTACCCAAATTACAGATATCCAAGACACAGATGACGTGGACTCTATCCAGTTCAGCTGCTTCTTTTACAATATCACCTAAAAGTGAAAAACAGATGGTAAGCATTGTAAAATAGTTAAATATTTACTTGGATTTATAATCACACAAACTGATAATCTTTTTCTTACAATATTAATGATGGCTCTAATCTTCTTTGTAGTTCATCACATGCATTTATGAAACTTCTCTAGACAGAAAGCACATCTATCAATAGGTGCAGTCAATAATATTCTTACATGTATTTCCTAGAATATTTAGTCTTCTGTTTCCTTTTCTTTTTTACAGAGTAAAGCAAATCTACATATTTTCAAGGTCACAGACAAACATCTTAGATTTTAAAGAAGTTTGAAGATTAGCTATCTTTTTATTTTCTTCTTTTTTTAAAAGCAGCAGAAGCACAGACATTGATGTTATGACTGATACCAGTCTTTTTTTTAATATTTCTTATGGTTTATTTAACTTCATTTTATGTTCATTGGTGTGAAGGTGTCAGATCCCCTGGAACTAGGTCTTCAGACAGTTGCGAGCTGCCATGTGGGTGCTGGGAATTGAACCCCGGGTCCTCTGGAAGAGCAATCAGTGCTCTTAACCGCTGAGCCATCTCCCCAGTCCCTAGTTATCTTATTTTTATATGCAATTAATTATTATTTTGGAAAAATCTACAAGGTCTACAGCAAGTAGCCAATGTGTCCTATATATTTTAATTTCTTTTATACACATGTTTATAGGTGAATGTACAGGGAACAGTATTCTTTCAAAGTGTATTTTTTAGAAGTCAGACAGCTTTGTACACTCTAATGAATCTTTATTATTTCTTCTTCAAAGAAAGTAAAAACGAATTTTTTTCCCATCTCTTTCTTTGCCTTGACAACTCTAGAAGTCAGTTTCTCCTGCTGGGTTAGCAAGAAGAAGGGAACAAGCTAGGTTCAGGAGAAGGGAGTTGCTGACTGATTGCATTACACTTCAGCAAGAAACTTTACTCATGCTCAGCCACTGTGGCTTTAGAGCTGCTTTGTAACAACAGCACAGTTCAACCTACCATATACAGTGCAGTAATTCTCATCTCTGAAATCCATATAGGGAACCCTCGTTACACAGAGGATAAAGTGTTTTCTAAATATATGAACATTCTTCTGTATTACACTACAGTTACGAATTGTTGTTCAATGGGTACATTAACAATAATTTCATGTATACATATATATGTACATATGTATATCCTTCTACTTCATGATTAAAATTACACCAAGAAATATTTTATATCAGTAAGATTTGCTAAATGATTTGTGATAAATGGCTAATCATTTGTAAAATATAAAGCTAGATCCTTATCTCACCCTCCACGTGAACTAATTCTAAATGGGTTAAAAATTTAAACTGGCAAAGCAAAGTCCCATTAATGACAACTTACCCCACTAAAAATTAAAAGGTGAGTAAAGGACCTGAATAGAAAGTTCTTCAATGACATACATGTGGCCTAATATGTCCATGAAAAGATACTGAAACTATTAGTAATTATGAGAAATTTAGAACTAAGAATACCACCTGTCCATTCGTACAGCTGTAAACAAAACAACAGACTTCAAGATGTCCCAAATATAAGGGTACATGGGGGAAGTCTTGAGTTTGATCCCTGGAATTCACAGAATTGAAGAGGAAAAACTGAATCCTACAAGATGTCTTCTGACCTCCACATGTACCCCATGCCATACATGTTTGTGTGACACAGTGTGTGTGTATGTGTGTGCGTGTGCATGTGTGTGTGCACACACACACACATGGACATACAATTTAAAAATAAACTTTTAATTATTTAAAAATTAAACAAAATAATCAGAAATTAACAAATTTTGGTAAGGCTGTGGAGAAACTAGGCTACGCATATATTGCTGGTGGGATATGTTAAATAGTGTAATAGAAAACAGTTTATTTCTCAAAAACTTACACATAAGCATATCGTGATATTGAGTAATTCTATTTCTAGGTATTTATATGCACCTGAAGAACTGAAGACATGGATCCAAAGGCATGCATGTATACATATGATCATAGTTGAATTATTTACAAGATCCAATATTGTGAATAAGCTAAATTTCTAGAAATTTAACAGATGAATGGATAAACAAAATGTGATATATAATCCAATGAGAAATCATTCAGCTATAAAAAGGAATAAAATTGTGATACATATTCTAACATGGATGAACCCTGACCATGTTATGCTAAGGTAAACAAGCCAAAAACAATAGAGCAAATATTGTATGATTTAAATAAAATACCTTTAATAGGGTAATTCATACAGAAAGTTGAAGAGCTACCAAGGAGTTGGGGGAAGAGGAAATGAGAATTACTGTTTACGCTTCTGGCATTTCATCACAATAAAAATATATATGTAAGGAAAAGAAAACTATAAAAAATACCCTCAAAACAGCAATTTGGGTATATGCATGTATATGTGCATGTGTTCATGTGTTTGTGTGTGGAGGTCAGAGGTCAACCTTAGGTGTCATTCCTCTAGAGATAAAGAACCTTGTGAGATTCTCTCACTGGGGCCGAGTACTTGCTTAACAGTTTGTGCTGGCTGACCTCCAAGCACCCAGGGATCTGTCTGTCTCTGCCTCTGTCACCAAGCCCACATTTTACATAAATGCTAGGGAATCTAAACTCAGGTCGTCATGCGTGTACAGCAAGCACTTTACTGACTGAGCCATCTCCCCAGAATGGGAGTGAATTTTTATAGTCTTGAATCAGTTATGCCTTTGAATACGACACTAAAACGAGGAACCACAAATATATCATTATTTAGCTGAGTACTTAGAATACAATTATTTAAATACCAAAGTACGCCTTCCTTTCAATAATTGTCAAACTGGGTAAAAGTATTTTTAATATACAATGAAAGGTAATTTTTTTCAATGCGAAAAGACAGGCCACAAGTTAATAATAACATGAATAATATTTGCTGGGTGGTAGTGGCACACACCTTTAATCCCAGCATTCAGGAGGCAGAGGCAGGTGGATTTCTGTGAGTTTGAGGTCAGCCTGGTCTACAGAGCGAGTGCCAGGACAGGCTCCAAAGCTACACAGAAAAACCCTGTCTCGAAAACAAAGAGAAATAATATTCGTAGGAAAATGTAAAAAATGCTAGCAGTGAAATTTCTAGAAAAGACAAAAATAAGCAAATAATTGACTTATTTATACATAACATGCCTGGCCTGGCTGGAACCAATCTTAAACACTCTTCAATGGGGGCCCATTAAAGCAAATTTTGATTTGGTCACACTGTAGAATATTTTGTTGTTCCTGAGTAGAATGTGGTAGCTTTTGCTATAAAGGCATGAAAAATTTCCAAGGTGTACGTTGCGGGAGCTGATTAAAAAACTGTCTATAGAATTCCAAAATACAACATCCCTTCATGATAAAGGTCTTGAGGAAAACAGGGATACAAGGAACATACCTAAACATAATAAAGGCAATATACAGCAAGCCAACAGCTAACATCAAACTAAATGGAGAGAAATTCCCAGCGATCCCACTGAAATCAGGAACAAGACAAGGTTGTTCACTCTCTCCATATCTATTCAATATAGTTCTTGAGATCCTAGCTAGAGCAATAAGACAGCAAAAGGAGATCAATGGGACACAAACCAGAAAAGAAGTCAAACTCTCATTATTTGCAATGATATGGTAGTTTACATAAGCAACCCCAAAAATTCTACCAAGAAACTTCCTTATGACCTATAAACATTTTCAGTAATGTAACAGGATACAAGATTAATTCAAAAAAGTCAGTAGCCCTCCTGTACACAGATGATAAAAGGGCTGAGAAAGAAATCAGAGAAACATCACCCTTCACAATATCCACAATTAGAATAAATTCATTTCAGAGTAACTCTATGGAAGACTTGTATAACAAGAACTCTAAATCTTTGAAGAAAGAAATTGAAGAAAACACCATCAAGTGGAAAGATCTCCCATGCTCTTGGGTAGGCAGAATTAACATAGTAAAAAAGGCAATCTTACCAAATGCAAGTTACAAATTCAATGCAATGCCCAGCAAAATCCCAGCAAAATTCTTCACAGACCTTGAAAGAATAATATTCAATTTCATATGGAAAAGGAAAAAACCCAGGATATCCAAAACAATCCTGTACAAAAAAGGAACTTCTGGAGGCATCACAATCCCTGACTTCAAACTCTACAACAGAGCTATAGTACTGAAAACAGTTTGGTATTGGCATAAGAACAGACAGAACTGAATAGAAGACCCAAATATTAATCCACACAACTTTGAACACCTGATTTTTGACAAAGAAGCAAAAAATAGCAAATGGAAAAAAAAGCATATTTAACAAATGGTGCTGGCATAACTGGATATCAAAATGAAGAAGAATGAAAATAGACCCCTATCTATCACCATGCACAAAACTCAAGTCCAAATGGATCAAAGACCTCAACATAAAGCCAGCCACATTAAACCTTATAGAAGAGAAAGTGGGAAATACACTTGAACTCATTGGCACAGGAGAGCATTTCCTAAATATAACACCAACAGCACAGACACTGAGAGAAACAATTAATAAATGAGACCTCCTGAAACTGAAAAGCTTCTGTAAAGCAAAGGACATGGTCAACAAGACAAAACGACAGTCTACAGAATGGGAAAAGATCTTCACTAACCCCACATCATACAGAGGTCTGATCTCCAAAATATACAAAGAACTCAAGAAATTGGTCATCAAAAGAACAAATTATCCAATAAAAATATGGAGTACAGACCCAAAGAGAATTCTCAACAGAGGAATCTAAAATGGCTGAAAGACACTTAAGGAAATATTCAACATCCTTAGTCATCACAGAAATGCAAATCAAAACAACTCTGAGATTTCATCTTACACCTGTAAGAATGACCAAAATCAAAAACACTGATGACAACTTATGCTGGAGAGATTGTGGGGAAAAGGGAACACTTCTGCATTGCTGGTGGGAATGTAAGCTGGTGGGAATGCAAGCTGGTACAGCCCCTTTGAATGTCAGTGTGTTGATTTCTCAGAAAATTAGGGAACAATCTTCCTCAAGACCCAGTAATACCACTTTTCGGTATATATCCAAAGGATGCTCAATCGTGCCACAAAGACATGTGCTCAACTATGTTCATAGCAGCATTGTTTGTCATAGCCAGAATCTGGAAACAATCTAAATGCCCCTCAACCGAAGAGTGGATAAGAAAAATGTGGTACATTTACACATGGAATACTAGACAGCAAGAAAAAATAATGACATTTTGAATTTTGCAGGAAAATGGATGGAGCTAGAAAACATTATTTTGAGTGAGGTAACCCAGACCCAGAAAGACAATTATCATATCTACTTACTTATAGGCGGTTTTTAAACATAAAGCAAAGAAAACCAGCCTACAAATCACAATCCCAGAGAACTCAGACAACAATGCAGACACTAAGAAAGACTTACATAGATCTAATCTACATGGAAAGTAGAAAAAGACAAGATTTCCTGAGTAAATTGGGAGCATGGGGACCTTGGGGGACCGCTAAAGGGTGAGGGGAAAGGCAGAAAGGGGGGCAGAGAAAAATTTAGAGCTCAATAAAAAAAAAACTATGTCTATAGAATTCAACTTATGTGCATTTATTTGATGGAAAAAAATTAATCAGTAAACATGGCAAACAAGTGAGAAAGAATAGACATGGGAAGACAAGGGGAACTTTCACTTTTAAACAGGATTTTTCTGCAACTGTTAGAAATTTTAAATTATTACTGTGTATAGCCTTTGTGATTGAAAAGAGGGTTGTGTTTACAAGATGTCAACAGTGAGGCTGGGCAATGGTGGCGCACGCCTTTAATCCCAGCACTCGGGAGGCAGAGGCAGACGGATCTCTGTGAGTTCGAGGCCAGCCTGGTCTACAAGAGCTAGTTCCAGGACAGGAACCAAAAGCTACAGAGAAACCCTGTCTCAAAACCTGCTCCCCCCCAAAATAGATGACAACAGTGTTATCCCATGAGCCACTGCTTCAGATCATGAAGCCTATTTGATCTCTTACATTAGAAGTGGGAAAGGAATGGGAAAGTTTGGAATTAGGCAAACTTTCAGATTCCAATCCTAGCTCTGTAATTCATGTTGGTGAGACACTGAGTCCCAATGTAGTTACCCTTAAATAGGGGGTAGCAGTATTCACTGTGTCAAGCTCTCTATGAAAGGCCAGGCACACTGTTCAACACAGAACAACACCAACACTATCATTTTTACTGCTGTGCCATAAAAAAGTGATTATCTCACTCACAATGAATCACTTTGCTTTTTTTCCTCCTCTAGTGATCTGTGTCCTTCATGTCCAAATATTAACTACCTAGCAGACTGGTACCAGGCACTTTTCATGTGACCACGCTAATGATGACTGGAAGAATACTGGCACTAGTCATGAGCAGATAAGTGAGAACTCTGACCTACAATTGTATATCAATAATTGTATATGCATATGCCAGAAAGTATGTGACAGAGTAGACATGACACGAAGGGAAAATATCAATACAGAAATATTTCCACTAGTTAGGAGATTTAAGACTACTGAAAGCCCAAGGGGTTGTAATATAGGAAATTATATTACAAATTAATTAATCATCTCTAAAATAGGAAAAAAAAATTCTGAATCTCAAAATTTAGATACTGAAACTCAGTTTGTACAAGCAGGCATGCCAAGTGACATCATCAGGAAGAGTTAATAAGATATGTTCCAAATCAACAGAGCTTCCAGAGTTTCATCAGTTTGGAGGAACCCATCAGAAACTTGCAATAAATGGCATTCTTAAATGCCCTCTCAACTGTATTATCCTGTTGCACTCAATGAAAATGACTAGAAGCTTTACCACTTGCTCAGGAAATAGAAACTACAACAGAAAAAAACAACCATAATTGCAGAGTTAAGTTTTTAAGCACAGAATGGAGAACTTGATATTGTAGGAAGAAGCATAAATAGCTAGAGTTTCACTATTGGGCTCACATATAGTCTTAGCTGTCCTGAAGGAGCAGAATGAATAAATAGCACTTGAATAACCAAACATTTATGAGAAAACGATTATTCTGTAGAATTGCTAACATATTATAATTTGAGGCAATTATACAGCAAAAGTATAAAGGACAAAAGGGAAGATTTACACTAATTCATGTACATACCCTGTCAGTCTGATGAAGTAATTATAACCATAAAAGGGTTCTTTATGGCTCACTGGAATGGAAACAAGCTATTTAATTTATTTAAAAGACACACTCACATTTAAGTCTTAGGGGGTACATTTAGCAAATGAGTTAAGGCTACAGTAGTTTAAATAATAAAAATTGAGAAAAGGTGACAATTCTTTATAGTATGTTTTTTTCTGAACAAAAAGAACAGTTACCTGCAACTGCCTTGGGACCTGGCAGATGTTCATGGCCAGGTGCTTCTGGTGAGTACACACAGCTGTAATTCATGCAGGTCAAGAAGGTGTCTATTTGAGATGTCCGCACATCCTCTGGAGAATACATAGGTAGGAACGCAACATCAATCGCAATCTCATGGTTCAAACCTGTGAGGGAAAGATCACACATTGTTAAATGTTTAGTAGATTAGCATATTTTGCTAGTTTCAGTTTCCTGATTTGATCATAATGTGTGTCTAATAGTTTGAGACCTGTAAAAACCTGTTTACCCACAGGGAACGAAACTCAAACTGATTTTGATAAGCTGTACCTTCTCACCAAGGTTGCCTGACAATCAAAAGACCCTTTACCATACCTTAGCTCTATACATTTTATCTCTGTATTAAGTTAAAGCATTAAAGAGCAGAATTTATGGGTTATAAATAACATGATATAATATACTCATTTGTGAGATTTATTTAGATATGCCTCCCTGTTATAGGTGACTATGTATGCTATAAACTTAAGGTAGAAATAAAGTATCTCATATATATTCATTGCTTTGCAAATCAAAACTAGTTGAACATAAAAACTCATTTGTAACTGTGTTAATAATAACTTTACATGGTATATTTAGACGTAAATTTTGTTTGAATTAAAAAATATTATTCTAATATTGAATACTTGTTTTCTCTGAAACGAAAGTGGTTAAGAGACTCAGGAAATCTGATTTTTAATCATGGCCTGCTTTCTGCTCAACTTGAATGCGAGACTTGAAGCCATATAATTTTTCTTTAGCTCTGAATTGAATAGGCAATCAAATAAATAATGTTCTTTCTCCATTCCAGAAAGCTCAGGGAAAATTGCTGCCAAATGGTAGCAAATTGGTTATCTTTATGGATCTAGTAACAACTACATTCTATCCTTTCTTTAAAATTCATAAATGCCTCATGTTTCATCTCTAAACCACCCTTGAAAACAGGTAAGATAACATTTACATAAAAATAGCACAGTTCTAACATTGATCCGATCTGGTGAGCAGAATGACAAATTTGTGTTCCTTATACCCTTGCTTTTAGCTGACTCATAGCCAAAGCTAATAAAAAGTGACAATTACATATGAGTCAGATGAGAAGTACAGTCAATCTGCTTCAGTCTGTAGCATGTTAAAAAAAAACAGTCTCTGTGTTTCTTTATGACTCTTTGTTTCTGTGGTTATTTTATGTGACTTATGGGAAATCTTGGCCTAAGTTTTATTTCCTAGATATGGAACAAAGTTTGGTAGTGTGCCTGATGAGATCAAGCACCATTATCAAGAGAAAACCATCTGAAAGTCAGATCTTTCATTATCCATGGGTATTTATACCTTGTATTACATGCATGAATATTTACATTAGAGGAAACAGGAAGAAATGGACAGAAGGGAATAATAGTGAAAACAGCACTGGTAAAAGTTAGGACCAAGATCAACAAACAGTAGTTATGTCAGTCATGGGTAAAGGAAAGCTCCCTTAGTTCCCATTCTCATCACCCCCCAAATTTCTAAAGACTTGCCAGTGTTGAGACGCCAACCAATCTGATCTTAATTTCATAATTAGTGCTTCCCTCATTTAGTTTGAGCCAAAGAGAAATCCCCCCTTGGACTTGTGTCTGGGAGAGGGTGCTTATATATTTTAAGTCTAACTTCTATGTTTAATAAATACATTAAATTTTACCCAAACACAGAGATAAATAAAGTAAATACATTAAATTAATAGTATTCAAGAATAAGAGAAAAGCAGTTCACCTACCTAGGATGGTTACTTCAAAATGGCCAAGGCTTCGAGCACTCGGAAATTCACTGAGTTTGGGGGAGTTTCCTTCTGGGGGTACATACTTTGCAGGTTGAGTATTATACTGCTGGGCGAGAAACTTCCCATGCTCCAAAATGAATTTCCGTGGAATACTTTCAGGATAAACACGACTGTAGTATAGGTGGTCTCTCAAGCTGCTCTTCTTGTCTCTCCACAGCTGACTCTCCCATCTGTCACTTGCTACTCTTCTGGACTTCCCTCTGGAACCAGCACTTGAACTTTCTTGACCTGTTGAAAGCACAATGGGACAAGCACAATGGGCCCATAGACTAGCTAAACCAAGGCATTCATTACATTACAGATTAACGCAGCTTTAAGATGAAAATTGAGTATCCAAAAGGTAATTCTTATTCAAGTAAGGAAAGAGGAGTCTGGAGTGATGGCTCAGTGGTTAAGAGCACTTGTTCTTGCAGAGGACCTAGGTTCAATTCCCAGTACTCACATAATGGTTTACAACAGTCCATAACCCCAGTCTCAAGGGATTCAGCACCCTCTTCTGACCTATGCAAGCACCAGGAACATGTGTGGTGCAACAACATACGTGCAGGCAAAACAACCATATACATAAAATAAAAAAATTTAAAATGTGCAAAAGTTTTGAAAAACGTTCAGAAAAAATTAAATTTGCTTTCTAAATAAATTTTCCTCCAAAATTATGAGTGATGCAGTTTTCTCATTTGTTGGAATTGTGAAGATTTGTAATTATCTTCTTAAGAGTATTTCTCCATTTCCCAAATACTCTTGAATAAACATGTTCCTTTTATTGTATGTAATTCAACCAAAGTGAAATCAAATTTATTACAACAGCAATATAGTGATATTCATTCATTTCTTTGTGTCAGTAGCTTCAACTGTCAATTTGATATAGCCCAGACTCAGCTGAGGGCATCTCAAGTTGGGGACTGTCCAGATTAGGCTGTTCTGCAGCCATGTCTGTGAGAAATTACCATAACTGTAGGCAGTTGAATTCCTGGGCTGTAAGACAGTTTAGCAAGCCAAAGGAAGTGAGTCAATAAGCAGTGTTCCTTTATGGTCTCTCCTTCAGCTCCTGCCTCCTTCTGCTCCTGCCTTCTGGTTCCTGTCTTGAGTTCCTGCCTTTAGATTCCCACCATGATGGACTCTCACACGTACATCAAATAAATCCTTTTGTCCCCCAAGTTGCTTTTGATTAGTGTTTTATCACAGCAACAGAGTAGCACACAGGTATCATTTGTATTTTTATAGAGTCTCATGTAGTCCAGGTTGGACTATTAACTCAGTATGCAACTGAAACTTGCCTTGAACCTCTGCTCATTCTCCCTTGGGCTCTTGAGGGGCTCTCAAAGGTTGGAGTTGTAGGTGTGTGCCAGGCAACTATGGAAATCATTCATTATTGGTAGAAACCACGTCCAAAATAAAACTTTATTTCTGCTAAAAGTAATCTGAACAAATACAGTTTTTTTTTTTTGTCGAATAGCATTTCTCCTACAAAAATTTACGTTTAGTGTGTATGATACACATGGCTTATGATGAAGGAAAAGGGAAGTAAATTGAGATTAAATATCTTAGGACTTGGGCTGGTGAAATGGCTCTTTGGGCAATGGTGGTTACTGCTGAGCCTGACGATCTGAATTCAGTCCCCTAGACCTCAACATGATGTGAAGAGACAACTCTCACAAACTGTCCTCTGATTTCGACATGTGAGCTGTGGTGTGCACACATGCGCACACAATCAAATGTTAAAAGGAGGGGGGCTGGAGAGATGGCTCAGTGGTTAAGAGCATTGCCCGCTCTTCCAGAGGTCCTGAGTTCAATTCCTGGCAACCACATGATGGCTCACAACCATCTGTAATGAGGTCTGGTGCCCTCTTCTGGCCTGCAGACATACACACAGACAGAATATTGTATACATAACAAATAAATAAATAAATATTAAAAAAATGTTAAAAGGAGGTCTCTATTATTATTCTTTGTTTTTGTGTATAATATATGCATGCATATATATATGTACGTGTGTGTGTGTGTGTGTGTGTGTGTGTGTGTGCATAAAGGGCCAGAAGTTGATGTTGAATATTTTCCTATATTGCTCTCCACCTTATCTTTTGAGACAGGTTCTTTAACTGAACCTGACTTACTTATTGTCTGGACTGGCTGGCCAGCAACCTCCAGGTATCTTGCCTGCTCTGTCTCCACAGCAGTGGAATTACAGGTATGTTCTCTGCTTGTCTTTTTAAGTGGGTGCTAGGGATCTGAGCTCAGTTTGTCAGCCTTACAGGACAAGTGCCTTGTTGAATGAGCCATTTCCTTAGGCCCCTATTTGTTTGCTACTAAGAAACCAGTTTATTATCTATGTGCAATGCAACTGGTATTTTTGGTTTCTAAAGCAGAATATATGTCATCCCTCACACAGTATGAGAGTTGTTCAACAGTTATTGTGTACCTGTTATACAATATATAATACATCAGACATTGTGCTAAGAAATTTGGTACAACTAATATTTTGATTGAATAACACACCTTTGGGCATAACGACATATTCATGCTAAAATCAGAACAGAAATTAGATGTAAAAATAAGACTCTCATGTTGTCAGTTCTACTAAGACAAGCTATGCGCAACTACATTTTGAAGTTAACCAAGTTTGCCAAGTTGCTTCTTTACAATTGTTTTGTGTCCTGTGGTCGATTCCTGGCCTAGCATAAGAAGCCTTGATGAGACAGAGCAACAAGGCTTCACCATGGTTAATACACCACTCTTGGCATTTCAGATTTTATCCTCTATCAAAATCCATACACCAACCACAGTGCTTGGTTTTTTAAATTAGCTGGACATCTACTGAAAAAATGATTCATCTTAAAAGACAGCATCAGAAGGGAGGATATAGAAACTGAACACAAACTTCTGTTCATCAGGAATCTAAAACACTGCAGTGCCACAAGAGTTATTTTAAGTTCCAAATCAGGCTTATGGATGTTCCTATGGTGAGTATTGATAAGGAAATGGATAAACAAATGAGCCACACATGAAAAAAAAGGAATATACTCCAAGGAAACAGGCTTAAACAGAAGATTAAGAAACTGATTTTACTTTTTAAATTCCCTATAAATAAATCCTTTTATTTAAACTAATAGAAGTACTTGGGACAACAGGAAGTACCTGAGCATAGTGGCACAAGCCTATAATCTTAACATTTCAAAAACTGAAAGTCAAAGGCATGAGAATTGTGACTTAAGAGACACAGTCGGACTGTGTTAGTGAGACACTGTCTAAAAGAAAAAGATGAAGAGCAGTAGCAGGAGCAGTGACCCACACCATACTGAACATTCCCACAGCATGATTAAGTCATATAGTATCTTAATCTTTTAAAAATAAACACTTATCTTACCTTATGGAAAAAAATTACATTATTGAACTTGTCAGGACTAAGTCATGAGCACACACCCACACACACCCATACCCTCCCCCCCAAAATGTATTACTAGAGACTATAAGGGTAAATAGATGCTTTATGAAAATTTCTCCTAAATTCATGCTTTTTTTTTTTTTTTTTTTGGTTTTTCGAGACAGGGTTTCTCTGTGGTTTTGGAGCCTGTCCTGGAACTAGCTCTTGTAGACCAGGCTGGTCTCGAACTCACAGAGATCCGCCTACCTCTGCCTCCCGAGTGCTGGGATTAAAGGCGTGCGCCACCACCGCCCGGCCATGCTTTATATTTTTATCTTAGCAATTTCAGATTATAATTTCCTACTTCAGTTATATATTCCTCACAAATGAATAACTACGTGTTCAAGAAAATTGGGAAAGAGACAAAATATATTCAGACTTCGCGTTTTTCTAAAAATGAGATGAAGAATCATAAACTAGAATTCTTTTATGTTTAGTTTGAGCACTACTAGAATTAACATACAAATACACATTTGTTTATCATGTGAAAAATGGAAATACATGTCATTAAATAAATTAAAAAGTTACTCCTATGGGTTAGAGAGATGGCTCGATAGCTAAGAGCATGGGCTACTCTTGAAGGGAACCTGGGTTCAGTTCCCAGAACCCACACAGCAGCTCACAATTGTCTGTAATTCCAGTCCTGAGGATCTGATGCAGACATACATGTAGGCAAAACACCCATACACACAAAATAAAAATAATTTTAAATAAATAAATAAATAAATAAATAAATAAATAAATAAAAATAGCCATCCAGAGTGAGAGCGATAGAATAGGAGATAGGAAACATGTAAAAAATTAAAGTTCTTTAAATTTGTGTTCTTTGGTAGAGTTGACTTTGGAACTATGTTAATAATTAACCAAATGATAAAACAAGTATTATCTGAATATATTTAAAGAAATCAGTCCCTAGCATTAAGATAAAAGAAGTGAGCTTAAATATCCACCCAGTTTATAATAGAACCATTCAGAAAGGAATATTACAAGTTATCAAGCTTTAATAGTGGGGTACACCATAAAAACAAAAGGAATTGCAAAATAACACTCAGAACATTATTCTGAGCTTCTTAAATTTGCAGTTGCTGTTATAGTTTTGACATGTCCCCAAAAGGCTCAGGTGTTGAAGGCTTGCTTCCTAACTGGTGGGTCTGTTCATTGAGAGGTGAGTGAACAACGAGGACTCAGGTCTAACCAATGGATCTGGCCCTTGTTCTTCTCAGATCTGCAAACCCTTGATGGCCTGGGAAATTTCACAGTTGTTCTTAAAGTAAACACAAAGATTTGCAGTTCTTGATTTGAGTGGTTTTATAGGGGTTTCTGGGTCATGAGAACAGGAAACCATTTTCACAGGTCACATCAGGTTGCTTATGGGGAAAAGAAGAGCAGAATCCGGATTCTTGCCCCGGAATAGGTTTCCTTTATTTTTAATCTTGTATTTGAAAATTATTTGTTGATTCAAATTGGAAGTATACTTGTGAAATTACATTTTGTCTTAACACCAACTAAATAAATACCTAATAACCAATAAGGTAAGGAAGCACTTTTTCTCACTCTGCCCTCTGTAAATGCTTAGAAACAACAGCTAGCCAAGCGTATATTCAAACCTATAATGCCTTGTCTGTAAATGCTAACTGCTATAGCTCTGTAGGGGAATGGTTGATTTCATGCCTGTGGAAAGAATGTTCAAGAGGAGTCTGTAAACATGCTGAAAAAAAAAATAGGAAAATTCTTCCATCCCCCCCCCCACCGCTATCATACATCATGACGGTCATATGAACAGTCTAAGCATAAATGAAGAATGTCTGACCCACACATTTGGCAGATTGTCACTAGTAATGGTAGTGAAAACAAAAACAAAACAAAACTAAACTAAAACCAAACCAAACCAAAACAAACCACCAAAAGAATCAAAACCGAACCAAAGCAACAGCAACAAGTCTACCCTACAACTGATCAGTTCTGGAGAATACTTGGTATGGGAATCATTATTTTGGAAACTGACAAAGAAAAACAGAAAGTACATTTTTCTTCTTAAGTAAATGAAATACATCCTATGACCATTTGGAACTAAGCATTTATCATCAGTACCTGACAATATCAAGAAGCAAGGAAACTTTATAACCCTCTAGAAAAGTGTTAAGTGTGTTAAACTCCTGCCCCCACTAGGTAACAAGGAACAAAAAAAAAATTAGTTGGAGTGGGAAGAATAGAGTGGAAATGGTGTAAATACAGTATTGTATGCAACTCCAAAAATGTTAATTAAGGAAAGAAAACATGTAATAAAGATTAGACAGAAATTGTCAGAAACGACTGGGCAAGAAACCTGGACAACCAGAGTTCAGAGCAATCAAGAGAATGCTTAGTCCAAATACAGACAAACTGAAAATAGCGGGAAGCTTTATGGGCGCTAACCGGGCTGTGGACTGCCCCTCCCTAGCTACAGGCTGTGGACTGCCCCTCCCTAGCTACAGGCTGCGGACTGCCCCTCCCTAGCTACAGGCTCTGGACTGCCCCTCCCTAGCTACAGGCTGCGGACTGCCCCTCCCTAGCTACAGCAGGGTTCTTGAAGAAGGAAGCCAGGGTTCATTCTGTGCGGCCCTGGTCCTGTACACCTTACTTACAAATTATGTAGCTTTCTTCCTTTTGTTTTTCTTAGGCTGTGTGTGGGGAATTGGGTGTGTGAGCCCATGAGTGTGTTCGGAGGCCAAAGTTCAACATCAGTTAGCTTCCTCAATTGAGCTCTACCTTAGTTTTTTTTTTTTTTAATTTTATTAACTTTTTTTTTCACAGCAGCTATTTTGATAATATTCCCCGCCTCCCCTAACTCCTCCCAGAACACCTTTACCTTCTTAGTCACCTAACTTCATGTTTCTCTCTCAAAAACAAACACCACCACAAAAAGCAAGGGGAAAAAAGCCTTGAAAATTAATGTTTTGATATCCACCTTACTTTTCGAGACAGGATCTCTCACGAAACCTAGTCTATTGAGCTAGTTTGGTTGGCTAGTGAGTTCGGGGTACCTAGCCATCACATGCCGCCCTTTCCCACCACTGGGTTTGTTGTTGTGCACTGCCGTGCCTCACTTTTTACCCCCCTGGAGATGCTTGAACAAGCACTTTACTCCCTGAGCCATTTCACAGCCCAATTTAGATCTCTTCCAACCTGCCAGGGCATACCTGAAGTACAATACAAGAGTCCTGACCTCTGGTTTGGGTAACTTACTAAAGGCTGGAAAAGCAGTTGGTATACCTTGGGAATGCTGTGAAGCAGACAAAGCACCTGCAGAAATGTGGAGCAAGTTACGGGAACTGAGATGGAAAAGTCTAAGGTCATGGAGGATAAGTCAGCTTGAAATTTTGGTTTTGAAATTGGTGCATTCAAATCACACATGTATCCTAGGTCATCTGGAACAGGCTCTCTCTAAGTTGCAAACTCAAAAAAGCTCTAAGAGCTTAACTTTCACTTGAGGTTGCTCCAAAGGCTCCGTGGAAGTCTAGCTAAGTCCTGAAGGAGGACCACAGCCCAATGCCAAACTGCTAAGGTTGGGGGAAGTGGTATTTCACTTTAGCTTCTGTTGCTCCAAGAAACGTCTGTCAGGACAATAGATGGACATAGTTAAGAAAAAGAGAATTCTGTAGCTACATACAATGAATTTCAACCAAGAACTGGAGGAAGTCACTAGACAAAGGGACATTCGTAGTTTTCAAAAATAAAAAAAAAGCAGCAAATATTATGGGGAAGAAAAAGCTGATTTGCATAGTCACTGCATCATAATATTCTAATGCTCAGTTTACAACAAGAAGCCAAAGCCTTACAAAGAAGAAGGTGAATATAATGCATTCAAAGGACAAAAACAAGTGAACAGTCACTGACAAGACCTGGACACTGGAATTGTAGTAAAAGTATTTTTAAACAAATGGCTCAAATGTGCTTTAAAAATGAAAAATTGAAAAATTGTTTAAAGGGCTAGATATAAAATAATAGCAATACAGGCAAAACTCAAAACCAAACCAGAGAAACAATACTTGAATCAATGGGGAAAAAAAACCCACAATAATAAAAACTAAAATAATAATCCACGGGGTAAAACAATAACAGAATAGGAGAATTTACTCTAGGTCTTCAATGGTATTTCTGAGAAGGCAGAGAGGGAATCAGCAAAATGGGAGGATGATTAAGGAGTAGAAATGAAAGGAAAGAAATGAAATGAAAGTTTAAAAAAAAAAACAGAGCCCAGGGAACTGGTGTGGCAACATGAAGCTGACCACCACTGATATTATCAGAGTTATAAAAGAAGAAAAGGAAGAAGAATGAGTTCTTGAAGAAATAATGGCCCTAGATTTCACAATGATACAGATTATAACAAAATGGGTGAAAGACACACCAAAAGAAAGACACACAAAAGCAAGGGAGAGGCAGCCTGGCAAGGACAAAAATGTGCTCTGCAGCAGAGTCCTCATAAAAGCCCCACGGGGCCAAAAAGCAAAGTGGTGATTTCGAACACTGGGGAAAATGTTAAATAGGGATTCTATATGGAGCAAAACATTACTCCAAGAATGAGTGCGAGATCAACACATTGTGAAGAGAGAATAGAAAATGAGGGATTTGGTTAGCACTCCATTTAGCCTGCAAGGACTGCTAAAGGCATCAGGTGGACGCAAAAGGACACAGAGCTGTAGAGAACCTTGATGATATATCAAGAATAAAGACCTTGGGTAAAATTACCTTCATTGACAAATAGCAAAATTCACATTGGTGTGTTTTTAGTTCTTAACTCTGGTTGTTAATTTTCTATATGAAACCAATCATGTTTGATATGTATAAGACATAATTAAAAGCTGGGCAATGATGGCGCAGCCCTTTAATCCCAGTACTCGGGAGGAGCAGAAAGGAAAGGAATAACAGACAGATCTCTGTGAGTTCGAGACCAGCCTGGTCTACAAGCGCTAGTTCCAGGACAGGCTTCAAAGCTACAGAGAAACCCTGTCTCAAAAAACAAAAACAAACAAACAAACAAACAAAAACAACCCCGAAAAAGAAAAAAGAAAAATGACATAATTAAATGTCATGGAACACATAATGCACATAAATATAATCTGTGATGGCAAAAATATAAATAGTGGGATATAAATAGTGGGGGATAGGGAAATATGTATGGAGCACAGTCTTTTTATACTGTTGAAAATAAGTTGTTGATTCAAGCTATGCTACTATAAATTTAGAATGTTAAATTTAATCTGTATGGTAACCATAAGTCAAACAGTTAGAGTTCCATATTTGTGACTTATACAATTATAGATTCAATCAACTTTGGATTAAAAGCATTTAAAAACAATTGCCCATATTGTACATGTACATACTCTTGTTGCTGCATTGGTCTATAGACAATACAGGGTAAAAACTATATACTGAGCATTTATAGTGTACTAGATATTACAAATAATCTTGAGATGATTAAAGTATACAGGAAGATACACCTAGGTTAAAGTCAAATAGTACAACTTTTTATATAAGGAACTCGAACATATGAACATTTTGGTATCTGTGGGGCGTACTGGCATCAAAACCGTGCATGCCCCAACGTACAAATCTATCTTCAAATACACACATATGGGTACAGACAAGGAAATGATTTAATAATCCAGATTGATTTATATAAACAAGCCACTTAAACACAGAGTAAGGCAGTAGTGCAGGAAACGAGGAAAAAAAGCAAAGCATGATACATAGGAAACAAAAAATTCAAGTGTGTTCACCCTTCTCAGTATAATCAAAGACTGTAATCAAAAGGCATTTGCTCCTCTAGCTAGAAAGACAACGTAGGTTGAAAGCAAAAGGACAGGATCCATTGCAAACACTAACCAGATGAGAACTAGAGTCGCTGTTAATATCAGACCAAATAGACCGTAAGCCAGCAACTCTTGTAAAAGATCAAAGAAATTATCTACTGAGAAGAGTCAATCATCAAATTATGTAATAATTATAAACATATGATTTTTTTTTTTAAAAAAAAGCAGATTGCCCTAGCTCAAGAGGAAAGCGTTAATAGAATTGAGGGAGGCCATTTTACACTGGTAGCTGGAGATTTCAGTATATCATTTTGAATAATAGCTAGAGCATCTAGCTAGGAGATGAATAAGGAAAATGACGTTTGAACATTGTAAACCAAACAGAACAGACATATATAGAATACTCCAATCCCCAGAAGTAAAGTATACATTCTTCTCAAGAATACATGAGATATTATCCAGAAAAAAACAAACAAACAAACATATGCTTGGCCACAAAACAAGTCTCAATAGATAAAAAAAAAAAAATTTCCAAAATCTTCAAAGTAACTTTTCTAACTGCAATAGAATGAAGTTAGAAACCAATAATGGAGAAAAAAAGTAAGAGAATTCACAGATCCGTGAAAATGAAACAACACAGTCATAAGCAACAGGTCAAAGACAAAATTATAAAGGAAATCACAGTATCTCGGGGTGAATGAAAATGAAAATACAGTGTGAAGCCTAGGAGATGTGATGAGGTGCTGGTGGACCACTGACGCTTGGAGATGCTGATATTAAGAATTTCCAAATCAATAGGCCAACTTAATACTGTGAGGAATTAGAAAAGAGTATTTAGAGTAGACATGCAATAGAGAGTATAAAAAACCCTAAACTGCTCTTTGAAAATATCAAAATTATCTTGTGTATATGTGTTCACATGTATGTGCATACATATGTATGTATGTATGCATGTGCATATTTATGTGTGAAGGCAGAGGTCAAATGCTGGGTGTTCTCTTCAATCACTATCTTTTACCCTAATTTCAATTCTACTTTTATTGATTGATTGATTGTGTGTGTGTGTGTGTCTCTGTGTGTGTATGCATGTGTGTATGTGTGTGTTCATCCTCATGAGGAGGTCCAAGGACAATTTAGAGGAGTTGATTCTCTCCTTTTATCATGTGAGCTGAGGAATTAAAAGTTAAGTCTTTACCTGTTGAGGCCATCTCACTTGCCCTCTACCTTATTATTATAACTATTTTAACATTTATTTATTATTTTGAGAATTTGATAAGAGTACCGAATTTACATCATTTCTACCTTACTGTCTCTTCCACCTTTTCCACACCCCTTCCCTCCCACTCAAAATTCATGACCTCTTTGATCAAAATAAATACATACATATATGTAAGAGCATACACACACATATATGTGTATATATATACATATATATATATATATACACACATATATATATACAACCTGCAGAGCTAATTTAGTGATGCTCATAGTGTGTGTGTGTCGGTGTTTAAGGCTGAATATAGGGATTGGATAACCTATTGGGGGCTCTTACATTCAATAGACTGATTCTCTCTTTCTCTTAGAAGCCATGGACCATAGTACTTCATTTCGGGGTGGGACCTGGTTTTCCTTTCCTCACCCATGTTGGAATGCCAACTGTCATTATCTTACTGGCCTAGAATTTAAAAAATAGGCTAGGCTGGCATGCCAGCAAGCCCCAGGGATCCTCCTGTCTTTGCCTATCAGGGCTGGGTATACAAGTGCCTTGGGTCACACCTGTCTTTTTTTTTTTAAATGTGTGTGCTAGAAATGAAAACCTTTGTTCACATACTTGCATAACAAACACTTTACCAAGTAAACTATCTCCAGCTTAAAAACTGTCCTTAGGTAGAGTGGCCAAGCAAAAAGAGAAGGCACAAATGACTAAACTCAGAGATGAAAGTGTGATTCTTTAGAGAAATAATATTGCAGTGGAATACTCTGATTATGTGCCAATAATACAGATTATAGAACAGATGCTTTGTAGGAACAGATAAATGGCTGAAGTTTACCCACAAGACATAGACATTCTCATCAGACTTTTAACAAGTCGAGACTGAACTAACAACCAGAACCTCATCAACAAGACAATAGAAACAGATGGCTTCACTGGTGAATTCTAGAAAACATTTAACAGCAGAACTGAGCTAGGGTATTGCTCAGTAGAGTCCTTGGCTGGTATGTGAGAGGCCTTACGCTTAGTCCTCCGGTATAAAAAAAATAAACACAAATCCTCCAAATGATTATAAAACAGAAAATGCAGGAACACTTCCTTTCCCATTCTACAAGGCCAGTATTACCAATACCAAAGTCTAATAAAGGCACTCAAAAAATTACATACAATTATTCTTTAGCAATGTCTCTTAATACAGAAGCAGAATTATGAAAAATTATCAGCAAACCAGTTTCAAAGAATTATTAACAAGATTCTGTGCCATAACCAAGTACGATTTATTTGAGAACTGTTTGAGTTGTTCAACATAAGGAAAGAAATATATCACATTAATTCAATGATGACAATACCAGGTAATTATCTCAAATGGTGTCAAAAGGCATTTAACAAAATCCAACACCCACTCATGATAAAAAGCACTTAGCTAACTAGGAATAGATGGGAACTTGCTTGAGTTGGCAATGGTACTTTATAAAAGACAAAAATATAAAATCTTTAATTAATGGAGAAACGAGAAAGAGTTCTCCCTGTCTATGACTGTACCATCCTGAATGTACATGTGAAAAAGAATATCCCTGTGATCTTGCACAAAATAAGGTTTCTCACTTTCCTCATTGCTACTCAACACTGCACTTTAAGAAAGAAAATGGAAACGAGAGGTGGGAGGAGTGAAAGAGAAAGAGGGCTGCTAAGGTAAAGGCAAAAGCAAGTGCTACCAAGTCTGATGACCTGAGTTCAGTCCCTGAAACCTACATGTTAGAAAGAGATGCCTACTTCTAGAAGTTGTCAGAGAGGTCTATATATGAATAGTGACACACACCCACACCCACATGTGCCATTTCAGACTTCACATGAGTAAATAAATATAACACAAAAGTTAAAGATTCAAAATAAATTAAAGGAAGAGATGAATGGCCTCAAGTTGAAAAGGTACTGTAAGATTAGCCTGTCTGGGAGCTGGAGCAGTGGTTTAGAACAGTGGCTACTCTTCCAGAGGATCCAGCTTCCATTGCCAGCATCCACATGCCAGCTCCCAACCATCTGTAACTCCAGTTCCAGGGGAATAGACGGCCTCTGCTAGCCCCTACAAACACTGCATGCATGTGGTGCACAGAATTACATGCTGGCAAAATATCCATCCATACACATACAAATAAAGAATTCTTTAAAACATTTCAAATGTCAACATTCTATTTCAGATTGGCTTCACTCTATAAAACTCAAAATCTTTAAAACAGCAACATTACCCTTAACAACCACAAAATTACCCTTACTTGCAGATTATAGGATGCCATGTATAGGAAATCTTTCAGAATCAAGAGTAAAGTAATTCCAGCTAACAAAGTAATTTAGTTAGTTGGCAGGATATAGGATCAAGGCACAAAAAACCTAGTCTTGTGAATTCATATCCAGAAACCATAAAGATACTCCAATCAATGACCCAAAATCAATTATTGAGCAAATGAAGGGAACATCAATTCCAAAAACCAGTAAAAATAGACAATAAATATATGCAAATATATTCAACATCAGAGAATACAAATAAACGACACACTGAGATTCCATTTCATCACACTCAAAATAGCAATCATTAAGAAAAACAAGAAATGTTTATGAAAATGGGAGGCAGGAACTCTTCTTTGGTAGGACTATAACACAGCCAGTGTGGAACTGAGGATGTTCATAAAAGAAAAACTATTTTACAAACCAGGTATCACAATTCTAGGCATATTCGTGAAGGAATCAAACTCAGTATACAAAAGATACCTGTACAAACATGCTTATGTGCAGAACTGTATCACATCCAAATTCATATATTTAAATTTTGTCAGTACATCACATGGTGATCATACATAAGAAATGAGGTCTTTAAAGAGGTGACTGACTATGAAACTATCAGTTTAGGTCTTAATTCAGATTGGTGTCCTTACATGAAGAGAAATCTTAAACACAGGTATGGATGTATACACATGGTGGAAACAGTATAAAGACAGCAAGATGGCCATGCACAAGCCAAGGAGAGGGGCCTCAGAAGAAACCTAACCTATGCCAAAGCTTTGTCTCCAGACTGTGTGTAAACAGATGTCGGCAGTTCTAATCATGGAGTGTATGGTATGTCATTATTTCAACCTTGCAAGTGAACAGTTGCTTCTGATGGGCGTTCTCAGCCTCTTCAGTTGAGACAAAATGTGGGTACCTGAGGTTTAACGGTCACTCATCAATTTTCTACTTTCAATTTACATCATCATCTAGATTGCATCAATTATATTTTCAAATGCATGTCTCATTTCATTTCTTGTTCTTCATTTTTTAAAACTACTACTATATGTTCCTGGCCTTTATTATCACTTCCCAGCTTCTTTGCCTCTAGAATGGTTTTCTTTACACTTGCTCTCCCTATATACACCACAGTCGAGTCTTAAATGAAAACAAAACAGAAAGGTCACTCTTTCTATTTATTATCTTCAAATTCTTCGTCTTAATGTCTCTAAAGTCCAAGATTCTTCATATAATATCACATGTCCTCCATTGAGTTAATTTTTTGACATTTCTTTAGTTATTAGACTACTCTCTGCCTTTTGTTTTATGCTGCAACACACCAAAACTTTAACAGAGCCAGGAAGTGGTGGTGTATGCCTTTAATCCCACCACTTGTGAGGCAGAGGCAGGTGGATCTCTGTGAGTTCCAGAGGTCTGGTCTACAGAGCAAGTTCCAGGACAGGCTCCAAAGATACACAGAGAAACCCTATCTCAATAAACCAAAATGAAAAAAAAAAAAACTTTAACAGTGCCCCAGACCTTAGTAGGCCCCCAGACCTTAGTTAGCACAACTGACTCCATGATGGAAGTACCACTCAGGCCATAAAATTCAGCACATAGATAGCACCTCTTGCCAAATTGAAAACAAAGACCTACTTCATCAAAGTCCATAGTTCTGGGAAAGTCTCTAAATGAACTAACCTTGCTTTTTGGCTTCTGTTGTCTTGCTTCTGGATAACTTCTCTTGTTAATTGGAGTATATCATCCCAGGTGTTGCCTTTTCTGCCTAAAGGCTCAGCCTGAGAAAGGCTTGGTATAACACTGGGATCCTAAATGCCCAGTGTAGTTGCTGGCTGGCCAATAAAAAATTTCTATTAGAGGCCCAGGCGACGGAGACACCGGCGCACAGGCAGGCCCAGCCAGCAAAGACACAGGCACGCAGGCAGGCACAGGCAGGCCCAGGCGGCAGAGACACCGGCGTGCAGGCAGGCCCAGGCGGTGGAGACACCTGCGAGCAGACCAGGCGGGGGTGGGATAGTCCAAGCATGAAACAGTGAAGCCCACACTGAGAGCAGATCGCCCCACTACAATTAAATCAAACCCATTAGATAGCATCGATAGGAGGAGATGGGCAGACACCAAGGCAAGAATTCACCCAACAATCTGAAAAACAACATGAAAACACCAGAACCCAATGATCTTACAACACAAGGACTTGAACACCCTAACACAGAAGAAGAGGAAAAAATGGACTTTATGAAAGCAATAGAGTTCCTTAAACAACATGTAAAAAACGTCCTCATAGAAATGGATGAGAAGTATAACAAAAAGTTTGAAGAAATGAGTAAATACGTAAATGATACCCTGGGAAGCCAAGAAAAAACGATCAAACAGGTAATGGAAACAGTTCAAGAATTGAAAACTGAAATGGAAGCAAGGAAGAAAACACAAGGACCAGCTGGATATGGAAAATCTAGGTCAACGAGCAGAGACTACAGAAACAAGCATAATCAATAGAATACAAGAAATAGAAGAAAGAATCTCAGATTCTGAAGACACCATAGAGAAAATAAACACACTGATCAAAGAAAACAGCAAAACCAACAAATTCTCATCACAAAACATTCAGGAAATCTGGGACACAATAAAAAGACCAGCCGGGCGGTGGTGGCGCACGCCTTTAATCCCAGCACTCGGGAGGCAGAAGCAGGCGGATCTCTGTGAGTTCGAGACCAGCCTGGTCTACAAGAGCTAGCTCCAGGACAGGCTCCAAAACCACAGAGAAACCCTGTCTCGAAAAACCAAAAAAAAAAAAAAAAAAAAAAAAAGACCAAACCTAAGAATAATAGGGATAGAAGAAGGAGAAGAGTCACAGCTCAAAGGCCCAGAAAATATTTTTAACAAAATTATGGAAGAAAACTTTCCCAACATAAAGGAAGATAGTCCTTTGAATATCCAAGAAGCATACAGAACACTAAACAGACTGGATCAAAAAAAAAAAAAACCATCCCCTTGCCATATAATAATCAAAACACAAAATATACAGATTAAAGAAAGAATATTAAGAGCTGCAAAGGAAAAAGGCCAAGTAACCTATAAAGGTAAACCGATCAGACTCACACCCGACTTCTCTATGGAAACCATGAAAGCCAGAAGGTCCTGGATAGAGGTACTGCAGAAACTGAGAGACCATGGATGCAAACCCAAACTACCATACCTAGTCAAGCTATCATTCACTATCAATGGAGAAAAGAAGACATTCCAGGATAAGAACAAATTTAAACAATACGTAGCCACAAATCCAGCCCTACAGAAGGTAATAGAAGGAAAATCACAACCCAAGAAATCCAACATTGCCAACACTGCCTACAATAACTCAGGCATCTAGCGACCCTTCAACAGGACAACTCAAAGAAGGGAGACACACAACTCTACTACCAAAAGCAATAAGAATAACCGGAGTAAACAACCACTGGTCATTAATATCATTTAATATTAATGGTCTCAATTCACCTATAAAGAGGCACAGGCTAAGAGATTAGATACGAAAACAGGATCCAACATTCTGCTGTTTGCAAGAAACATATCTCAACCACAAAGACAGGCATCTACTCAGAGTAAAGGGTTGGGAAAAGGTTTTTCAAGCAAATGGTCCTAAGAAAAAAGCAGGTGTGGCCATACTAATTTCTAACAAAACTAACTTCAAACTAAAATCAATCAGAAGAGATCTAGATGGACACTTTATATTCATAACAGGAACAATTCAGCAGGATGAAGTCTCAATCCTGAATATCTACGCCCCTAATATAAAAGCACCCACTTATATAAAAGAAATATTACTAAAACTCAAGACAGACATCAAACCACACACACTAGTAGTAGGAGACTTCAACACACCTCTCTCACCAATGGACAGGTCAAGCAGACAGAAACCTAATAGAGAATTAAGAGAATTGTTGGAGGTAATGAAGCAAATGGACTTAACAGACATCTATAGAACATTCCACCCAAATAGGAAAGAATACACCTTCTTCTCTGCAGCTCACGGAACCTTCTCAAAAATTGACCACATACTCGGAAACAAAGGAAATCTCCACAGATACAAAAAAAAAATCAGTGTTCACCTGTACCTTATCAGATCACCACGGATTAAAGTTAGAAGGCAACAACAATGCTGCCCCCAGAAAGCTGACAAACTCATGGAAACTGAACAGTTAACTACTGAACCACACCTGGGTCAAGGAAGAAATTAAGAAAGAAATTAAAGTCTTCCGTGATTTTAATGAAAACAAAGAGACAACATACTCAAACCTATGGGACACGATGAAAGCAGTGCTAAGAGGAAAGTTCATAGCACTAAGTGCCCACTTAAAGAAAACGGAGAAAGCACACATTGGAGACTTAACAGCCCACCTGAAAGCTCTAGAAAAAAAAGAAGCAGACGCACCCAGGAGGAGTAGAAGACTGGAAATAATCAAACTGAGGGTTGAAATCAACAAAATACAAACACAGAAAACAGTCCAAAGAATCAATGAAACAAAAAGTTGGTTCTGGGAGAAAATCAACAAGATTGACAAACCCCTATCCAAACTAAGTAAACAACAGAGAGAGAACACGCAAATAAATAAGATCAGAAATCTGGGGGACATAACCACAGACACAGAGGAAACTCAGAGAATCATTAGATCTTACTACAAGAGTCTGTATGCCACAAAACTGGAAAATGCAAAAGAAATGGACATTTTTTTAGATAAGTACCATATACCAAAGCTAAACCAAGACCAGGTGAACGATCTAAATAGACCTGTTAGTCGCGAAGAATTAGAAACTGTTATCAAAAATCTCCCCTCCAAAAAAAGCCCAGGACCAGATGGTTTCAGTGCAGAATTCTACCAGAACTTCCAAGAAGACCTAATACCTATACTCCTTAATGTATTCCATAATATAGAAACAGAAGAATCATTGCCAAACTCCTTTTATGAAGCTACAGTTACCCTGATACCAAAACCACACAAAGACCCAACCAAGAAAGAGAATTACAGGCCTATATCATTCATGAACATCGACGCAAATATTCGCAATAAAATACTGGCAAACCGAATCCAAGAACACATTAGAAAAATTATCCATTATGATCAAGTAGGCTTCATCCCAGAGATGCAGGATTGGTTCGACATACAAAAATCTATCAATGTAATCCACCATATAAATAAATTGAAAGAAAAAAAAACATATGATCATTTCATTAGATGCTGAAAAAACACTTGACAAAATTCAACACCCCTTTATGATAAAGGTCTTGGAGAGATTAGGGATACAAGGGTCATACCTAAATATAATAAAAGCTATTTACAGCAAGCAGACAGCTAACATTAAATTAAACGGAGAAAAACTCAAATCTATCCCACTAAAATCAGGAACACGACAAGGCTGTCCACTCTCTCCATACCTCTTCAATATAGTGCTTGAAGTTCTAACAATAGCAATAAGACAACATAAGGGGATCAAGGGGATTCATATTGGAAAGAAAGAAGTTAAGCTTTCGTTATTTGCAGATGATATGATAGTATACATAAGTGACCCCAAAAACTCTACCAAAAAACTCCTACAGCTGATAAACACCTTTGGTAATGTGACAGGATACAAGATCAACTCCAAAATATCAGTTGCCTTCCTATACACTAAGTATAAAGAGGTAGAGAGGGAAATCAGAGAAGCCTCACCTTTCACGATAGCCACAAATAGCATAAAATATCTTGGGTAACTCTGACCAAGGAAGTGAAAGATCTATTTGACAAAAACTTTAAGTCTTTGAAGAAAGAAATTGAAGAGGACACCAGAAAATGGTGTCTCCCTTGCTCTAGGATTGGGAGGATCAACATAATAAAAATGGAAATTCTACCAAAAGCAATCTATAGATTCAATGCAATCCCCATCAAAATCCCATCAAAATTCTTCACAGATCTGGAGAAGACAATAATCAACTTTATATGGAAAAACAAAAAACCCAGGATAGCCAAAACAATCTTATACAATAAAGGATCTTCTGGAGGTATTACCATCCCTGACTTCAAACTCTATTACAGAGCTACGGGTCATTGGACTACCAGGCGTCCATGTTTTGGTTTTGAGGAGTCCATCTGGAAGGGAACGGTTCCTGCCCCTACACTGAGGAGATACACCCAGAGAGTTAGTCACAGCAAAGACTGGACCAAGACACCAGGCCTCTCCTGACTCCATTTGAAGGAAGAGAAGGGCAGGCACCAATGCAAGAATTCCTCCAACAACCTGAAAGGCAACGGGACATCACCAGAATCCAGGAATCCCGAAATAAGAAGAATTGTACACCTTATTCCAGAAGAATTTGACTCAAAAGTGAATTATATGAAAATAATAGAGGACCTTAAACAGGAGGTGAAAAACTGCCATAATCAATTAGAGATTACAAACAAAAAGGTAGAGGAAATGAATAAATCTCTCAAAGATACCCAAGAAAACCAAGAGAAACAAGAAAAAGCAATCAAACAGGTAAGGGAAACGGTTCAAGACTTGAAGAATGAAGTGGAAGTAATAAAGAAAACACAAACTGAGGGAAGGATGGAGATGGAAAATTTGGATAAACGAACAGGAAATACAGAGACAAGTACTACCAACAGATTACAAGAGATAGAAGAAAGAATCTCAGACACTGAAGATACCATAGAGAAAATAAACACACTGATCAAAGAAAACAGCAAAACCAACAAATTCTCATCACAAAACATTCAGGAAATCTGGGACACAATAAAAAGACCAAACCTAAGAATAATAGGGATAGAAGAAGGAGAAGAAGTACAGCTCAATGGTCCAGAAAATATATTTAATAAAATTATAGAAGAAAACTTTCCCAACCTTAAGAAAGATATTCCTTGGAAGGCCCAAGAAGCATACAGAACACCGAATAGACTGGATCAAAAAAAAATCTCCTCATCATATAATAATCAAAACACAAAACATACAGAATAAAGAAAGAATATTAAGAGCTGCAAAGGAAAAAGGTCAAGTTACCTATAAAGGTAAACCTATCAGACTTAAACCTGACTTCTCTATGGAAACCATGAAAGCCAGAAGGTCCTGGATAGAGGTACTGCAGAAACTAAGAGACCATGGATGCAAGCCCAGACTACTATACCCAGCCAAGCTTTTGTTCATTATAAATGGAGAAAACAAAATTTTCCAGGATAAGAACAAATTTAAACAATACGTAGCACAAATCCAGCCTTACAGAAAGTAATTGAAGGAAAATCACAACCCAAGGAATCCAACAATGCCCACAATAACTCAGACATCTAATGACCCTTCACCAGCACAACTTGAAGAAGGGAAACACACAAACTCTACTACCAAAAGAAAAAAAAATGACCGGAGTTAACAACCACTGGTCATTAATATCACTTAATATCAATGGACTCAACTCACCTATAAAGAGGCACAGGCTAAGAGATTGGATACGAAAACAGGATCCAACATTCTGATGTTTACAAGAAACACACCTCAACCACAAAGACAGACATCTACTCAGAGTAAAGGGCTGGGAAAAGGTTTATCAAGCAAACGGACCTAAGAAACAAGCAGGTGTGGCCATAATAATTTCTAACAAAGTTGACCTCAAACTAAAATCAATCAGAAGAGATGGAGAGGGACATTTTTTACTCATAACAGGAACAATTAATCAGGATGAAGTCTCAATCCTGAATATCTATGCCCCTAATATAAAAGCACCCACTTATGTAAAAGAAACATTACTAAAACTCAAGGCAGTCATCAAACCACACACACTAATAGTAGGAGATTTCAACACTCCTCTCTCACCAATGGACAGGTCAATCAGACAGAAACCTAACAGAGAAATAAGAGGATTAAGGGAGGTAATGAATCAAATGGACTTAACAGACATCTATAGAACATTCCACCCAAATAGGAAAGAATATACCTTCTTCTCTGCAGTTCATGGAACCTTCTCGAAAATAGACCACATACTCGGTAACAAAGCAAACTTACACAGTTACAAAAAAATATCAGTAACCACCTGTGTCTTATCAGATCACCATGGATTAAAGTTAGAATTCAACAACAGTGCTACCCCCAGAAAGCCAACAAACTCATGGAAACTGGACAGTCAACTACTGAACCACACCTGGATCAAGGAAGAAATAAAGAAAGAAATTAAAGTCTTTCTTGAATTCAATGAAAACGAAGACTCAACATACTCAGACCTATGGAACACTATGAAAGCAGCGCTAAGAGAAAAGTTCATAGCACTAAGTGCCCACTTAAAGAAAACGGAGAAAGCACACATTGGAGACTTAATAGCTCACCTGAAAGCTCTAGAAAAAAAAGAAGCAGACTCACCTAGGAGAAGTAGGAGACTGGAAATAATCAAACTGAGGGCTGAAATCAACAAAATAGAAACACAGAAAACAATACAAAGAATCAATGAAACGAAAAGCTGGTTCTTGGAGAAAATCAACAAGATTGATAAACCCCTATCCAAACTAATCAAACGGCAGAGAGAGAATACGCAAATTAACAAGATCAGAAATGAAAAGGGAGACATAACCACAGACAAAGAGGAAATTCAGAGAATCATTAGATCTTACTACAAAAGCCTGTATGCCACAAAACTGGAAAATGCAAAAGAAATGGACACTTTTTTAGATAAGTACCATATACCAAAGTTAAACCAGGACTGGGTGAACAATCTAAATAGACCTGTTAGTCACGAAGAATTACAAGTTGTTATAAAAAACCTCCCTACCAAAAAAAAGCCCAGGTCCAGACGGCTTCAATGCAGAATTCTACCAGAACTTCCAAGAAGACCTAATACCTATACTCCTTAATGTATTTCACAATATAGAAACAGAGAAGTCATTGCCAAATTCCTTTTATGAAGCTGTAGTTACTCTGATACCAAAACCACACAAAGACACAAACAAGAAAGAGAACTACAGGCCAATCTCACTCATGAACATCGATGCAAAAATCCTCAATAAAATACTGGCAAACCGAATCCAAGAACACATTAGAAAAATTATCCATTATGATCAAGTAGGCTTCATCCCAGAGATGCAGGACTGGTTCAACATACGAAAATCTATCAATGTAATCCATCATATAAATAAACTGAAAGAAAAAAACCATATGATCATTTCATTAGATGCTGAAAAAGCATTTGACAAAATTCAACATCCCTTTATGATAAAGGTCTTAGAGAGATTAAGGATACAGGGTCGTACCTAACTATAATAAAAGCTATTCATAGCAAGCCGACAGCTAACATCAAATTAAATGGAGAGAAAATCAAAGCTATTCCACTAAAATCAGGAACACGACAAGGCTGTCCACTCTCTCCATACCTCTTTAATATAGTGCTTGAAATTCTAGCGATAGCAATAAGTCAACATAAGGGGATCAAAGGGATTCAAATTGGAAAGGAAGAAGTTAAACTTGCATTATTTGCAGACGGTATGATAGTATACATAAGCGACCCCAAAACCTCCAGCAAAGAACTCCTACAGCTGATAAACACCTTTAGTAGTGTGGCAGGATACAAGATCAATTCCAAAAAATCAGTTGCCCTCCTATACACAAAGGATAAGGAAGCAGAGAGGGAAATCAGAGAAGCATCACCCTTCACGATAGCCAGAAATAGCATAAAATATCTTGGGGTAACTCTAACCAAGGAAGTGAAGGATCTATTTGACAAGAACTTTAAGTCTTTGAAGAAAGAAATTGAGGAGGATACTAGAAAATGGAAGGATCTCCCTTGCTCTTGGATTGGGAGGATCAACATAATAAAAATGGCAATTCTACCAAGGGCAATTTATAGATTCAATGCAATCCCCATTAAAATCCCATCAAAATTCTTCACAGATCTTGAGAGGACATTAATCAACTTTATATGGAAAAACAAAAAACCCAGGATAACCAAAACAATCTTATATAATAAAGGATCATCTGGAGGCATTACTATCCCTGACTTCAAATTCTGTTACAGAGCTTCAGTATTGAAAACAGCTTGGTATTGGCATAAAAACAGAGAAGTCGATCAATGGATCCTAGTAGAAGACCCTGATTTTAACCCACAAACCTATGAACACCTGATTTTCGATAAAGGAGCTAAAAGCATTCAATGGAAAAAAGAGAGCATCTTCAACAAATGGTGCTGGCAGAACTGGTTGTCAACCTGTAGAAGAATGAAAATAGATCCATATCTATCACCATGCACAAAACTCAAGTCCAAATGGATTAAAACCTCAATATCAGTCCGAACACACTGAACCTGATAGAAGAAAAAGTGGGAAGTATTCTACAACATATAGGTACAGGAGATCACTTCCTATGTATATCCCCAGCAGCACAGACATTAAGGACAACATTGAATAAATGGGACCTCCTGAAACTGAGAAGCTTCTGTAAAGCAAAGGACACTGTCACTAAGACAAAAAGGCAACCCACTGACTGGGAGAAGATCTTCACCAACCCTGCAACAGACAAAGGTCTGATCTCCAAAATATATAAAGAACTCAAGAAACTAGACTTTAAAATGCTAATTAACCCAATTAAAAAATGAGCAGAGAATTCTCAACAGAAGAAATTCAAATGGCCAAAAGTCACTTAAGGTCATGCTCAACCTCCTTACCGATAAGGGAAATGCAAATTAAAACAACTTTGAGATACCATCTTACACCTGTCAGAATGGCTAAAATCAAAAACACCAATGATAGCCTTTGCTGGAGAGGTTGTGGAGTAAGGGGCACACTCATCCATTGCTGGTGGGAATGCAAACTTGTGCAACTACTTTGGAAATCAGTGTGGCGATTTCTCAGGAAATTTGGGATCAACCTACCCCAAGATCCAGTAATACCACTCTTGGGAATATACCCAAGAGATGCCCTATCATATGACAAAAGTATCTGTTCAACTATGTTCATAGCAGCATTGTTTGTAATAGCCAGAACCTGGAAACAACCTAGATGCCCTTCAATGGAGGAATGCATGAAGAAAGTGTGGAATATATACATATTAGAGTACTACTCAGCGGTAAACAACAATGACTTCTCGAATTTTGCATGCAAATGGACCAATATAGAAAACACTATCCTAAGTGAGGTATCCCAGACCCAAAAAGAGGAACATGGGATGTATTCACTCATAATTGGTTTCTAGCCATAAATAAAGGACATTGAGCATATAATTTGTGATCCTAGAGAAGCTAAATAAGAAAATGAACCCAAAGAAATACGTATAGTCATCTGCCTGGATAGGGGAAGTAGACAAGATTGCCGGGCAAAAACTGGGAACTTGCGGGTGAGGTGGCATGGGGCTAAGGGGAAATGGGGTGAGAAATGTGAGAAGGGGAGGATGGGAGGAGCTTGGGGGAATGGGATGATTGGGATATAGGAAGGGTGGATACAGGAGCAGTGAAGTATATATCCTAACTAAGGGAGCCATCTTAGGGTTGGCAAGAGACTTGACTCTAGAGGGGTTCGCAGGTGTCCAGGGAGATGTCCCCAGCTGGTACCTTGGGCAACTGAGGAGAGGGAACCTGAAATGACCCTATCCTATACTGATGAATATCTTGCATATCACCTTAGAACCTTCATCTGGCGATGGATCGAGATAGAGACAGAGACCCAATTTGGAGCAACGGTTTGAGCTCTTAAGGTCCAAATGAGGAGCAGAAGGAGGGAGAACATGAGCAAGGGAGTCAGGACCACGAGGGGTGCACCCACCCACTGTGACAGTGGAACTGATTTATTGGGAGCCCACCAAGGCCAGCTGGTCTGGGACTGAATAAGCATGGGTTGAAACTGGACTCTCTGAACATGGTGGACAATGAAGTCTGATGAGAAGCCAAGGACAATGGCACTAGGTTTCGATCCTAATACATGAACTGGCTTTGTTGGAGCTTAGCCTGTTTGGATGCTCACTTTCCTGGACCTAGATAGAAGTGGGAGGACCTTGGTCTTCCCTCAGGGCAGGGGATTTCGACTGCTCTTCAGTATCGAGAGGGAGGGGGAATGGAGTGGGGGGAGGAGGAGTGGGGATAGGGGGAGGGAAGTGGGGGGGAGGGGGCAATATGTGGGAGGAGGGGGAGGGAAATGAGAAACGGGGAGCAGGTGGAAATTTTAATTAAAAAAGAATAAAAAAAAGAATTAAAAAAGAAATCAATCAATCAATAAATAAATAAAGAAAAAAAAAAGAAAAAAAATTTCTATTAGCTTAACCCTGTATCCAAGTAATCTTTTTGTGGCTACCCCACAACAAAAACACTGTTGTATTTTGAATATTACATGAAATTTTTTAGTTTTGAACTTCTGCTAAAATTGATCTTTGCCTATATATCTGGTAATTTGTCAAAACTCCACTGATCTTTTATGAATTAAATATGTATTACATGGACACAAGTTTCTCAGGTCTATTTTTACTTTTCTTAAAAAAACAGAAACTAATGCAGTATCAATATACTTACTAACTAGAATTATGTAGTTTTTAACTTCTATTTGCTTCAATCCCTGCCTCCAGGTACCTATCCTGAGCTACTTCCCTGGCTTACTTCCATGATGAATTATAACCCGTAAGGTGAAACCCCAAGTCTCTTTTGTTTATGGTGTTTATCAGAGCAACAGACAATGAACCAGAACAATTACTGAGCTATGCTCACAGCCTCCGGAAATAAGCATTTTTAAAAAGGATTGATTATTTTAAGTATAGAGAGGCATAAATACCCCAAAATTCAGCTAGAGAGACGTTTCAGTGTGTGTGCTGGCTAGATCGTTGTTTTCTTTTGGTCAGCTTGACAGAACCTAGGGTCATCTTGGAAGAAGGTATCTTACTTGAGAATATGCTTTTATAGGACTGGCCTGTAGGAAAGTCTGGAGATCGTCATTTTGGTTGATGATCATGTGGGAGGACCTTGATCACATTAGGCAGTGCCACCCCCGAGATGGTGGTCCTGGGTGATTTCAGAAGTCAGGCTGTCCAAGTCAGAAAGCAAAACTTCTCTATGGCTCCTGCACCAGCTCTTGCCCCAACTACTCCAGATGCTAGACTACAAATTATAAGATGAAATAATCCTTTCCTACCCAACTTTCGGTTATGGTGTTTTATCACAGCAATCAAAGCCCTAACTAGCACAGTGAGGCAAGCATTACCCATATAGACGTGAAGATAAAATTTCCAATTCCGTGAACCAAGTAAAGCACAAGTCTGTGATCCCAGTGCTTGATTGGTGATATGGAAGGAGAAAGAGGAGATGCCTGGGATGTTCAGAACCCAGATAGCCTGGTGTCCATAGTGACAAACAATGAAGAGATCCTGCCTCAAGGTGGATGGTGAGGACTTACACTCAAAGTTCTGCTCTGAGTTCCACATGCTATAGCACAAATGGATCTGTACACACACTCATGAGGACACACACACAGATCATACACACACACACACACACACACACACAAAATATCAACAGTTCGTATCATGTAACAATCAATAAAAACCATACCAAAAAAAAAAAAAAACCCTATGGACCGGTTTACTGACACATCATAGTTAAGAAAAGAAATGTCCACAAAATGACAGTCTCACTTTTGTCTGGATGGAGGACTGAAATAAAATTCACACCAAAAGGCAAGACAGAGTTAAAAGGCTAAAATGTTAAATCCAAAGAGACGATCCCTTGGTTTAGGATTCCACTGAAAGCAAATAATTCTAATGGCATTCTACCAGTAAGAAATTATATAATGAAATTACTTCAGAAACCAACCCTAAGCTCAAACTAGTTGACCCAATAGCAAAGAAAAGAAAGAGAACTTGCTTAGAACACTGCATTTGATCTCTCCTCCCTTGAAAGTACCCTACATGGTAAAATAAAACCAAAACAAGCAAGAAAACAAACAAACAAAACAAAGACTTACTTAAATTTACCTATTCTGACTATCAATTTAAATCAAGCCTACTTAACCTAAACTCCCATGTTAACTAAAAAAACTTGTTTGCTGTTACTAAAGGAACAAACTTACAACTATTTTCTTCTGGTTACTTTTACTCAGATAATCATTAGCCCATTTATTGATACATATGATCTTTTCCTAGTAGTGCTATTGGATAGCAGGACAGAATTAAAAGGAAACATTATGACAAAAATGCCGATGAAAGTCACTTTTAAGGTAGAGAAAAACTGCTTTTGTTTTGAAGTGACACCGGTTACCTTTTCAGTGTGTGTACAAGAGCACCTCCAAATGGACAAAAGGGTGCATGCTCCTACATGTGCTAAATGGGAGACAGTTTCTTTTGTTAACAAGGAACATACTTTGTGAGCTTTTCTAGAACTGTAGTTTATAACAGATATTCAGAAAATATTGTTGGCTAGTAATCAAATAATGTGACATCTGAATTTTTCTAGCAAGATGAATAATACTATATATACTCATGTGCTCATCTGCCTTTTTGAACACACTTTTTTTCTTTCAAGTGTTGCTGATTCTTGGAACATCACTCGTAAGATGAGTTTAAAACATGCTAGGTATATAGATGTATACATATTTCTTTTAGTTGAACAACTGCTTCACTGTTAGCAGCAGATAGGATCACAAGCACAAACTTATCACACGGTTATGGTCATAAGACTCTCTGATGAGATTGTGACCACTTCCCTTGCACACATACTTGTCCTCCTTCCTGAAGGTATTGACCTTAACCTTCCTTTCTGCTTGTCAGTGTTATCTGCATTGTGTCTGGGGTTAATCTATTCCTCCTAGCCAATAGCATCTCTATGTTGATGGTGGATCTCCCTTAAAGCATATCTTATCATTTTAATACATGGTAGCTGTTCAGATAAGATAAATTTAAGAAAAATGGATTAACATACAATCATACACATTTATGGGGTGCAATGAAATGCTTAAATATATGTATACAATATGTAATTATGAGACCAGGGTAACTGGAAGATCTATCACCTCATAAACTTAGCATTTGTATTTGTAGCCATTTGTAATCTTGTCTAGGTATTATAAAATACACAATTAAATGTCAACTATCATTACCTTAATGTGCTATAGAATACTACAAGTAATTTCTGTTAATTATCCACTGATAGCTTATAAGCATTTTATCTCCATGCTTGGATTCTTATTCCCGGAGTCTGGCAGACATGATGGCAGTACCAAACAGTACTTTACAAGATGACTTAAACTAATACGAAACACTTCATCTTTTGCTAGTAAAATCAAATACGAAAGAGTATGCAACTGAGTTCCATAACTTTTAAAAGGAATAATAACAAAAACAGCAACATACGGTATAAGGGTATGTAGTGTTTGCTTCTTTTAGCTTGTGCAGAAGAATGTGGCTGAGGTACAGGAACCCTGCAAAGGATACAAAAATAAAGATAACCACAAATTATAAAAAAGAGACTTAGATGGGAAAAAATCCATTTGAGTCTATTCAAAATTTATTTTAATTCAATACATTTCTTAAAGTAATACATTAAGTATACATATGATTACCAAAATCCATATACGATATAGTTCAAAACACTGCAATGGAGCTAAATTTTATTATAAAAGAAAACATTTAACTTCATTATATATCAGCTAAAGATGGAAGCACTTTTATTCTCTTATGGGAAACTTCAAAATGAGTTCTCATGTTTTCAGCAGTTCTATAAAACAACCTTTCCTATTCTCCGCCTTCACACTATAGTCTGTTCGTTTCCTACTACTGCAGATCCATGTTGATTTCCTTCAGCAAGGAACTGCTCTCTGCCTCTTCTGCTCTATTAGCTCTTGTTTGTCTTTTAAACTTTAACCTAGTTACTATTTTCTATAGAATCCTCCCCTCATTTTTAGTCAGGGATAACTGATCCTTTTGTATGTTGAGACAGTACCAGAATAGACAGAAAAAAACCAGTGTTGTTGAATGCTGTCCTCTGGGCATGGCATGGTCATTGCCCTCCTGAACGATCAGCAGCTGGTATTACTAAAGATAGCGCAAGACTGGGCTCACTGATGTTCCTTCATAGAGGGAGGAGCCTGAAGAGGTCCTAGCCCTTCCCCAAATTCTGTAAGGAGTTAACAGTTGCTAGGAAGGGGGTGGGTTCTTCAGTGGTGTAGCTGCTTATAAGCTCCCCATATCCCAGTAAATGACCCCTTAGCTATGCTCTTGTAAACAATCCTAATCAAACCCATTGATGCAACAAGCTGGGCCTGGGAAGAATCATTACTTTGGGACAGATGTTTGTTTATCTACCTAGAAAATGTTTACCCAACACTTGGCACCTTAATCCATGATACAACAGAGATAAACATAAGGAGAAGCACCATTGCCTCTGTTGTGGGCTATGAGACATACAAAATGAAGCTAAGCCATCTGAGGGTGGAGTGTCTGTGTGGAGAACCCTGGCATGGTTGTCCTTCCTGGTGGGGTATGGAATGGTGTGCCTTCCTGTTTTAGTAGTCCTGGCACTGACCCTGCTATGGGTGAAATGACATGCCACTAAGGCTACTGTATTGGAATTCCAGAGTGACTGCTTTTCTTATGTGGCATGGAATGCAAAACTCCTTGATGGATGGCATCTATCATGTGCGATGTCCCTTAAATGGCTGATGAAGGATATATTATAATCCACAAAAATAACATATATGGGACAGGGTCTTATGTAAGCTGGGGTGTCAGTTGTGTGGCCTTTGCTCCGGGCAATAAGGCAAGTAATTGAGTTCAAAACTAGAATGACTGCATATGAAATGGAGGAAAAGTAAGAAAAACCATGTGGATGCAATCCCCTGTATTATCCACTGAATTAGCAGTAAAAATAAAAGATGGAGGGAGAAAGGGGAGAGCTGAATAGGATAGAGGAATTGGCTTGCCATTTCTTATTGGGACATAAAGAAAAGAGTACCAATTATATATGTGCAAATAGCCTCTCTTGGGACACCTAAACTTGGATTCCATGGGAAGAATTGGACAATGAGAAGGGACAAAATGAAACAGACATGATGCAAGATACCTCTCAGATCTGACCTTTAGTACTGAGGAAGGGAAAACATGAAGAATACAGAGGGGGCTTAATAATGATCCAGTAAAGTGAACTACTATAATCAGGGAATAGCCTGACTATGAACTACACATCTTTCTACAGGTCAAAGGCTACATAATGAGGGAAATAATTCCCTGATCAACTGACTTATAAGAGCCCCTAGAGACACTTGATTATCACTAGTTGTTGTCCCCATGAACATCAAGGACCAGAAGACAATAGAAGGACCAGCACTAATGACAAAAATGAGCAGACACAAGCAGTCTTTGGTGTGAAGTTCACTGGGCCAGATAGGATTGCATTCACAGAACAGCCAGGGAAGGGGTTGATTCAACAGGGACCTAGGGACTAGAATGGTGGCTTTGCTGAACCCCATGGTGGCACACAATTTTTGAGAGCAGAGAGACTGAATGACTTAGATTGGCATGTACATCAGGTTTCTAAGGTGCTAAAGCACCGAAGAGGACTTAAAAAAGGCAAAAGCAGACTAAAGTACTTTTCCAGGTCACTCAAAAGTGAATGTGGTAAGATGTGGGTTAAACCAGTGTTTCGAAGGAAAAGCGTGACAGGAAGCCAAATTCAATTATTGTGAGCCCTGAGAATGTTTTTATGCCTGAATAAAAGTTAATGAAGGCATAGTGATAGAGCAATGCAGGCGAGCAAGACCACACTTGTCTCAGGAGTGCAGTTAGCCTCCAGAACAGCACACTTGTCTTCTGTAAGAAAGGATACCGGGAGTGAAAACTGTTTGTCCAGCTCAAGGCCCTCTCAGGTGTGGTCAACAGAAAAGGCATCAGCCAACTGAAAGTTGGCCAGATGCAAGGAGCCTGTGAGGGAACAGTAGGCAGTCTTGACCCTGGGTGAGTCAGAGCAAAGAAAGCCAACCCTGGACTATGGCTGGAGCAGGGGATATGCGAAACATCCCTGTGGCAGCACCCCAAGATGAGGTAGTGGGACGGCTCACTGAGAACGACTGTGGATTACAGAGGATTGATGAAAGTCGTGCCTCCCATCTGTGCCACAGAATCTCAATTGTTTCAGGGAACAACTGACAGATGTGATGGAATCCTTTCTTGCTATATCTACTTTCTTCACTTTTGCCTTAACTTCTCACTTCTGAGATAAACAGGCCTTTGTTTGGAATGGTAGGTGGTGGGCCTTCAAAGACCTTGCTCACACTTTGCAAGACAATTCTGGGTTGTAGACGCTATAGTGCTAATCACTGAGAGTTTTGTAGATTTAGAAAAGCATTCTGAAATCCATTAAAGCACACCTGAAGGAGGAAGGACAGAAGAGTAGTTCATAAAGGGCACAGAAGTTACGTATCTTCTAGACTTCAACATGTAGAAAAATGAAAATAGACCCATATCTATTATCATGCACAAAACTCAAGTCCAAATGGATCAACGACCTTAACATAAAGCCAGCGACACTGAACCTTATAGAAGAGAAAGTGGGAAGTACACTTGAATGCATTGGCACAGGAGACCACTTCCTAAATATAACCCCAGTAGCACAGACACTGAGAGCAACAATAAATGGAACCTCCTAAAACTGAGGTTCTGTAAAGCAAAGGACACGGTCAACAAGACAAAACGACAGCCTACAGAATGGGAAAAGATCTTCACTAACCCCACATCATACATAGGTCTGATCTCCAAAATATACAGAGAACTCAAGAAATTGGTCATCAAAAGAACAAATTATCCAATAAAAATATGGAGTACAGACCCAAAGAGAATTCTCAACAGAGGAATCTAAAATGGCTGAAAGACACTTAAGGAAATATTCAACATCCTTAGTCATCAGAGAAATGCAAATCAAAACAATTCTGAGATTCCATCTTACACCTGTAAGAATGACCAAGATCAAAAACACTGATGACAACTTATGCTGGAGAGGATGTGGGGGAAAGAGAACACTCCTGCAGTATTGGTGGGAGTGCAAGCTGGTACAACCCCTTTGGATGTCAGTATGGTGATTTCTCAGAAAATTAGGAAACAACCTTCCTCAAGACCCAGTAATACCACTTTTGGGTGTATATCCAAAGGATGCTCAATCATGCCACAAGGACATGTGCTCAGCTGTGTTTATAACAGCTTTGTTTGTCATAGCTAGAACCTGGAAGCAACCTAAATGCCCTGCAACCGAAGAATGGATAAGGAAAATGTGGTACATTTACTCAATGGAGTACTACACAGCAGAAAAAAATGACAGCTTGAATTTTGCAGGCAAATGGATGGAGCTAGAAAACATCATTTTGAGTGAGGTAACCCAGACACAGAAAGACAATTATCATATATACTCACTCATAAGTGGTTTGTAAACATAAAGCAAAGAAAACCAGCTCACAAATCACAATCCCAGAGAACCTAGCCAACAATGAGGACCCTAAGAGGGACATAGATCTAATCTACATGGGAAGTAGAAAAAGACAAGATCTCCTCCATAAATTGGGAACATGGGCACCTTGGGAGAGGGTTAAAGGGGAGGGGAGAGGTCGGGAGGGGAGAAGAGAAAAATGTAGAGCTCAATAAAAATCAATAAAAAAGAAAATGTGCTACTTTTACACAATGGAGTATTACTCAGTGGTAAAAAATAATGACACCGTGAAATTTGCAGGCAAATGGATGGAACTAGAAAAAAAATCATCCTCAGTGAGGTAACCCAGACACAGAAAGGCAAACCCAGTATGTACTCACTCAGAAGTGGATATTAGATGTAAAGCAAAGGATAATCAGGTTAAAATCCACAGCCCCAGAGAAGCTAGGTAACAAGGAGGACCCTAAGAGGATTCCCCTGGGATGGGGAAATAGATGAGATCTGGGTAAACTGGGATGGGGGCTGAGTAGAGGGGAATGGGTTGGTGGAGTTGGGGTCAGGACAGAGGGGATGAGTAATAAAAGAGATATCTTGATAGAGGGGTCCATTATGGGGTTAGGGAAAAACTTGGTGCCAGGGAATCTCCCAGGAATCCACAAGGATGACTCCAGCTATGACTCCTAGGAATAATGGAGAGGGTACCTGAACTGGCCTTCCCCTGACAGCAGATTTGTGACTACCCTAATTGTCAACAGAGAGCCTTCATCTGGTAACTGATGGAAGCAGATGCAGAGATCCACAGCCAAGCACTGGACCAAGCTCTGAGAGTCCAGCTGACAAGAGGGAGGAGGGATTGTATGAGGCAGGGGGTTAAGACCATGATGAGGAATGCAGAGACAGCTGACCTGTCTAATGGGAGCTCATGGACTCTGGACTGACAGCTAGGGAGCCTACATGGGACCCAGCTAGGCCCTCTGCTTCTGAGTGACAGTTGTGTAGCCTCGTCTATTTGGGGGGCCCCTAGCAGTGGGTTCAGAACCTGTGCCTGCAGTATAAGCTGGCTCTTTGGAACCAATTTCCCATGCAGGGATGCCTCATCCAGCCTTGATGCAGGGGTAGGTGCTTGGTCCTGCCTCAGTGTGATATGACATGCTTTGTTGACTCCCATGGGAGGCCTGCCCCTTTCTGAATGGAGGAGGAGGGGGAGGGAATGGGAAGAGAGGAGGGAGGGGAAACTGTGCTTGGTATGTAAAATACATGAAAAAAATTAATTAAAAAGAGGAAAAGAGGTTAGCTATTTGAGGGCACTGGGGTATGGGAAGGATTGGAAGGAGAGTTACCTGGGAGAGACAGGAAAAAGGAAAGGGAGAGAAGAAAGTGATGAACTCTATTTTAATTTAAAATTTATTAAAAAAGAATGTAAGATACAGAGAACTGGGTGGAGGATTGTGGAATATTGTCCTTCAGATATAGCTGCCCATTGCTCTCTTGAGCTTTCAATCGATGGAATTACTGCAGGATTGCTACCCAATAATCGTTCTACTAATGTTCAATACCAGACGGTAGGGGCAGAGGTTCAAAGGGTGGTATTCATGAAGTCAAGTCTACCTAAGAATGGCTAGGAAGTTATCAGTTGGCTGGGAGGAGAGGGTTTTTTCTTCAGTGTTTAATGAATTTCAAGCAACCCCTTACACATGTTCCTCCTGTAAGTAGGCCTTCTTCACTCATCTCCCTTCCTGTAAGAAACCCTAACTAAACTCACTGGTTCACCTAGAAAGACCTAACTGATAATTCATTTAATCTACTGTTGGTGCCTTATATGGGGTGAACAGATGTTTGTTCATCGACATAAAAAGTATTCATCCAACAAATGTCTATCATAACAAACAATACTGTACTCAGATTACAGGCTTGTAAATGAATATAGTATTTAAGATTAAGTTTTCTATGAGAACACTGACTATATTTAGTTTTGTAACACCATATGGTAGTTGCCAAACAGCTGTTTATTGAACAGAAATGGATAAAAAGGGAAACATCTTATATTAAAGGAAAGGAGAATCACAATTTTATAAAGAAATATTTCAGCCAGGCCGTGGTGGCACACGCCTTTAATCCCAGCACAGAGGAGGCAGAGGCAGGCAGATCTCTGTGAGTTTGAGGCCAGCCTGGTCTACAAGAGCTAGTTCCAGGACAGGCTCCAAAGCAACAGAGAAACCCGATCTCAAAAACAACAACAACAAAAAAAAAAAAAAAAAAAAACAACACAAAAAAGAGAAATATTTCCATTTGATTCTTGCAACAGTTTGTGATGAGGAAATATTGCTTCATTTCCAAAATTAAAGGAAACAATAAACACTATTGTTATTTTCTTTGGGTGCCCCTCTCCAGAAGTGGAAGGTAACTCCCTATTCCTGAACACACCATGTACTTCAGATATAGGGCTCAGAGTTCGCTGAACTGAATCTAACCTGAAAGCCTCCTGCCTGAGGACTAGCTTTCATGGTACCAGAAGGCCCCATGCAGCTTCCAAAGGAGGGAGGCAACCAACAGTCCTATCTAGCTATGATGTCTATGAAACAGAGCAATGACCGGCATGGCAGGATAACTCTAAAGGGATAGTAGTGGCTTCAATACCAACAGTTCTCTAATTGGACTTAAGACCTGCTTGCCAAGTGGGAAATCATAACTGGTACTGGAAACCTAACCCAGGGTGTTGTGGAATATTAGTTGAAGATGTGCTACATTTGTTTATGCTATGGAACATGTGTTTTTTTATGCTGCAATGACAGGTTGCATTCTTTTATGTCGCATTTGTTTAACTCTGTGAAGCTATGTTATTTTGCTTGGTTAAAACACCTGATTGGTCTAATAAAGAGTTGGATGGCCAATAGCTAGGCAGGAGGTAGGATAGGCAGGGCTGGCAAGCAGAGAGAATAAGTAGGAGGAGAAATTTGGGAAGAGAAGATCAAGGAGGAGAAGGAGAACAGGACTCCAGGAGTCAGTCACCCAGCTATACAGCAAGCCATGGAGTAAGAAGTAAAGAAAGGTGTACAGAATAGAGAACGATTAAAGCCAGAGGCAAAGGGGAATGGGATAATTTAGGTTATGAAAAGTTGGCTACAAATCTGGCATCCATAAGTAAGAATAAGCCTCTGTGTGTTTATTTGAGAGCTGGGTGGCGGGTCCCAAAAGAGCAAAGAGTAAGAAAAAAACCCAACTACACCAGGACCAGTGAACTCATGGGTCTTTGAGGAAAACCTACAACGGCCATTCTGCTAAGCTAATATAATATGTAGCTGCATTATATTAATAATTTGTGCTTATACCCAAATGTAAGTGTAGTCCCCACCCCATCAACAAGGAAATCTCTCTTTGGGACAGTTGGACACCATTATAGAAAACCACAACCAATAAAAATGTACAGTTGTGGAGTCCAGTCCTAATGAATATATCTACAAAACTCTACTGCACCCAAGGCTCATGGTTCACTGAAGAAGAATGGTTGGAAAGATTGCAAGAGCCAGCGGATCAAGAAGTTGCTGTGAATTGTGTCTCCCAGTAATGTCAGAAGCTACACTCATAAAGTCTCATCAGCAGGATTGCTTAAATGGGAGAATAAGGACAACAACACTAAACATGCCGAAGTGGACAAGGGAAAGCCCTGGAGGCGGAGAGTGGGAGAAATAGTTCCTCTAGAGAAAAGCATACAAATTGGCTATCCCATACCAAATGGTCAGCCCTGGAAACAAACATACAAGCAACATTTCAGAGACTGAGCAGGCTGTATCTATGCATTTAGGAATATATGTGTATACACACATTCATATATGTATGTAACAATTAATGAAAGGAGGTCTTGAATTTGAAAGAAAGCAAAAGAGGAGTATATGGAAGGCTTTGAAGAAAAAAAGAAAAGGGGAAAATGATGTAATTACATAATTTCAAAATTAAATTAAAAACTAAAAATAATTTAAAAGATACAGAAATGTCATGTTACATTATACTGCTCATTTTACTTTATCAGTGTATTTCTTTAGTCTCATTATGTTCTTAATTCTTATAACTAGTTACTAATGGACTATAAAGGAGCATCCATGAATGATGAAAGCAACATTTGACGATAAAATTTTAGCAAGATATATTTTATATGTTATTAATTTTTTGTTTTTTATTTTTTCGAGAAAGGCTTTCTCTGTGTAGCCTTGGTTGTCCTGGGACTAGCTCTGTAGCCCAGACTGGCCTCAAACTCCCAGAGGTCACCCTGCCTCTGTCTCTAGAGTTCTGGGACTAAATGCATGTGCCACCACTGCCTGGCTCATGGTATTAAATTTTAAATTAGTGAAACGTATTATTTCTACAAATGATTAAGAAAATAAAACTCTCGGGGGAACCCAAAATAAATAAAATAGTTAAAATACATCTGCTTTGCAATCCTTAGGCAGTATATATTGCATATATTTATAAAAATGTTGATTAGAAAATGCCCTTTTTCCCATTGTTTAAGCCAGCCAGTTTGGTTGTATTCTGATGTAAGAGTCTTAATATGCTAGTACATGTTTTGGTATTGGGATGTGGGATGCTGTTATGACACATAGCTACCAGCTAGTAAAGAAAAGAGAGGCTATAAATTTGAAAGAGGGGGTACACATGGAGGGTTTTGAGAGGGGAAAGGAAAAGGGAAAATGATGCAATTATAATGTCAAGAATTAAAAAATGTGGACGTTTCTTTGAAACTATATTCTAAGTTAAATCTGAAATGTGTAATAGAAAAAGTCTAGAATTCCATGGAGATGTTTGTAGAAATCTAAAGTTCAAAGGAAAACTTCACTGGGCTCAGGATGAGGAATGAGCTGCAGAAATTCCTTATCTTCTTAGACAACACTGTTATGAACCAAACGTGCCTAGGAATACAGACATGACAGGCTTTTCTGCTAGAGTTTCAGACAGAAATAAAAAGTGTGTTATTGAGAAGGTGATCCTTCTTATGCAGTCTCAAATGACTTGCTCATACTCTATTCTGTGTGCACGGAAAGTTGACCTTATAAGTGGTAAACCTAGATATTTAGCTGAGGGTATTCCTAATCAAAATGTGGGAGGACGCCTTGGACTCTCTTTCCTATTTAGACTAAAATATACAAAGAGTGATACCCAGTGGAGGGGGAATTGTCAAGGAAAAGAACCCCAAAATTCAAATATTTGGGAAACAGCCAACCTACAAATATAAAATGGAAGGAAGTTTGCTCTGGACAGATCATCAAAGGTGTGGCTGGAGAACCATCTGCTCAAAGATTTGTCTTGTATGAAAAATAGCTGTGCAGTGGGATAGCTCTGTTGGAAAAGTGCTCTCCACGCAAGCATGTGGCTCTGATTTCTCTCCCCAGAACCCACATAAAAAGCTCAGCACAGTGTCATGCGCTAGTCATCGGAGTGTTGGGGAGGCAGAGATAAGCAGCCCCCTTGTGTTGTCTGGAGAGACAGCATAGCCTAGTTGGCAAGTTCCAGGCCAATAAAGATGAGGCTCGAAAAGCAAGGTAGATAGCTACTGAGGAGTAATCCCCGAGGCTGTCTTTAGGCCTTCACGTGCATATGCACACATGAGGAAATACAGATGTATGAGAACACACACACACACAATTGAAATTATGACTTGAAGATGATCAAGTTCAGAAAAATAATCAAGACAAAAGATAAAAACATAGTATTTTATCTCATATGCAGTGTGTGTGTGTGTGTGCGCGTGCGCGAGCACATGCACATGTATGTACAGGAAGATTATTTGGGGAATGGAAGGGGACTAAGAGAAGTGAAGAGGTGTAGATGTCAGAAGATAATGGGGAAAGAAAGATAAATATCAAGTTTTATTTCATATGTAATAAAGATTTATGCACACATACACACATAAACATTAGAGCAGAAGTGGGCTAGACCATCTGATGAGGAGAGAGATCAGCGAAGAGGATAAGAGACAGACAGTAGTTAGAGGGCCAACATGAGTAAAGTATATGTTTGTACAAGTATAAAGATATCATAGTGATAGGCCATTTGGGGGTCAGGGAGAAACCTGGTGCCAGGGAAACTCCCAGGGATCCACAAGGATGGCCCCAGATAAGACTCTTAGCAAAGCCGGGCGCTGGTGGCGCATGTCTTTAATCCCAGCACTCAGGAGGCAGAGACAGGCAGATCTCTGTGAGTTCGAGACCAGCCTGGTCTACAAGAGCTAGTTCCAGGACAGGCTCCAAAGCTACAGAGAAACCCTGTCTCGAAAACAACAACAACAAGAAAAAAAAAAAAAACCAAAAAACCCAACAACAAAAAAACAAACCAAACCAAACCAACGACAACAACAACAAAAACAAGAAGACTCTTAGCAGTAGTAGAAAGGGTGCCTGAACTGGCCATCTGCTGTAATCAGATTGGTGACTGCCCTAATTGTCGGCAGAGAGCCTTCATCCAGTAACAATGGAAGCAGATGCACACATCCACAGCCAAGCACTGGGCCCAGCTCCTGGAGTCCTCTTGAAAAGAGGGAGGAAGGATTGTACTAGCCAGGGGAGGAGGACTGTACTAACCGGGGGGGGGGGGGTGTCAAAGTCATGACAGCAGAACCCACAGAGACAGCTGACCTGAACTAATGGGAGCTCACAGACTCTGGACTGTCAGGAAGGGAGCCTGCATGGGATGAACTAGGCCCTCTGTATGTATGTGACAGTTGTGTAGCTTGGTCTGTTTGTGTGGCTCTTAGCAGTGGTATCAGGACCTGTCCCTGGCCTTGAACTGATTTTGGGGAACCTATTCCTTGTGCAGCTTTGCCTTGCTCAGCCTTGATGTAGGGGAAGGAGCTTGGTGCTGCCTCAACTTGATGTGCTATGCTTTGTTGACTCCCATGGAGGCCTGCCCCTTTTGGAATGGTGATGGAGGAGGAGCAGATGGAGGGGTACATGGAAGATGGGGGAAGGTAGTGGGAGGAGAAGAGGGAGGAGAAACTGTGGTCAGTATGTAAAATAAATGAAAACATTTAATAAAAAAGATATCATATGAAGTCCATTATTTTGTACACTAATTAAAATTAATATGTGGTTGGAGAGATGGCTCAGCAGATAAAGATGATTGCCACCAATATTGATGACCTGAGTTTGATCCCCAAGACCAACATGGCAGAAGGGAACAAAGAACTCTTGAAGGCTCTCTTCTGACCTCCATGTGTACACCATGGCATGTGTATGCCCACATATAGGTATACACATACACAAGCACACACAGTACATAAATATACGTAATAAAATTAAAAATTAACTTTAAAATATTACACTTATGATCAGAGATCCAATCAACCATCAAAATAGAAGGTTTACTTGTTTAAAAAACCAGAGGAAATACAGACAGGATGAAATGAAGAAAAGATGTCAGACTTCTGGGATTCTACAGACAGGAAATGAGCTATAAGGGAGAAAGAACTTTCTACAAAGGATTCCGGTAGCACAGGAAATAATCCAAAGGATTGACAAGTGGGAATACATGAGCTTAAAAGTATTCTGAATAACAAAAGAAACTCTGAATAAAGAGCCAGCCTACAGAACAGGAGAAAATCTTTGTCTTGTATAGTTCGTACAGGGGCTCGATATCCAGAATATATAAAGAACTGTAAAAAATTTATCACCTGAATCCAAAACTTCTTATTGATAAAATAGAGTTTTCCAAAAAAAGAAATGCAAATGGACAATAAATATTTTAAGAGTGGTTAAACATCCTTAGCTATAGGAGAATTTACAACTACTTTGAGGTGAAATTTCATCGCACTCAGATTGGCTACCATTAAGCAAACAAATGGCAGCAAATGTTGTTGAGGATGTGAGGGGAAGAGAGTGATCCTTATTAACTTATAAACTGCCGAGGAGTATGTAAACTGGTGGAACCACTATAGAAAGCAGAGTGGAGGATAGTCACAACTCAAAACACAAATGTTATACCCGAGCTATACCATTCTGCACATATACCCAAAGGACTCTATATTCCGTCACCAAGATATCTGCATATATATGTTTTCTGTGTCACTGTTCACAGCAGCTAAGAAATGGAATCAGATCATATTTTCATCAGCTGATGAAATATGAATTATGAAATTTCTTCAGCTGTAACGAAGAGTGAAATAATGAAATTGTTAGAAAAATGGATGAAACTACAAAGTATTACATTAAATGAAATAGGCTAAACTCAGAAAGGCAAATACATTTTCTCTTTTACACGCAGTTCCCAGATTTTAGTGTGTGTGTGGTACAGGTTACAGAATTATATAAATGTGTCAGTAAGAAGGGGGAAAGATCTTAAGGGACAGGAAAAGAACAAAAGAGGTGAAAGAAAACATGAGAAAAGGGGTTATGGGGATATGACAGGAACCAAGAGAAGGGAGAGGAAGCCAGTTAAGGCCAGCCAACAGACACAATAGTGGCATTAAAATCGTGGGAATAACCAACTTTTTGTATTGTTATTGGTATTTTGAGACAGAGTCACTTTATGTTGCCTTGCCTGGCCTGGAACTTGTGGTGTAGACCAGACTAGACTTCGACTCACAGAAATCCATTTGCCTCTCCTCCTGACTGTTAGGATTAAACATGTGAACTACCATGCCCAGCTTCTAATCAGCTTCTTATAGATTTAAGCCCTGCTCCCCCAAATGGTTATGAAGATATTGGTAGACAGGAATAGGTCCCAGGGGAGAACCAAGTACTGTTATACTGCTAAATGGATATGGTATTAAAACTAACTCTGAAGGAAGTGTCACTATAACTATAGATCAATGCATCTCTCAACCCTCATCTGAGAAGCTTCCATTTGCAGAAGATTATCACTAACACAGAGTTGCATAACTGGTCACATTGCAGAGAATAAGAGACTACAGAATATCCAATCCTAAATGGAACATATAACACAGCCTCTCCCAAGGCTCCAGGATCATTGCAGAAGAAGGATGAGAGGAGCTTCATGAGCCAGAGGCAGTAGATGGCTACAAGGAAGCCACATCTTCTAGACATAGCAAGGCACCTGAACATATGATCTCATTCTGGCTGCAACAGCATGTACAAAATGTGTGCATTCCCAAATCATACCAAATCCCAGTATTGAGAGGGGAGTTGCATACACAACCCCAATCCTATCTGTAGGGCTATTGACAATTGTCAGATGATGAAAGAAGGAGAGACAATCTCTAAGAGTGTAGCCCTGAGTATGTTAACCAATTTTCAGTGGAAGACCACATGCCCAAGAATATTTGGGCAGCAGAAAACTGTCTTGAAGGATGTTTTTAAAGGACACAAAATGGATGGCTAGAGACATAAAGGAGTGAATCTGGGAAGAGTTGGGGGAGGGGTGTGAATATGATCAAAATATGTATCAAACTTAAGAACTAATAGAACACAGCATGTATAAAAATACCGCCATGAAATCCATTACTTTCTATTATAATTATAAAACAATAAAATAAATAAGTAGATGCTTATAAAAAGAAGAAAGGGCAAGAATGATCCTGAAAAGGGGGTGTCACCTCGTTGGTCCCAAAGTGTGGGGCAACCATGCAGGGCTGAGTGACTGAAGCTACCGTAGAGGCCTGGAAGACACAGTATTGATCCCCACAATACGTCTGAATTTGTTGAGAATCAAATGGAATTTGCTACACTAAGTTTTAGAGTGGTTTTGATCTCATAATTCCGCCTTCCGTTCTAGTTTCTCTTTTTCGGAAGGGGAGCGTTTGTGCTAGTCCTGCCGCACCATTGTCATCTGCATGGATGGATACCTTGCCTCTTTTCAGCAGTCAATTGTTGGAGAATTTTCACCAGGATGACCCACCTGGATTTTCTTTACATTGAGACTGGGAACTAGAGTTGAGGAAGGTGAAGGTTCAGAATTTTTAGTTTAATTTAGTTTTTGTTTTTCTTTTTTGTTCTTTAATTTTTTTTCATTTTACATACCAATCCTAGTTCCCCCTCCCTTCCTTTCTCCTGCCCACACCCGCTCCTTTTCCATGCCCCATTCACTCCTCAGAAAGGGTAAGGCCTCCCTTGGGGAGTCAACAAAGTCTGATATACCAAGTTGAGGCAGGACCAAGCCCCTCCCCCATATCAAGGCTGAGCAAGGTATCCTACAGGGAATCCTATAGGGAATGAGCTGCAAAAAGCCAGCTCATGCATCCTCATTGCCTTTAATCCCAACACTCTGGAGGCAAAGTCTGGAGGATCTCTGTGAGTTCGAGGCCAGCCTGGTCTACAGAGTGAGTTCCCAGACAGGCTCTGAAGCTCCACAGAGAAACTCTGTCTTGAAAAACAAAAACAAAACAAAACAACAACAACAACAGCAAAAAGATTGTAGTTAAGGCTTTGAAGGGTTACTGTGATTGAGTGAGTGCTTTTGTATGTGAAGTACACGGATTCAGAGAGAGAGATGGGCAGCAAGCAAATGTGAGTTCTGAACGCTGAATCTGCTGTAGTCATATGATGGAAGTTCTAACTCAGTACATCAGAACGAGACCTAATTTGGAAACAGAGTAATTAGAGATGTGATTCGTTAAGGTGAGATCATAGCCTTGCACAGCACTTCATGTCTGTGATTCTAGCACATGGGAGGCTAAATAAAGGAAGAGGTCCCAGGCCAGTCTGGCCTACATAATGAGATATTATGTAAAGAAAAGATGAATTTGTACCAGACCAGAGTGTTTCCCCGATGTAGTATGAATGGTGTCCTTATAGAGAAAAGAAATTTGGGGAATGGAGAGATGGGTAGGTAGTTTAGAGCTCTTGTTCTTGCAGAGGACCTGGATTTGGTTCCCAGTTCCCATACAGTGCCTCAAAATTATCTGGAACTCCAGTTCTCGGGGATCTGGCCTCCATGGGCAGTGGGCAAGCAAGTGGTACACATACCTACATGTCTGCAGGTAAAACACTCACACGAAGAAAATAAAGTAAATATAATTTTTAAAGGTGGTAAACTAGACTGTCAGGTGCGGTAGCGAACTCCATGTGAAAATGAAGGCATATATGTACATATAGCCAATGACTTATGGATTAGCACTTGGGCCTTGAATAAGTTTTCTTTTTGCGCCGGCACTCGAAACTGTAGGTGAAGACTGAGAATGCTGAGAGCCCTCTGACCTGTCATCCCGAGGTCTTTTGCTACCTCTTCCATAATGATGACCTTCTCTTCTAACCGCCTGAGAAGTTGAGGGCCGATTGTCATTCTAAAACCAAGTGTTAGGAAAAAAATGGTTTAAAACAGACTCACAAAATGCTTTCTCTTCTGAAAAACTATACTAACTTTCATACTTTGAAGAGTTGAACAGAATGTTATAATCATATTGTTTTTATACATATTGCTTTAATCTACTTAGTATTAAGTTTAAAGAAGATAAAAGTCCTCTTAGTCTATTGTAACTGACCAGACAGATTAAAAGATTATTTCCACATATACAGTAATACTCCTAGACATAGCTTTAAAAAAGGTGAACTAACCAGGCAATGGTGGCGCATGTCTTTAATCCCAGCACTCAGGAGGCAGAGGCAGGCGGATCTCTGTGAGTTCGAGGCCAGCCTGGTCTATAAGAGCTAGTTCCAGGACAGGCACCAAAACCACAGAGAAACCCTGTCTCGAAAAACCAAAAAAAAAAAAAAAAAAAAGAAGGTAAACTAACAGGGAAAATGAACTCTTGATGATATGAACATTCAAGTATCAGTCTTTTCTAGTGACCATTTCTATTTTGAGAGTTATTGCTATGTATTACAGAACATAGGTAAAACTACCATTACAGATAAAGAAGTAAAATATTCCTCATGGAAGTTTTCCTGCTGCTTAGCCTAAAAGAAGTTAGCACAACAATTACTCATATATTCCATCTAGCCATTAAAGACATCCATAGCAGACTTGAATTATTTAGAAATCAAAGGCAGGATCTTATGCCTTAAGAATGCAGAGGCTTGTCCCTTGCCCAAAAATGACAGAAAAAGGACATGAAATAGGAACAAAATTCATATATTTTTCTCTCAGATTGAAAGTTAATACATAAAAGTATCAATGGCCATTATGATCACTGTGCTGTCAGAGATGTACTGGGAATCCTCTGGCACTATACCTGAAGTGCTTCTGATGCTGGGGCACTCTCAGCTGAGTGGTTGTGGGGGATGTACTTTATAGCAGCGATTATCCCCTGAATTGCAATGCGCCTCTGCTCCCTGTACTGCAAGTCTTCGGTCACCTTCTTCACTTCACTTATAGCTGTCAAGAGCAACTCAGCTGCAAGAGAACAAGTCCCAAGACAAGGTAAGTTTGAAAGGGAAAATATGATTTAAAGCAATTAAAAAATTCAAATTAGATTTTTGATGTAGTTTTACAATGTGAACCTGCCATATGAACTTAATTTTGTGAGACTTTGTGTTTATATTTGGTATCCTCTTAAGTAATTTTCATAAAAATAGGCAAAATACACGTATCATTCCAATTGTGATATGGGTTTCTAGTCTAGTCTTTATTGTAACAGAAACTGTACATACTGATTATTATAAATTATGATAATTTATAGACCTTGGACCTATATTACAGGCTTTGGACTTGCCACAGGGCAGGGTGCCTTGTACTCTCTTAGGATTGGAGGGGTGTGGGAAGGTGTGTGGAGGGAGTGGGAGGAGGGGAAGGAGTGGGAGGAGGGGAGAGAGTGGGAGGAGGGGAGGGAGTGTGAATTTGGATTGGTATTTTTTAAAGTAATAAAATAATAAAAAATAAAAACAAAATGTAAAAAATAGAGATCATATTTCAAACTATATATTATTGGTTATTCACTGCCCAGAAAACACATTTTCATGATTTCAATTATATATAACATATTACTAACATAGGACACCCAAGAGGATAGCAACACATAGATGATAGCTCAGCATTTGAAGGTTTATTGTCTCCCAAACATGCAATTATCTCCAGCTTTAAAAATGAACACACATATTTTAAACTTTTGACTGCCCGATATCAATTCTGCTTAAAAGAAAATTAATGTTAATCTTCTCACCACGAATCCAATTCCAAATTCAATACCACATTTACTCTAGTATTACTTTTTATTTAAAATCAACACTCAATCATGCTATATACAAGAGAAACATCACATAGCCATCAACATCTGGATATCTGATTTGTAGCACCTCATTCAGATAACAACGTTCTTCCTATGTAATTTAATACAATAGGATTTCCAATGTCAGAGCTGATCTTAATGACATTAAATCATTGGAGGTGATCTCCATGATATTAAATCAAGATACCATCCCCAAGTTATCTTCCATCTTCTACGTTCTCTCTTTGTTTTTTTAGTCTAATAAAATAAAAGAATTAAGCTTTAGGAGACATAACATATATTTTGTATCTATATTTGGACAAAATTATTGTCACTAAGGTATGGTCCACATAGGATCATTCCTGTAAGCAAAGGGAATATACATGACTAATAGAAATAACACATATTAAACTTGTAACATTAAATAAAGGAACTGACAATTATAACAATACCTCTAATGAAGCGACTGTACTTGGGAAATGTCTCTGGAACTGGTGGATAAGGGTAATAGCCACCAAAAGCAGTGTTCTTTACCTCTGAATCAGACTTTGCTTTAATCCACTGCATACACTTTTTTACCTTGCTATCATATGCATACGGTTGGCCTCTGTGACCTGCTTGCAAGAAGGGAGAAATGCAAATAAACAAATATTTTTTTTAAAAGATAAATAAAGAGGTCACTGAAATACATTGGGCAGAGTTTTTGTGAAAAGAATTATCATCAAGTCTCTCATTTTATATAAAAAATCAATTTTACTATGTATAATATAGCAATTTTACTTATCTAGTATGTTGCATATAATTATCCAATGTCAGTAAATACATCCTAAGAAAATCAGACATATCAGAGCTCAACCGGATTTAAAACCAAAACTGTCTATGTGATAATAAAAATCACAAGGGGGGAAAACCCTGAAACTTCATTCTAAATGGTTGGCATCCTCTGAAAAGCTGTTTTTTGATAACTTATTGACTTGATAGTATAGTGTAATCTCAGAATTAAAATACATATGGACACAGTTTGGGGTTTAAATTCATGTTCTAAGGTGGACCTTAAAATGTCACATTTATATCAGACATTGTTAATATTTACAGAATATTGATAAAGACATATGCTATACATTTCATAAAACTCTTGACAAACTCCTTAATTATCAGCATGGTAGCCTTCTGATCAAGAAATAATGACAAAAGTGAAGTTTGTACATTTTAGCATACACACACACATATATTTCCCCTAAATACTTGTGATATGATGTTGTCTGAGTTTAAGGATGTGTAACCCACATATATAGAGGGTTCAATATATTTGTAGACAAACAATGAAGCTTATTTAGTTATATAAGTTAAATGTGAGATTTGGAGTGAAATTTTGACCCACATTTTTATTTGGTACGTGTGAAAATAATGTTAACTGAACACTTTGATCATTTGGCTAAGACCAAGTGTGAAAATCATCGTGGTACTGAGCCTAACAGTCTTCAACATAACAAGCAATATTTCTATTTTCTATATAAAGTAGTAATCAAAGTTTATTAAATGACATAAATGCAATTTTCCAATGAGCCATGAAACCATTTCCTACCAGCAGTAATACAGAACTAATCTATTTCATAAGTCAAATACTGGTTATTAAAATATTTTACAGTCATAATGATGTCAAAATACAGCTACCCTGAAATTGAATGTTATATGGTAGAAATTAATATATACTAAATGGTTCTAATGAAAAGACAGTGTATTACATTTCCAATAGAAAGCTATAAAGAAGTACTCACCAGCAATAAAAATGCGGCTCTCATTTGTAGTGGTGAGGTGAAGCAGATTAGGTACTTGATTTTTGTTTCTAGCAACTTTCAACTGAGTACAAACAAGACATGTCACTGCAGAAAATGGAAAACACATGTGAAATTGCATTTCTGTTCCGAAGAGGAGGATCTACTGGAAATTCTCCCCAAGACTTAACAGAGGCAGACACCAGAAAGAACTTTTCCTACAATGCCAATTTAGACTTACTAGGTAAATTTACCAGTGTCGAGTCTGCCTGAGATGCTGCATTTTGAATATTACCAGGTATCCTCTTGCTGCCTGTCCTTGGATCAAACCAGGATCTGATGCTACCTAGTATGTTCTTTTTTGTTTATTTATTTATTTATTTATTTATTTATTTATTTATTTATTTATTTATTTTGTCTTTTTTAACCAGGGGTCTTTCCTTTGGAAAGTACAAAGACTACATGTAAACGAAGCAAGTTGTTTATTGTGTAAAAATCATTCTAGTTGGGAACATCATTGTGAGTAGTTGTTTTCTACTGGGAAAGGAAACTTAGCTTCTTTGAGATACCTCCACTGATTTCCTCAATACAATACTGACCCCTGCTCACTTGAAATCCTTCCATCAGAGAAGGATATAGAGTATTAATTTGTATTTGTTTATACGGATGATTTATGTTATGTCTTAAGTAGTTGCATTAATCAAGACTCAATGATGGGATTTATATAACCTCTTAGTTTCTGTTCATCTTGCTAACCTACTTGATAGGTTACAAATGTGACTATAATGAGATTATAATGTCTTCAGACCTTAACTACTTTAAAACCTATCATTTTAAAACTACCTATGACATTATTCTGTTCTTGGGAACCTGCAGTCCACACCAGCCAGGGAATCAGGTAAGCAACCTTCATTCTTCTTTCTCTCCTCCAATTCCTATCCCCCCTCCCCGTTTTGGAGAACATCACCTGCTGTGGCCTCTCTTCCCTACTTCATTCCCAGGGGTCCCCAGCAGATCCTGGTAACACACCCAGCTTTCCTCCCTCCTGTGAACCCCCTTAGATTTCTCCTCCTACCCCATCCCCATTCTTGAGTGGCAAGTTCCCAATACCTAGAAACACAATACCCAGAAACTCCAGGGGCAACACCTGGCAGAATCTCAGAAGCGTTCCCTGCCAGGCAACCCACAATAGCCACACCATTCCGAAGAACCAGAGAGGGCAACAGAAACCAAAGAACAAGACATGCATCCAACAAACCCAAGTGTACCAGACATCAGCATCTAAAATTATGATCATCACAAACCCAGATGCCTAGACACCAGTGTAAAAACACAATCAATAACAGACACTATGTCTCCACTAGAGCTCAACAACCCCACACCACAGTAGGCCCTGACAGATGCAATGTAGCTGAAATACAAGACAAGGACTTCAAAGTAGCTATTATAAATATGCTCAATGACCTTAAGGAGGATATGAATAAATCTATTAATGAAGTCTATGAAAATATATACAGTGGAATGAAATAAAGAAAACTGTTCAAGACATGAAAGTGGAAATGTAATCAATAAAGAAAACCCAAACTGAGGGACAAGTGGAAATAAAATTTCATTACCCTAATCTTATTGGGTACTTCAACTCACTGAATGTTAAAATAATTTTGATTTTGTAAACTAGAACAATAAATAAATAAGTGTAAATTCATGTTATTATTCAAAAGTAAGTTTTTGTTTGAGAACAAAATTTCTCCACAGCAAAAGCATAAATTCATTTTCTATTTCTGCAATTGCTAGTTCTTCCTTCTGTAATAACGAAAATAAAGAAAATTCATTAAAGTTTTAAGAATGGTTTTAACTTTTTTACATTTTAAAAATCAATTAAGCTCATTTTTCGCTAATTTCAAACATGAATAAAATAGATTCTTATGACCCTCTCCCTACACCTTCTCTTTTCTATACTGCCAATAATTACATCAAGAAAACAATTTCGAGCCGGGTGGTGGTTGAGCATGCCTTTAATCCCAGCACTCAGAAGACAAAGGCAGGTAGATCTCTGTATGTTCAAAGCCAGCCTGGTCTATAAGAGCTAGTTCCAGGACAGGTTCCAAAGCTACAGAGAAACCCCACCTCAAAAAAAAAAAAAACCAGCAGAATTAATATTGTTTAAAAGTCTATACTACTAAAAGCAATCTACAGATTTAACATGAAATTCTAATGTCATTCTTTACAGAGCTAGGAGAAAACAATTGCAAAATCTGCACGGAAGCATGATAGATGCTGAAAGGCCAAAGCAATCTGGAGCAAAAGAGTTATGCTGGAGGTATTATAATATTGGATTTTAAACTATGCTAGTGACGTGATAACAAAAACAGCATTATATTGCCATAAAGTAGGCCCATAGTTCAGCAGTATAAAATTAAGACCAAGGCACAAATTTGTATAGCTACAGACATCTGAGTCTCAACATAGGCATGAAAATGTACATTACACTGAGAGTCTATCTCAACCCCATTCTGAATGCCTATCATCAAGGATTAAAAAACTAACAAATGTCGGTGAGGATTTAGGGAAAAAGAAACAATACACTATTGGTGGGAATGTAAATTAGCCCAGTCACTCTGAAAATACATAAAGAGAGAGGCAATTCCTGTGTGGTAACTACATATCTGTGTATACCATCTCAGAAAAACAAAACAAAACAAAGCAGAAAACCCAACAGAACAATTGGCATCCAAATAGGGAAGATCGGTTGAATAGCTCCCATCATTAGGACTAAGACTTGTAACTACAGCTCATCTGTCTGAAAGTGGCGTGATCAGTGGTTTTTTTCCAGTATGGCTACCTTATCTCATGTGGTATAGGATGATGTGGTTCTTCGTGTAGGGGCAGTTGAATGCTCCTCACAATGGCCAAAGGACTCGCGACTGAGGCTGATTATTTAAGGGTGGAGTGTCAGTGGGAGAAATGCCATAGTGGCTATGTCTTAAGGAGTAGCATGTACCTATAATGAATGGAACCCACAATGTCAATCAGTGGATAACCCCCAAATGACTGAGGGGATAGGAAAGATATTGCAATCCCCCAAAATATCAGGGATGGGATCACAAGCAGGCTGTGGCAGCATTTAGCAGCCTTTGTTGTGCGTAATAAACCATGCGACTGAAGTTCAGCTGTCTTCCTAGAAAGGGTTTGCCTGAGCAGGGGAGGAATACCATAGAGAAAAAGACAACTGCATGCTATCATCAGTGCTATATTATGATTTAGCAGTAAAAGTTGCGGCAGGGGGGAGAAGGTATATGTGTTAGCTGGTGTGGTAGTTTGAATGTCATTGGCCCCATAAGCTCATATGGAATGGCACTATTAGGAGGTGTGGCTTTGCTGGAGTAGGTGTGGCCTTGTTGGAGGAAGTGTGTCACTGTGGGGGCGGCTTGGAGGTCTCATATATGCTCATGATACTGTCCAGTGTTTCAGAGCACTTCCTGCTGCCTGCGAAGAAAGATGTATTAGCTCTTGGCTTCTCCTCCAGCACCATGCCTACCTGCACACCACCATGTTCCTCCATGATGATAAGGGACTAAACCTCTGAACTGTAAGCCACCCAGTTAGAATTTTTCCTTTATTAGAGTTGCTGTGGTCATGGTGTCTCTTCACAGCAATAGAAATCCTAACTAAGACAGCTGGCAATTTTTCGTTTGTCTTTTTGAGACAAAGTTTCATATAGTAGGTAGCTTAGGTTGGCCTTAAAGTCAATATATAACCAAGCATGTCCTTGAAATTCTGATCCTCCCACCTCCACCTCACACGTTCTTAGATCACAGATACAGACCACCACTCTCAGAGGTTTGCCATTTCTTAGAGTGGGCAGGGTGCATGGAGAGGAGAATAAAATTAGATCGGTGCAAAGGATTTTTTTCCTGGGAGCCAAAGAACTGGGGCCCATTGGAAGAACTAGATAGTGCAGAGGAAGAGAGTGTCTGACCTCTAAAACAAAAGAAGGAAAAGTCCACAATTCAGCATGCAGATGGAGCCTAAATAACAGCCCAGTAACAAGACTATGACAATCAGGAAATGTTCTGCCTTTGTGTGAATGGGAAAGACTTCTACACAAGAAATGAGAACTTCTTTGTCTGATGGGGAAGCTGTAAGACAAGGGGGAAGTAGGATCAGTCTGAGTGCTGTGGAAGCAGAGACCAAGCAATGTAATTATTTCTCCTCACTTGAGACAAAAGTCCATATAATGTGAGAGAAATCATTATCCTTTTCTGACAGGCCCATTCATAAGAGTCCTTAGGGACGCTTGGTTATCACTGGCTCAGATACTGTCTTAGTTTGGGTTTTTTATTGCTGTAAAGAGACCCCATGAAGCCAGGCGATGGTGGCGCACGCCTATAATCCCAGCACTCGGGAGGCAGAGGCAGGCGGATCTCTGTGAGTTCGAGGCCAGCCTGGTCTACAGAGCTAGTTCCAGGACAAGCTCCAAAGCCACAGAGAAACCCTGTCTCGAAAAACCAAAAAAAAAAAAAAAAAAAAAAAAAAAAAGAGAGACCCCGTGACTACAGCAACTCCTATAAAGTAAAACATTTAATGGGGTGGCTTACAGTTTTAGATATTCAATCCATTATATTCATGGTGGGGAGCATGGTGGCCTGCAGGCAGATGTGGTGCTGGAGCTGAGAGTCCTACATCTTGACTCAAAGGCAACAGAAAGTCAACTGACTGTCACACTGAGGCAAGTTTAAGAAAAAGAGACCCCAAAGTCCGCCCTCACCATGATATACTTGCTCGAACAAGGCCACACTTCCTAATAGTGTCTAAATGGACCCCCTTTGGGAGCCATTTTTTTTCAAACCAGCACAGGTATATATATAGATATAACACATAGAAAAGATAGAATTAGAGAGAGTCGGGCATGTATGTGAGGGGCAGGGTTTTGGTGCTCAGTTACCAGGCTGGAAAGGACTGGGTTCACAGCTACTCCTTCAGGGAACTTAGGGAAGTAAAAGGCATTAGTGGCTTACTGAGTGCCATGGTATGAGGTGATCTGCTGAACTGGAATGATTTAGACCACCATGCAACCTAGGCTATAAAATATGACAGTGATCAGGATGGAATGAGGAAAACAAACAGCAGACAATAGGGCCCGTCTGAGTCCCTCAACGCCCTTTAAAAATAAACTCAGAACGGATCAAAGCCCTTAATGATAAGTCCCGAAACTACTAAAGAAGAACACTGTAAGATGTACGAGCATGCAATTCCTTTCTGAATGGCGACCCAACAGCTTCACAAATAATAGCCAGAACTGGCAAAGGGGATTGAAGTTGATTTCATAGCTTCTGCAGAGCTAAGAAAGAAAATATCAGAATGAACAGATAGTTTAAAAATCAAAGAAAATATTATCAGCTAGCTATTTTTCTGACAGAGAATTAGTATCTGGAATATATGGAGAACTAAAAAAAAATCCATGTCAAAAGAACAAGTAATGTGATCAGTAAAAGGGAAACTGAACTGAATGCACACTTTTCAAAAGAAGAACAAATGGGGGGTTGGGACGCAGTCAGTCGGCAGAGGGCTTCTCCAGCACTCAGGAAGCCCTGGCCTTACTCTCCTGCACCACATAAGCTGGGATGCACAAGAGACTCTTTTTAGAGATAAAAATACCTACAAATGGTTGATAAATGCACAAGAAAGTATTCAACATTCTTAGCCATCAGGAAAAGGCCATTAAAAAGCACACTGAGATTCCATCTCAGCCCAGGCAGAGTGGCTACAATCAAGAAATCAAAAACAGTCGATGCTGGCAAGGGTGTATAGTAAAAAGCAAATTGTAAACAGTGCTGGCCAGAATATAAATCGTCCAGAAACTATGGAAGTCAGTATCGAGTTTCCTCAAAATCCTGAAACAGAGCTTCCTGTGTGGTTCAGTCATAAAACTACTAGGTTGCCATCTGAAGGAATCAAAGGCAATATAAAATAGATGCCTGAATACCCATGTTTACTATTGCATCATTTGCGATAGGAAAAATATATAAAATTAGCCTAGGCACCCATTAATAGGTTAAGTAGAAGAAACTATATATGTAAAGTTTAGCCAGGCATAAAGAATGAAATCATGTTATTTTCAAAGAAAATGGATGAAGAATTAGGGATTACCATGTTAAGCTAAATAAACCAGACTCAGAAAGGCATGAATCAGGTTTTCTGTCACTGGAAGAACCTACACTTTAAAAAAGATAAGAAAGTAGGAAGGCCACTATTTGGGAAAAGTAAGAGGACCAGCAGGAGGTGGGCTGGGAAAAGGGGAGTAGTGCACTGTCATTTAAATCCTAAGCCAACTCCTGAAGAGACCAAACGGTGATGAATATAGACTACTAAATACTTCAACATGGGAAAGATCTGAAATGGTTTTAAATCGTTTGTGTTTCTGCCTCATTGCCACGCCACTTCTCTAAGTCAGATCACTCTCAAGCAAATATGTGTTTGTGTGTGTGTGTGTGCATTCTTTTAGGTATATGAGTATTTTGTCTGCATGCATGTATCTTAACCACGGAGCCATCGCTCGAGCCCCCATTTTACTATTTCTAAGTTTATGCTGCTATTTCCAAAAATAAAGTGATAAAAAGATTGAGTACTTGGATAAATGTTTTCAAAGACTTCTGGCTGAGATGTAGAAAACAGCTGCATTATAAATGGTTGCTCTGAAGTTCCATCAGCAATGTGGATCCAGCGATATGACCAAAAGTCTTCAGCATTTTCTATGTGGAAAGAAGAGTAAAATAAATGAAGGTCACTGCATGCATATGGACACAAGACTCTTCACATTGAAACATTCATTAACACTTTGAAATTTAAAGGCTCACTACCTTTCTTTTTTATCCGTTGCACCCTTCCCACAAAAGTTAACATGCCAACTACATCACAGATTGCTTTTTCCGGCACAGTGTCTAGTTCTGATCTGAAAAGAAAATTTAGATAGATGTTATATCTTTAAACAGTGACAAATCATTCTTCAGTAATAACCATGAAAGTACCTATCTGAATAATTGATAAGGCATAATTTGGGGTGGATTTTGAATAAGATATAGTTCATTACATTCTGGTTACTAACATTTTAAAGATTAAGAGGCTATTATGAGGAACTATTTTACCTTGTAATAAATCGGTTACATAGTTTTGGCAATTTCCATTCTGATTTCAACTGCCTTTCTGGAATGATAGCTATTTTAGTTGGAGGATCTCGAAAATTCAGGCAGATTTCTGAAAAAAAACATATATATTACTTTAATATACTATTTTCCATATTAAGGAATATGTGTATGCATAAATTACTAAGCAAAACCATCCACTGAACAATTTTTAAATTTTTGTTTGAGACAGAGTTTCACTGTGTATTCCTGACTGCTCTGAAACTCGCTATGTAGACCAGGCTGGCCTCAAACTCACAGAGATCCAGCTGTCTCTGCCTCCCAAGTGCTGGGACTAAAGTGCACCACATCCAGTTTAGACTGAACATGTTTATGCTCTCCATTAAACTCAAGGTACAGACGAATATCAATGATCTGCCATCTGCTTCTAAAACTGACCTCCCTACACAAAAATGTGCACCATATATTTTGCTTTGTGTATAAGTGTTTTCTTAATGTTAAAATATTTTATTTTATATGTGGTCTTGTCCAAATGATATTTGGTTTTAGTTTTGAACATCATTGGAATGGAATCCTTTTATGCACAGACTTCTAGGATAGCCTTTTCCATGCCACATAATACTGCTAAAATTTATCCCATACTGGCTGAGTACTTTAAAATTTTCTCTTTTAAAATACTTTATTATTTAGTCACTTATTTCATTTCAAAAAGTAAAAACTTTTTGAAAAATGGTTTTTGAGAATTTCATGGACTATGTTTCCATCCCATTCTCCTCCTTCAACTCCTCTCATGTTCCCCTCTCAAATTCCTGACCTTTTCTTTTATAATTGTTACATATATACTTGTGTGTGCATACATACATACATACACAAATATATGTGTGCATATGTGTGTGAATGTGTAACTTGCTGAATCTATTTTGTGCTGCACATATGTATATGTGTTTAAGGCTGACCACTTACTTTGGAAACCTATCGTGGGTCTTTTCCCTTTCTCTGCAGCCATGATTTGCCTACAGTCTTCATCTAAGAGATTTCCCCATCCATCTTGGCATGTCAATGGATGTTATCAATATGAAGCTCTTATTTACGTGACCATATTACTAAATAATATCCATTACTAAATAATATCCAGATATGATAAACTAGTAAAATTCAGATGCCTATTATTGTGTTGCTGTATATCTGAATTATCTCCATATTTTGAAATTTGTAGAAGAGTTGTTGCAAATGCTATTATATGTATTCCTATGTACACAGGTAAGGGTTTTTCTAAGGTAGTAAAGGAAACCCTGAATTATACTATATATAAACATTTGACTACATGGGACATATTTCTTACAGCTCTGAAATACTATGATTCTTAACCAAGTACACTTCTTTCAATTGAAAACACTCAGAACAATCATTTTACTCTATATTATACAATGTGATCTAGAAATCTCAAGATATCAAAAGTATTTATTATTTGGTTATTTCATGAATATAACTTTTGAAAAAGAGGGCAGAAAGAGAATAGAAATATATAAAGCTACATATTACCAGTGGGGAATATATCCTTAGTGTTACAAGAGATGTTTCATCATTATAAACTTACTTGGTCTTTTAAAATGATTATAAAGTTTTTCTTTAACTTGAACCTTATACATAAATATCAAAAGAACCAAGAAAAATAATCACAATAGTTTGTCTAACAACATAAAACACATAAATGGCAGTGACAGTAACAGCAGTCTCTAATCCCTTACTAATCATCTCTCCCTGACTATACAACCCACCCTAATTATTCTGCTCATAATACTTAGCTGCCCTGCTATTTTCCTAACCCTTTTTACACTTTCTCCTTTCTTCCTAATTAGTCCACTGTCTTGCCCTTTCTTTCCTCAACTAACTACATTTCTATCCATAACCTCTCCTTTTACCCATCACAACTTCTTGTTATAGCCATTAAAATTTTCATTTTACTGCTTTTTGCTATTTTACCTATCTGTCATCCATTGGATTAATGCTTTAATGGTAGACTATTAATCTATTATTTACCGTTGTTTTTCCTGTCTGTATCACGGTGACATAACTGCCTTTGTTCCTTTCATTAAATAGTGTACGATATGTTCTCTTAAAGATCATAGGTATACAGTTCTCAACTCAGCTTAATATTAGAATCAATTGAGGAGTTTTAAAGATATAGAGATGCCTTGGTCTCCTCAGATTAATTAAAACAGTATCTCTGGTAGGTGGACGGTTCCAGTGTTTTTTTTTAAAAAGCTCTCTAACTGACTCTGATATACAGCCAGAGCTGAGAAATATTAAACATACGGCCGAGACAAACTGTAACTTGCAGTTAGCTGCTCATTTCTATAAATTAGCATTTTACAGGAACACAGTAATAATCATTTGTTTGCACATTAACTATGGCTGCCTCCTCTTTCCACAGGCAATGCTGAATGGCTACAGTGTAAACCCTATGGCTAGCTGAGACTAAATTACTTATTTTCCAGAATTTTGCATCAAGAATTTATTGATCGCTGTAGAGAAAGAAAAATAAAAAGTCTACCACTAATCAGAATTATATGGGAAATAGAGACAGCTACTACATTAATAAGCAGCAAAGCTATTTTTAAAGTCCAAAGGACATATTTAAAATATATCACCTTCAAAGGTCACTGTCACTTTAAAATAATTACGTATGCACATTTACATATTGGAAGGCAAATCTTACGTTTTTAAGAACAATTTTCCATCATGAAATGTGGGCTTATGGTTGTGTTCTGTTTCAGGGTTAACTTGTTTTTACAGTGGGTGCTTATTTACTGACCTAGTTTTCATGTGGTTTCAAGGCTCAGAAGCAACAACTAGAATTAGAGGTATCCACAGACATGTAAGAAGTCTCCAGGCCTAGGCTACCTCACTCAACGTATTTTCTTTTCCTTCACCATTTTATTTCTTTTAATTTTTAAAATTTATTCTTCTCTCACACCATACATCCTGACCACAGTTTCCCCTTCCTCCACTCCTCCCAGTCTCCTTCCACTTCCTTTTTCCTCCAGATCTACTCCTCCTCTGTCTCCCTTCAGAAAAGAGCAGGCCTCCCAGGGATAGCCAACCAACATGGCCTAAGAAGCTACAATAAGACGAGGCACAACCGCTCATATCAAGGCTGGAGGAGGCAACCCAGTAGGAGGAAAAGGGTCCAAAACACAGGCAAAAGAGTCAGAGACACCAGCCACTGCCACTGTTAGAACTCTCACAAGAATATGAAGTTACACAACCATAACACACATGCAGACGACCTAGCGGAGGCCCATGCAGGCTCTGTGATTGTTGCTTCAGTCTCTGTAAGCCCCTAGGAGTGCTGCTAGCTGAAATTGTGGGCCATATTCTCTGGAATATTTTCAACTGCTCCTGCTCTCTTATTTGTGGATCATAGCTCTGAATCCTTAAATTTGAGTATATAAAAAGAAGTTAGGACAGAAGCCAGGAAACTAAGAAGGGAATATAGTGGGGGCTGTGGATGAGAAGGAGCTCTGGAGACAGGGATAGTAGGGCACGGGGCTATGAATGGGGAGGAATGGGAAAACAGGGTGGGGACTTAACTGTTAAAAGAGGAGAGAAGAAGGGTAATACTGAGTGTGAGGAAGGAAGGAGAGGTAAATAGCACTAAAGATGTTTGGAAAAGTCATAAGGAAACATAATTTTATAGGCTTACTTGAAGGATGTATACTATATTATTGTACACACATACACACAAATACACACACACACACACACACACACACACACACTACTACCACCACCATGACGACGACAACCACCACCACCAAACTAAAAACAAAAAACAAAACCCAAATGGTGCCAGGCCAAGGAAGCCTCCATTTGAGATTTTGGCCAGGAAATTCCAATGTAATTTCTAACTGCATTCTAAACAGTTACCTATATACCTACAGGTAGTTGTAGCATTCAACCTTCCTTGTGAAACTGATAAAGACTATTCCAGTATCCACAACTGGTCACAATAATAAGGAATAGTAGATGCCTAGTTCCAATAGACTGTATCTACAACACAACTCATGCACCTAAAGTTCAGTGAGAAGTGAGGAAGAAGGGGCAGGCAAAATGTAAGAGCCAGAGAACCAGGAAGCCTACTGCTAATAGTATCTTCTAGACATGATGGAGAAGCTCCACATATCAGCTCTCAACAACATGGTTGCCCAAAGGAGGCATGCATGACAATACCTGAAGCATGATTAATAAAAACTCAGAGATAGATATTGGGGTTCAACCTGAAGACCAGAAAAGCAAAGTAAAGCAGCTAGCCACTGGCTCTTACCACTACCTCAGTCTGAAAATAGTGATCCTGCCTCCAGGAATCTCAGAATGACACTGTGTCTGTCAGCTGTCTCCTCCTGTTTTATAATCCTTTCTAGGACCGGGATTAAAGGCGTGCACTGTCTGGTTTCTAAGGCAACTAGTGTGGCTACTGGGATTAAAGGTGTGTGTTATCACTGCCTAGTCTGTAAGGCTGAGTAGTGGGGTTGTTTATTCTCTGATCTTCAGGCAAGTTTTAGTTATTCAAATACAAGAGAAATGCCTCTACAAACACCAGTTGACATGCTAACATAGATGGGGTGCATTTCATAAGATCCTACCTCTAATTAAAGAACTAAAGGCAGTATATGACTGCTGAGAGAGAAAATCAGTTTTCTGCAGATCTCTGATAGATCATCTCATCTCAACTGGTCAGCTCTAAACATATATACATACAAGCAACAGTAAATGGAAACACACATGTTCTATAATTGTTAAGTACATATATGTACTTATTATGTATACGTGTATATGTCAGTAATGACTGCATAAGGGTCATGAAGTTGAGAGGAAGATACAGGAGGACTTGGAGGAAGGAGAGTGAGCGAAAAGTACAGTAGTCAAGTATAAAATTCTCAAAAATATTTTAATTTAAAAACAGCTCTAGTCTATTAAAACTATAAATCTAGTACAAGGAACTCTGGGCTAGGTCTCAAGAGATTTGTTAATCTAGTATTGTCATAAATAAAGACATTTACCATATCTGCTATTGACTAAGAATGCCCATTCCTTACTAAAGCAGTTCAGTCACTTGGATGTCAGTTTATGGAATATAATTTATCATTTACTAGGGATAATAGTGTATGCTGTCAATTATTAGCAGCTTCTTCTGGCAAACTTTTGTATTTCCATAAGTAATGCTCAACGTATCTAAACCTTTTATGATCCAGTCACTAAAGTATACACTGTGTAAAACTAGAAGATGTCCAACTATATTGATTTTAAGTCTGCTATTTGTGCTAGTGTTTTGTTTTAGAACAAAATGCCCCAGAAAATAAACTGACAGTCATTATGGTTAAAAAATGTAGTTTTCTTTTTTTTTTAATTAAATAATAATAAAAAAGGAAAAAGAAAAAAGAAAAAAGGGGATGGAGAGCGGGAGGGAATTGGGAGGAGGTGGAAATTTTTTATTAAATAATGATAAAAATGGAGTTTTCATTTTTTCTATGATAACTGTTTAGTGATGTGGAGGACTAAGTGTGTAAACTATTTAGGTAATAATTTTCTTCCTAGCAAGAGTTAAACTATGTCTGCAAATGGTTAAGATTTTAATAAAGAATCATGTGTTTGTCTCAAATAGATCAATACTTTAGAACGTAACTAATAACATCTAAATTTCCAAAATTACAAGCATATCTAATAATTCCAAAATTTACTAAATGAATACCTCTAAGCTATTTGGAGAAACTGGTTATCAAAACTTTGATTACAATACTAATTAGGGAAATATCTATCCTGGGTATTGTGGCATACACATGTAATCGCAGCACGTGGGAAGCTGAAGCAGGTCTACTGATATGTTTTATGCCAGGATGGCCTACACAGTAATTTCCATGAGAGATTGGATTTTAGAGTTAGACCTTGTTTTAAAAAATAACAAAAGTCCTTTCAGGATTATAAGAATTATCAACATTTGATTAATGAAAGGTTACATAATAATAATGTATTGAATTTGTTTCTTGATTTTTATAATTGCACTGTGATTGTGCAATAAAATAATTTTTTTTGCTTTTTTTTTTTGAAACAAGGGCTTGCCACAGAGCAAGGCTGGCCTTGAACAATATTTGTTCAAGTCCTTCTGCCTTATCCTCCCAAAAGATGGAATTACAAGGGTGCATTAGCACAGATGTGTAGAATAATTTTGATCTTGAGAAATACATATTATTAGTAAATTGTTAAGCAGACAAAGTTATGCAACGATGTATAATGGCTGTTACTATCTCCAAAATGAAAGTGTATAGAAAAAAATTAAAGAACAAAATAAAACTTAAAAATTATTTGATGAGTTAAGATAATGTGGAAATTCTTTATAATATTCATTCAACTGTAATGTAATTTTGAAATTATTTCAAAGTGAAAAGTTAATTTCACATGTGCGGAAACTACATGTTCTCTCTATTTCTGTTTTGTTTCAAGTAATATATTTACAAACATATAATTTAAGAATTTATAAACTTTATCCCAATCTATTTGTCTTTTCCATGCTTCCCTGAGCTAAATACTGCCTCAGTGTTTGGTATTTGCTTGAAGTGTTTATTTATCTTACATATGCATCTGTATTGATAAAAATAAAAACTAGGTAGTTATATTTACATATTGTTATTTTGTAATATCTTATAACAACTACTTTATATCATTTCACAATATCACTCATACTTTCTAGATTTATACATGTTTATCCATTATATAAAAAAGTAAAGGCACTAAATGATAAAGTTAACAAGGGTCAGCAGAACGGTTCACTGGGTTAAAATCACTTGCTGTATAAACCTAATGATTTAATTTTGATCCTCATATCACAAGGTGGATGGAAAGAACAGACTCCTAAAGTTATCCTCTAATTCTATAAGTGCACGCCCCCCCCCAGAGAGAGGCTCACAAATAAACACACATACACAATAATAAAAATGTTTAACTTGATAAAATTCCTTACAGCATAGTACTTAATAGTAACTATAAAATGTATTCAGGTGATTAACTAAATATTACACACCAAAAATGAACAAAACCAAATTTGAGCATATCCTAAATGGAGTTCATTCTTTGGTCAACAATAAATGTCTCAGATAATCTTTCTTAATAAGTGCACTAATTAATTAATCTGTGTATTAATTTACTAACTGCTTGAATTTTTATAAAGGAATTTAAGCTTGTCTGTTTCTAACAGCTTCAGTAATTTTTACAGACTTTTACCTGATATGACACTCTGCAAATTCATATAAGCAAGATAGCCATGATAGAACAATTAAGTGAATACTTAACCTATTGTAGAAATTAGTTTCATCTGTGGATCCACAGGGTCAGGCTGTACTCTTAATGGGTGGCTCTTCTTCACAGAATAATCTTGAAGCAGAAGAATCAAGCCCACTTTCAAACTTTTATACCATTCTAGACACACAGAATTCCACATAATCACTGACACCACGCCGGAACTGTCAGCAACTTCCAAATAGTTCTAGGAAAAGAGCGAAAGCATATATACATTTGTGATTTTTATCTGTATGGGTGACACATAAGGTATTATCGGTGAAAAATTATACTGACAGAAAAATAACACTTAAAATTTATGTTTTTATTCATAATGATTCAGTTGTTAACTCAGCTAAGATATTTAAGACTTATGTGTACCTGATATGGCTCAATCATCCTTCTGTTAGGTTTCCCATAGTATCGCAGTTTTGATTTATACAGAATCCTCACAAGCAAGGCAGGAAAATCCTTTCTGTTACTCCAGGTCATTTCAAGATGAGAGAGAGAGATTATTTTGATGTCTAGAATACAAAAAGATAAAAATTGTATTTATTGCATCATCATAGTTTCAAAGATCCATTTTAAGGTTAAAAAAATGGTAGTCAGCAATATCTAATGCAACTCCTTCTTGCCAGCTAGGTCTTTTTAAAAATTTAAATTAGAGCCTATCTATATAGTTCTTCCATATAAACTCCATACAAAGAACAACTAAAATGTTATAAGACTTATCATATAGAATTAGATAAACACTTACATAAAATAAAACAGTATTTCTTATAATTTGCGTTTTACCACACTTAACAATTTCATTACATTATGCAAATCTTGGATCTAAATTCATATTTCGATATTTTCCTTTAATCAATATACTTATTTATCTTCCAAAAGTCAAAAGTTGTGGCACTGGAAATGCAGTGGTTCCATTGGTGAAAGGCTTGCCTTACAAGTGCAAGGACCCGAGCTCAATCACTAAAACCCCATGTGAAAATCCAGGCATACACTTGTAATGTGGAGGAAAGCGGATTAGAGAACTGTTGCAGACACATTCTGTATTGTCCTCACTTCCGCTTCATGTGTACATGGTCCACCTTCTCTGACCATCCCATATATGACTCTGGTTTCTCACCTGCTCTTCCGTTTCTGTAATGCCTTCCTCCTAGATATGTGACATCCTCCCTCCTCTCTCCAAATTGTGCTCAAGGCACTTTCTCAGAGATGTCCCTAACTACTCTACTGAAACCCACCCACATGTATTGCCCACCTACACTGTTTTCCCAGATAGCACTTATTATTTTCACACACACCATATAATTTATTTTGAAACATTTTAACCTCTGGGTCTGAATGAGGGCAAAGACTGTTTAAAAGTTGTTCATCATCTTTAAGGATTAACTTTTAAATCAGATTTTAGTCTTCTAGTGTTAAAGGGGGTACCATCTCCAATTGTCTCTACATTTTGTTTTCACAGCCCACACAATTTTCAAACAGAAATTTGTATCACAACATCTATGTATTATACATATATAACATATTTGTCAGAATATACTCCATTTCCATTTATATTTGCTACTATTTGCTAGTCATTATTTTATCAAGGAAGTAATACTTATAATTTAATTTTATTAAGTTTAAATGTTGTATTTTAAGTATTTCTATAACTAACTCATGAAAGCCAAATTTGCAGTTTATTAAGGCACTATAGATAGTTTTACTTCCAAATTCTCAAAATATATTACTAGCACAGACTCAGAGGCCCTAATAGTTGATATGATGTAATTAAGCAATTTTCTTTCCAATATAGTCAAATTACAGGAAAGCTTTGAATTTTCTACAGTGAATGTGGAGCAACCTTGAGTACGGTAAATGCATCTCCTTTATTTACAAACAAGAATGAATTCAAAAGATAAGTGATTTTCAGTTAGCTATGTTTAGACATTACTTGGCCAGCTGACAGCCTTTCAAGATTGTCTTTTTAACTTAAAAACTTTATAGAACATAGATATTCTCAAATCTAAAACAGGCAAATTATAGATAAGGAGCTATCCATGTACATTCATTGCAACACATACGCTTCATTATCAAAAATGGATAAAAAGAACTTGGATATTCAATGCAATAAACAATGAAAGGCTTATTCTCAAAATTTTAAGTCTCAAGAACTGTTAACATTCTTAAAAATTAATAAATATCTTTTCTTAGGGGGAGTTATTATATGTATCTATATAGCCCTGGATGGCCTGGAACTTGTTATGTAGACCAGGCTGATCTCAAGCTCAGAGATCCACTGCCTCTGCCTCCTGAGGGCTTGGATGAAAGGCTTGAGTCACCATGCCTGGTCAATAAGATATTAAATATCTGGAAGAGCTTTTGTTTATGTGGGTTATACTGATTAGCTGATGTTTACACTATACACTTAGAAATGAAACAATCATGAATCAATTTAATAATAAACCTAAATATATTATTACAAACAACATTCTTTTGAAAAGTGACTAGTTTTTCAAAAAAAAAAAATCAGGGCTGGGGACTATAGCTTAGTTTGCAGAGCACTGTCCTAGTATGCATGAAACCATGAATTCAATCCTCAGTTCTGACAAAAAGAAAAAAAAAATCAACATTTGGAATGACTGGGAATTTAGCTCAGTAGTACAGCACCTTCCTAGAATGCATAAGGCAGGTCCTAGATTCAGCTCCCAACATCACACACACACACACACACACACACACACACACACACACAAAACAAAAAAAAATGCAGTGAGAAAGTGAGATTATTTTACATTAGTATTAATCACTTTAGCTTAATAGAAAATAGCTTCTTGGGGCTAGAGAGATGTCTCATCAGTTAAAAGCACTGGTTGATTTTTCAGAGGACGGAGGTTCAAGTCCCACCACCCGCAGGTACCACCCAACCGTTTGTAACTTCAATTCCAGGGGATCTCTCACCTTCTTCTGGCCTCTGTATGCACCAGACAATCATGTTTTACACAGATACATATGTAATCAGAATGCTCATGCTCGTATTTGTATGTAATAATATCTGACCTCCGGACTCCACACTTACGCACTGTTCAGAACACTTTCTCACCCATTCACATATGCCATCACATATATGAATCTTAACAGTATCCTTCTTAGGAAAGGATAACAAACATGAAACAAAACTGAAATTAAAGACTGGAAAAAAAGATATATTGGCTTAATGATGTTAAAAGTGTGGTTTCTGCTGGATACGTATCACCACCAGGGAACTTGATAGAAACACAAACTCTGTAGGACTCTACTGCAAGCCCAATGAATCAGAAACTTATGGTGGGACTCAGGAATCTGTATTCTAAAATACATTTGAGGGGCTGGAAAGATAGCTCACTCAGAAAATTGCTTGTCTTACAAACATGAGGACTTGTGTTTGACGCCCAGAAATACCCCCATTTAAAAAAAAAAACAAAAAACAAAAACATGCACGGTAATATATCTCAGCACGGTAGAGACAGAAGCAGAGTGATCCATCTGTTTTGGTGGGCAACTAGCAAGCAGCAAGCCAGTGAGAGATGTTTCAAAAATAAAATGGTGGATGGGGTTTAAAGAATTGTCGTGGGATTAAAGGCGTGCGCCACCACCGCCTGGCTAATCCCAGCACTCGGGAGGCAGAGGCAGGCGGATCTCTGGGTGTTCGAGGCCAGCCTGGTCTACAGAGCTAGTTCCCGGACAGGCACCAAAGCAACAGAGAAACCCTGTCTCGAAAAACCAAAAAAAAAAAAAAATTGTTGTGGGAGCTCCTTCTGCTCCTTCAGCCAATAGCCGCTGAGATACCAGCCCATTGGGGCGTGGTCAGTCTCTCTCTCTTTAAAAAAGCAGCAGCTCCTGCTCTGAGCGGCTCCGAACTGCTCCGAGAGGCTCCACGCGGCTCCGAGCCGATCCGGCGAGGCTCCTTTCCTGATCGAGCAGAGGGCTGTTGTCTGGCAATGGGATCATGATTTATCCCCAGTGCATGAGCTGTTTTTTTTTTTTTTTTTTTTTGAGTCCATTCCCCATGGAGGGACACCTTGCTCAGCCTAGATACAGGGGTGGGGGAGGGCCTTGGTCCTGCCTCAACTTGATGTGACAGATTTTGTTGACCGCCCCCCCAAGGGATGCTTTATATTCTCTCTTCAGGAGTGGATGGAAGGTGGGCTGGGGGTGGTGAGAGGAGTAGGAGAGAGGGGAGAAAGAGAGGGGACAGAGGTGTAACAGGGATTGTTATGTAAAATAAAAAAAGATTGCCCTAAAAATTAAAAAAAAATAAAAAACAATAAATCGCCATTAATCACAACAGTTTGAAAAAAGAGTAAAGTGTGCTGTAAAAACTATCAGTACAGCCAGGGCTGGTGATGCAGACTTATGATTTCAGTTTGTTGAGTCTAAGGCAGAAAGACAGCCTGCTTGGGTTATAGAGTGAGTTGAAGACAAATCTAAACAACTAAGTCAGACCCTACCTCAAAATAAAAAATAAGAGCTAAAGATATATCTCAAAGTATAGTTGTTGCAGAGCATGGGCAAGGTTCAATTTCAATCTCCAGCAAAGCACACACACACACACACACACACACTCACACACAGAGAGACAGAGACAGAGAGAGACAGAGAAAAGAAAGAGAGAAAGAAAGAGCGAGAAAGAAAGAAAGAAAGAAAGAAAGAAAGAAAGAAAGAAAGAAAGAAAGAAAGGAAGGAAGGAAGGAAGAAAGAAAGAAAGAAAGGAAAGCCAGATTTGGTGGTATACACTCTTAAGCCCAGGACTCAGGAGGCTAGGGGAAGAAGAACAGAGGTTCCACGCCAGCATGTGCTGTAGGTCATCTCAAAAATAAAATAAAATAAAATAATCCCTGCTTTGCATAAGTCCTGTGGTAATACTCAGACCCAGCAATTTACATACTGTCTAGGGCTGTTTTCACTATACAATGGTAAAAGTCAGTAGTTTTCTCCAAAATTTGGAGAGAATGCTCAGCAATTAAAAGTATTTATTGCCCTTGCAGAGGACATGTCTTCAGCATCCACATGGTCCATAATCATCTCTAACTCTGGTTTCAGGGCATCTAACATCTGGCCTCCTTGAGCACCAGGTGCACACACACACTGTGCATATTCATGCATGTCGGCAAAGCACTCATACACATGAAATAAAAATTAATAAATAAGAAATGATAAGCAACAAAAAGTGGGGCATAACGGTACACAAGCTTGTGATCTCAGAGACCGCAGAACTATGAATTCCAGGCAAGCCTGGACTGTAAGGTAAAACCTTGTCTCCAAAATCTCGAGAAAAAGCAAGCAAGATGACTCAGTGGGTAAAGGTGCTTTCCATCCTGCACCCATGGCGGAAGGAGAGAACTGACACCCTAAAGGTTTCCTATGACCTAAACACATTCACAGTGACATCGAGGTACTCCTGTGTTCTCTGCCCTGCCTCCCCCATACTCACAAATGAATAAATAAATAAGTGTAAAAAATTAAAACTACAAAAACAAAACAAACAAAACTTGGTATGTCAGAGGGTCTGTAGTCCCAGCACTTGGAAGCTAGAGTCAGGAGCTAAGAAGTTGAAGGCCAGCCTGAGGTATAAGAATTTGCCTCAAAAGAATAATTTTTTAAAAATCAATAGAAAATAGGAAAAGGACATTTGCAAGGTTGCGGTGTGAGCTTCCACTTTTCAAGTAGAGTGTAAACAAAGAATGGGCAAGACAGAAGCTTTTTGGGTGCCTGAAGTTTTCTAGATCTTAATGGACTCGAGTGTGACCACCAAATAACCATGCAGAAGTGTATGACTGATGGGGTTGTATAAACCCTTCTCATGTTACTGTGTGAAGCTAAAAGTTACTAAAAGAGCAAGTTTACAGAAAAGTGACAGGACACCACAAAAATAAGCTGCAGCATAAAACACACACAAACAATACCTATTTAGCAAAGAAATCCATTAAATGAATAATAAGAAGACAAGCTTGGTGTGTGGCTCAGCTGTAATGCCCTTCCTCTGGGTCACACTGGAAACCTCAGGCTCAGTTCCTAACTCTAGAAAGACAACAGGACAAAGCCGAAAGACACTATTTTAGAATAGAAAGATATGGGGAAATGGAAACTCATATATGTTTGTTCAATTCAAATTAGCACAGATTTTCAGAAAACAATTTATCAATACTCAAAGAATTAAAAAAAAAAGCCCTACTGCTTGTACTGGCTTTGGAGGAACCTATTCTCTTTGGGTGGATACCTTGCTCAGTCTAGATATAGTAGGGAGGGCCTTGGACCTTCCACAAGGCAATGTGCCTTACCCTCTCTGAGGAGTGGATGGGGCAAGGTGGGGTGAAGGGGTGGGTTCAGGGTGGGGTGGGAGGGTATGTGGAGGGAATGGGAGGAGGGGAGGGAGTAGGAACTGGGATTGGTATGCATAATGAAAAGGGATAGTGTTTTCTTTAAAATTTAAAAAAACCTTCAGATATTCTTTAACTCTGGGAATCCATCCTTTCACCAGTTCTAAACACAAAGAAAACTTACACATCTTACTTGTATTTGGCACTTTTTTACAATACCGAGAAAGTTTAAAATAATAAATTACTCAATTACCTGGGTACAATTATAGAAGTTATCATATTTCTATAATGTGTCACATTATATTTATAGAAATACCACAGAGGTGCGTGAAATGCATTATGTGGAAATATCACATAATTAATTTTATGTTTTCAAAAATGTACACCAAATTCTTAAGCTTGCAGTTTTGATAGGAAAGCTGAAAGCACATAGAGGGCAAAGATGCATTTCACTGCATTCCAAAGTTTATGAATTCGAATTTCAAACACACAGAGAACCTGAGGTCCTGATTTTACTCACTTCCTAGATTTTACTACCATGGTTTTAATAGACTTGGACCTCTCAATTTTAACACAATATGTTTTAAAATACACAGTTTAAATTTTTTAACACGTGGACATTGCTTTTTTAAATAAAATATCACTTTGATATCTACTGGATATGACTATCTTAAGAACTGAAATCAAATATACTTTCACATATTATTTATAGACATAATATATATTAGCCCTCTTTAAATTCTGAATCAATTGTCTTCTTATAAATTAAATTGTAAAATTATAAATGAACATTTATACCACAGAAATTACTGACTACAAATTTCTATTAACATTTTCTTTTCTCAAGTAGATATGACTATAAATGCATATTTCTGAGGCAGTTATCTTCTAGTGTTCAAATTTGTTACTATTGCTTGCCATAGTAAGATGCCCCATGACAAAAGGGAGTGGGGCTGAGCAAAGTGGCTCACTGGTACCATGCTTGCTTAGCATGCAGGAAATCCTGGCTGGATCCTCAGGTATAATCAAATACTCCTGGTAATCCCAGAATTTGAGAGACAGAGGTAGGAGGAACAGATTTGGGTTCGCCTGGATATATTAGACTCTGCCTCCACAAACAAAAAATATCTAAAACCAGTACATAGAGAAGATTATAGACTTGTAATTTTTTGCCTCTACCCATTTTCTTATATGTTTAGCCTGTCGTGTCATCATCTGCCCTAACTTTAGGTGCTAATACACAAAGATTTTAAAAGAGCATTTATTGAAGACAAACTGCCATTTTCAGGGTGACTTCCTATTTCTGATACAGGAAATATGAACTTCCTGTATCAAGAAAAGGGATCATTTGAAGCCTTTCTAAAATCATCACACCTTCTAAGTAATATTTGTATGACTTTTACACCCAATGACATAAACATGCTGTCCTACTTAATGTAAATTATCACATCACAGAACATCTTTGAACAAATGTTCAATGTTAAAATATACAATGCTGCACGCATGGCTTTTACATAAAATCCAAGTCAATATACTCTTCAACTTATATATTGCTCACAGCTGAAATGGGACTGCAACTAAGATTAATTAAAACCAAATATAAATATTGAACACAGAAGGAGCACTGAGAACCACGTCCTCAATCTTTCTGCCAAACTACATTTAAACCACACTCAGGTATTCTAAGAACAGCACTCTGGAAGCAAACTAAGAACCAACCACTTACCATGAAGTTAAGACTGTTTATCCCTCTTTGCTTAGAACGAACAAGGGAAAACATTTTTCTTTTCCTGTTAGCACGAGCTTCCAAACACTTTAACTGTTTTTGCTGTTGCTCTTTATTTTTGAGACATGGTACCTCTCTAGGTCTGAGTTCACTCTGGAATTTGCTCTCAATTCTTTTGCCTCAGCCTCCCCAAGTGGGGAGTCTTCTGGGGGTGAACCACCATGCCAGGCTCCGAACATTTTTAAAAACCTGCCCCATTTCCTCCGACTACTTACTGTTAAAATTGAATTCCTCAGGATGCTTGTTGGTCTTCCAGATATCTCCGTAGGGATCCTCGTTGTTCCATAGAGCCATGTAGTGGCTCCTGCCGCCTCTCAGGGGCCTCTCTGGCTTTTCCTCCTGCGCTCTGTTTCTAAATGGAGTTTCTACACAAACGACATCTAGGGTCTCCCCACAGTGGACCTTATCTATGCACAGGATTCCCTGACCCAATCTTTTCTCATTGTAAAGACACGAAACTCTGGAAATTCTCACTTCTATGCCAACTTTTAGAATATTCTGATAAATGAGAAAGTTTAAGCTGGGGTCTAAATAACACTTCTCCTGGTACACCCCGTCCGAGATCGTCACATCATAGCAGTAAAGGGGAAGCTTGGGCACCATGTCCTGTGGCTCATCCTCTAAAAGGTATCTTTGGACGGCCAGTACAGTGACAGGCGCCACATCGCTAAGGGCGACACACTGTCTAGGGGATCCGGTTATTTGCTCAATAACCTTTTGGATCCAGGACTTGTACCTTCGGCTACCGGCCCTTTGAATCACTCCTCTTGGAACCCCAGTCTGATTTCTTTCGGTGTGCGGCCAGTAGAGGCCAGCGTGGGAGGGTCCAGCCTCGGGCTGACCAGACTCACCAGACATTACGAGATAACCGCGAACTCTTCCCACTCTGAAAAGCTTATTTGCCCCGTCCAAAAGCCTGAGAAAAGCCGCGCGCTCCTAACCGAAGCGCCGTCGGAGCGGGAGATAACCGCGAACTCTTCCCGCTCTGAAAAGCTTATTTGCCCCCTCCTAACCGAAGCGCCGTCGGAGCGGGAGATAACCGCGAACTCTTCCCACTCTGAAAAGCTTATTTGCCCCGTCCAAAAGCCTGAGAAAAGCCGCGCGCTCCTAACCGAAGCGCCGTCGGAGCGAGAGTGGATTGGTCCGGTCCCGCCCAGGGGCGAGATTCAGATTCCACGCCTGCGCATCAGCTTTCCCGCCTATGCCAGAGCCCCTAGTTTGAGATTTTGAGACTATGTTTCTAAAGAGAGCACGAGAGAAGTACGTGGCCTAGCTTGGTTCGTTGGACTCCCCCAGCCCATCGAGTTCCATCTTGGGGAGGGGAGGCAGGAGACTGGGAGGAGAGAAGCCTGGTTGTCGAGGTTTCTAAAGTACAGCGGCGCCACTGTGGCGAGGAGGAGCAAGGAGCGCTGCTGGTTCCCCTGAGAGAAGAGGTAGTGCAGGTGGGGGGTTGGGGTCATGGAGGTGTGGGGGGGGGGTTGGAGAAGTGGAGGGGTGGAGAGTTGGGGGATGGAGGGTGGGCAGAGTGGAGGCGTGGGGGGATGGGGGTGGGGAGATAGAGGGGGTGTAGGAAGTGGCGAAAGTGAGACTCTAGTAGTCCTAAAACAGGGACTTACGTGGGCCCGCAAAAGAACGTAATTTATCGTGTTCATGTATATTTACAAAGTTAGTGCCTTGTGGTTAAGAAATAGTTTCTTAATTTTTTTTTCTTTTTTTTCTTTTTGGATTTTCGAGACAGGGTTTCTCTGTAGCTTTTGGAGCCTGTCCTGGAACTAGCTCTTGTAGACCAGGCTGGCCTCGAACTCACAGAGATCCGCCTGCCTCTGCCTCCCGAGTGCTGGGATTAAAGGCGTGCGCCACCATCGCCCGGCAATAGTTTCTTAAATTTAAACACATTAAATTAGTAAATATACCGAACATGTTAATTTTGGTCTCCATAGTATGATCATCATCAGATAATATATGCACAGCCTTCAGGGAAGTCGCTGGCACAAAAGACTTAAGTAAAAAATTAGCTGCTATTGTTATTAGTACTATCATAATTATCTGGAGTAGCTCCCTGAGTGCAGGGTGGGTAAATTAGTAAGTGCAAATGAAAATTTAAGAATGTAGAATTGGCTTGCTAAAGATCTACCTTCAGATTACACTTTTTTGTTGTTTGTAACATCCTGTGCCATGCTTTCTACTTAGGTGAGCTGTAGGTTACTTTTTCTTGGGGAGATGACACCGGTGACACCAAAGGGACTGATGGCAAGCCAAAGAAAATATTCCCATCCAAGTCCATGCTATCAATCACATGCAATGAGTTGTTGGGACTTTCTTATAGGCACATGAGTAACCCCAAAACAGTTCCATTGTGGAAAAAAGCACAAGCTTTCAAAACTTTCTGTGGAACTGGAACAGGAGAATGTGCAGTGAAGGTGGGAGGCAGGTGGGAGGGAGGGCGTGCCTAGTGAGAGTCCAGTGATACCCTCACCCACTTCTCCTGTGTGGGCACAGCTAGCCTGACCTGAGGATCTATGGGTGGGGGGCTCTCATAATGCTCTGACCTAAAGACAGAGGGAGCCATGTCATGCTCAGAGGACCGTGTTCTATACCGTGAGTCTTATGCAGCTCTGATGGGGTCTCCCTCACTAATGTCAGGAAGATCTCTGCTGCCCCCAAACCAATGTGGGACGAAGGAGGTCCTCCTGCTGCCCCTGTCAGGTCTCACAAGATCCTGCTGAGCTAGGTCTTGGGGGAAAAATGAAACTGGAAATTTACTTCTATTGCAGGACAGAGCCTGGTCCTGTGCCTGTTGTTCTGTGATGGCTGTTCCTGCCCAGTGGTCAAGACCTCAAATTTATCTTATTGCCTGCCTGGAAAGCCCCCCTTATGTGTTTTAGAACTGAGGATCACCGTGGGTGTCCCTGGCAATGCTGGTGACTGAAGGCAGAGGAACACCTGAGCCTCTCACATAGTGCCTTTTCCTGTTCTTCACTCCTAAGTTAGACTTTTTAAAATGCATTTTTAAAAATATAATACCTAGTGCAACATACTGAAAGGAAGCACAGTTTCAAAAACTGTATTTCTTAAATACAAAGTGTATTTCAAAGAAAATTGTAAAGTGAGTATATTGAGCAGAATAATGTAGCACGATCAATAGAAACCCAGAGACAGATACTGGAGTTCAACCTGAAGGTCAGAAAAGCAAAACAGCTAGCCACTGACTCTTACCTAGTCCTCAGTTCAAAATGGTGATCCTGCCTCCAGGAATCCTCATATTGAGAATATAACTGAGAGCTGTCTCCTCCCATCTTATACTCCTATTTAGGACTGGGATTAAAGGCATGTACTACTATCACCCAGTTTCTATGGCAAACTAGTGTGGCTACTGGGATTAAAGGTGTGTGTCACCACTGGATTGTCTGTAGGGCTGACCAGTGGGACTGTTTTACTCTCTGATCTTCAGGCAAACTTTATTAAAAATGCAAATGAAATATCACTACAGAATAGTCAGAATTAAACATACAATATTTATTAAGTCTGCTATCATATACAAAATCTATTAACTTTTTAAATAACATATCTTTTTAATATTTTTCTGTTTCTCATTTTTAAATTTTATTTTTTAAAACAATCTTTTTAAATTTTACATTACCTCTCCCTCCTCACCACCTACTACACCCACCTTCTCCCAACCCACTCCCCATCCACTCCTCAGCAAGGGTAAAGCCTCCAATGGGGAGTCAACACACTCTGGCACATCACTTTGAGGCAGGAACAAGGTCCTCCCCCCACCCCTGTATCAAGGTAGAGTAAGGTATCCCTCCATAGGGAATGGGCTTCAATAAGACAGTTCAGGCACTAGGGATAAATACTACCAGTGGCCCCACAAACTGCCCAAGCCATACAACTGACACCCACATAGAGAGTGCCTAGTTTGGTCCTTTGCAGGCTCCCTAGCATGTCAATCCAGGCAGTGAACTCCCACTAGCTCAGGTCAGCTGGTTTTGTGGGTATCCCCAGCAGTGGCAGTTATATTTTGGAAGCAAATGGCATTTGATTTTACGATTGGCTTCTTTGGTTCTCTGTCAATTCCCCAAAGTGAATGTTACCTTACGTATTTCAGGAAGAAATAAATAACAGTGGGCTCCATTTTTCTGTACATGTTTTCATTCATTCATGAGATCACAGAGCCAACTCCATTGCAAATGGGCCTTTACAGGAAAACCAGCCCAACCTGCTCACTCAGACTTCCTGAGCAAAACTCAAGTTTTTGTATTCAGATGCACTAAACTGTTAACACGATTACCATGGCAGAGCTAGATCTTAAGGTGCTGGGTTTGACCTTGCAGTGGGACTGTGACATTTCCCAAAGACATCCAGACTCATTTCAAGCTGTATTCAACACTAACTGAAAGATATCTGCCATTACCTTTGGTCAAAAACATTTTATGAATGATTATCTGCATAAACATTTGCAGTTTCAATGTTTTAAATGGGTGTTACCGGGAATAATTTCATAGTGATCTTATTATTATTCTATTATTCTATTATCCAGCTTGGCTGTGGACATGTACACATAATGCATCTAACTCTGAAAATTAAAGTTATCCTTTTCGCCCTGTGCTGTTTTTTTTTTAAAAAAAAACCTTTTTTTAATCCATTTGAGTTGTCTCATAATTTATCTGTAATAATGTCCTTTATTCATATTCTTTGCAAGCTTACGATTAAAAAGAAAACCCGTCAACCCCAGCCATCACTCCCAACCCCTGCGTTCCTTCAGCTAGGCCCACCTCACCTTCTGCCCCCCACTGCCACCCTCACACCCACCTCCACCCCATCTCAGGCCCAAAGGAAAATTCAGGGAAGCAAAAGTATGCGATGCTCTAACAAAAGCTTTAATGAGAACACAACAGAGGGGCGAGGCTTGTCAGCCAAGCAGGGCTGGCCGTGGGAAATGTTGGGCAGGATGAACTGACGCTCGATGGATAAACGGGGCGGAAAGTCCATCAGAAACCCAGAGCCAGCCAGCAAGCCAGGAGCAGGTAGGAGCCATCACTGACGTCGACGACTGCTACGCCGACGGCGAGGTTCCGGCAGAGCCACATGAGAGATGGTGGTGAACTGGAACAGTTCGCTGAGGAGCGTGTTGTTGTAGACAGTGGCGTCCAGCAGCTCCGGGGTGATGAACATCTCGGCACCTCGGCGTTGGGCCTCGTTGGTTGCCAGCTCCAGCACTCTGCGGACCATGAACTCCAGGATGGCGGTCAGCAAGATGGGCGCTGTTTCGCTCAGTCGCGCGGTATGGCAGGCCTCCCGAAGAAGGTGTTCCACCAGACTCACAGACAGTGTCAGCCCGGCTCTGGAGGAGCGTGCCCGGCGGCGAGTCGACCCCTGTCGAGCGGAGCCCTGACGAGCGGAGCCCTGACGAGACGACCCCTGACGAGCGGAGCCCTGACGAGACGACCCCTGACGAGACGACCCCTGACGAGACGACCCTTGGCGGCTGCTCTGCCTGGTCCGGGGCATGGTGGCCTCGAGGTGTGCCCTCAGGGGCTGGCTCGGCTCTACCTGGCTGCTCCCTGCTGGCCTGCTGGGCTCTGGGCCTCCACCCTGATCCCAATGGCCGCCTGTGTCCTAGCGGCCCCTCACGGTCGGTCGGTCGGTTGGTGGGTCGTCGCAGCCCACCCTGTCACACTTCCGCTCCCACTGATGACGTGTCACGCACGTGCCGGATGACTCCCAGCCAGCCCTCGCTAGGGGCGCTGTTGCCACCTTGACACCTCGGGTGCCTTCTAGGAAAGTCAAAGACGTCTGTGGTGCTATGGAGAAAAGTCCTTCACAGTCTTGGCTTCTAAGGTGCTGTCACCAAGCCTACCCATTAAGTACGAACTGTTTGTCCCTCTCCCGCCTCTGCTGTCCCCCTCCCTGTGCCACCAGTACCCCAGGGACCACTGTGAAACCTGAGGGTTTTTTTCCCTTTTCGTGCCGGAGATTCAGCTCAGAACCCCAGGCATCTGGAGCAAATCCAGAGCTACAGCTTTCCTGGTCCCCGGGACTCCTTAGCCACTACTCTGCCTTCTGCCATGCATGGCAGCTCATGTCTGAGTCGGACAGGTCCTGTAGGTGGGATCACTTGCGCCCTCATTCCTTCCCACACCCAAACAGTAGTCCATTATGTGCACCAATCATTTTACTGATGTCAGAGGGTCCTGCCCTGTCAGGTCCCTCAATAAACACACAGAAACTGTATAATTTGCAAAAGGGTTTGGCCAATAGCTTAAGTGTATTTCTAGTTAGCTCTTACATCGTCTATTTTTATATTTCTATTATTTTTATTATTTCTATTATTATTTTCCTATTTTTATTTTATATTTCTTTTATCTTATATTTCACCATGAGGCTTGTGACCTACCAGCAAGGTTAGCTGACGGCTCATGTCTTTCTCCTCTTGCGGCCACAGGGCTTCTCTCAACTCTGCCTTCTTTCTCCCAGCATTCAGTTTAGTTTTTCTTCATAGCTCTAGTCTGCCCTATCACAAGTCAAAGCAGCTTCTTTATTCATTAACCAATGAGAGCAACACATATACCGAAGGACTTTCCACATCATCTTTCTATGCTGAGCAACATGAGCATTTCCCAGTCTTCATAGGTGGAAAAAAAACAAGAACTTGATATCTATCAAGTATTCAATGAATATTTTCAGAAAAAATATTTCATTTTAAAAAGAAAGTGTGAGTGGGATTGTTCAGTAGGGACCAAACAAAAGAAAGCATGTCCTTCAGAGAGACCTGTGAACCCAGAGGGTGGGAGGAAGGGACTAATGTAACAAAGGAAACTTTCACAGAGCTGGAGAAATGGAATGGATGTCTGGATATTTAAACATTGAAAAGGGGAAGATGCTGGCCGTGTTTTGGAGAGAAAGAAGGCATACATGTCAGGCATTCCAATCCCATTTGTTTCCCCATTTCTTTGCATCCAGCCTCTGCTCTTGTAAACTCATCCCTAAAATATATAAATTAAAATAAATGAACAAACGAAAGAAAGAATCTCAGCATGGAAACTGTAGCTGTGGCCCAGGTAGCCCCAGAGTGTACCCTTTCGTCCATACATCTTTACTTGGGTTTACTACAATGAGCCATTGGTCTGGTTGGAGGCCTCTGGCTTCTGCTACACTATTGACACTGGGTCATCACCACGACTCCTCCTTCAAATACTGTGGCTGCCTTAGTGGGGATCCTGCTGTTTTGGGTCTGTAGGTTCATCCCCTTCTCCTGCTCCAGCAGTTCACAGATTGAGTGGATGCTGGGCTGGGCTAACTCAGTCCTGCTTCTGGGCCTGGTGGTTGCTGGGTTGATCTCCCTGGCAGCTTTCCCTTGTAGTCACTGCCTGAGTGAGTTCTCCATTCCTGCCCTGGCTAGCTCATCCAATGCAGCAGACTGCAAGGAGCAGGTCCAGTTCCCCTCTCACTCCTTCAGGTTGGCTCACCTGTACCCACATCACTAGGGCCAGTTCTACTGAGAGTGTTGCAGTTGGTGACGGGCAGGGCAAGCACTCCCACTCTCATGCCTCCATGGCCAGGTGTAGTGCCAATTCTAATTGGTCTTAATAATAAAAACCCAGAGTCAGGTATTAGGGAGTGAAAGCTGAAATATCAGAGAAGCAGAGAAGCCAGCCACTACTTCTCCAAATGTTCAGACTGAACAGGCAAGATCCTGTCTCTAAAATCCCTCAGACTCAATAGGTTCAGGGTCTTGTTTTAAAAAGAAAAGGGGGGATACAGAAATGTGGTAAATGTGGTAATGCAAGTCAGAATAGAAAGCAAATTAGCTGTTACCTTTTGGACTCACCAAAGGAGGATAATGGAATATTTTCTCTGAATTTGTCAAATGCTGATGACTAGACTTTGTTAATGTAATTATTGCCTGAATATATTGTTTACCCTTATTGTTTACAATATACAGTTATTGTACTTGTGGTTTTCCTATATTAATTATAATCTTTTAAACTTTAGGAAAAAAGGGGAAATGTGGTGATATTTTGCTTGTGATCTAACAAATAAAAAGCTTGCCTGAAGATCAGAGTGCAGAGATAAGGCACTAGATAGCCATAGAGACTAGGCAGTGGTGGCTCACACCTTTAATCCCAGCACTCGAGAGGCAGAGTCAGACAGATCTCTGTGAGTTCAAGACCACCCCTGGCAGTACTAGATTGAGCCAATGTCAAAGAGAAAGAGAGTTGAGGATCTGAAGAGACCTTTGACATCAGGCATGAAGATACAGAGTTTGGAGTTTGTCCAGCTGGTGTTTAGGCTTTCTTTGGTCCCGTGTTTGCTCACTATCCTTCCTTCCTTGTATTTGGAACCATAATATATCTCTTGTGCCATTAAATGTTGAATCTGTTTGTTTTATTTTATTTTCTTTGGTGTTAGATTTAAGAGAGTGCAGGAATCTCAGGAGAGAATTTGAACTTTGGACTTTAAAACATTGTTGGGACTGTGATAGACTACGGAGACTTTTGGAGTTAGACTAAATGCATTTTGTATTATGATATTTTTGCAAGTTCTTGGGTCCAGGGACTAGAATTGGTAGTTTGATTATAAATGGCCCTCATTATCTCACAGAGTATATCACTAGTAGAAAGTATGGCTTTATTGGAGTGGGTATGGCCTTGTTGGAGGACACGTGTCACTGTGGAGGGGCCTTTGAGATTGCCTATGCTCAGGATACCATCCAGTGGCTCCTCTCAGCGAGCAGTCTTTAAGCTCTTCTAGATGTAGAACTCAGAGGAAACTGCAACAGAGGTGTTCTGAAATGTTGGATCATTTGAGCTATTTACTACCACTAGAGATTTTTTTTCAGGGGGTTTTCTTCGATCACACCTGATTTTTCGTATCCCAGAATGAATCTACACCGTCTAATTTTCCGTGGAAACAAAAGCATGCCCTCTTCTCCAAAGTAACGTAACTTTTGACTTCAATTTTGAAGTCAAAGCATTTTTAAAATATATATGTTGGATTAATCCAGAAATATTTATTATAAAATGTCTTTTAGCAGTTTTTGTTCTTTTCTCAGCAGTCAAACTATTTAAAGACAACACAATAACACACAGTATCTAGACTCTCTTTTATGTGGTCTCTTAATGTTACTTTACTCCCTTTTTAAGAACCTTATTATTTTAAAACTATGTGTTTCTTTTTTTCTGACTGTCTATACCTTTTCTTTACTTTCCCAGGCCTCTGAGTATTTTTAAACAACTGCTTAGATGTTTTTATTTCTTGTCTGAATCTGTCTTTACTGTATATCTCGATCTTTTCCTTACCTTGTGAGTCTTTATACTGCTAAGCATCATGGCTTTGACTAAGTGGGCAGCTTTGGCCACTGGTTGTCCCCCTCTCCTTGGTTCCCTGAAGGATTAGTCTCATGATGGAGACTATGGCCACCTTTGGGACCCATGATTTCTGTCCCAGCTCTGGGAAGCTTTTACGTCAATGCTGCCACCTAGTAGAATGCCATCCACTATTCATAAACCCCAAAGTTTAGTAGTAGGGCCTCTCAAGCTGCCTGTTATTTTGCCACTAATACTGAGTCAGGAATCCATCTGTTAAAGGATCACTGCCTCTGTTTGCCACTAGCAAACAGAACCCACCCAAGAAAAAGGGGTTACCAAGAAGCTGAGTTTGACTCCATTTTTGTGTGTTTAGAATCCTTTATAAAGCCATTTCAGGCTTTATGTGGAAATTTTGGCCCCGTGTTGTAACGCCAGATGTATCATAATTAGTCTTAATAATAAAAACCCAGAGTCAGATTGGAGTAAATGCTGAAAGATCGGAGAAGTAAATGAGTCACCCACTAGAGAGACCTTTTAACTCTACGAAATCCTCAGACAACAGTGGACTAGATTCTCTCTCCATGAATTCTCAAACTGAATACCAGGAGCTCCTGTCTCCTCCTGCCTTATATTTGTCTCTCCACCCAGCCATATCCCTTCCTGTTTCCACCTCATTAGTGTTGAGATTAAAGGTGTGTGACTCCCAAGTACTGGGATTAAAAGTGTGAGCCACCACTGCCAGGCCTCTATGGCTAACTAGTGACTTAGCTCTGTTCTCTGATCTTCAGGCAAGCTTTATTTATTAGATCACAAGCAAAATACCACCACAGCCAGCTTTCCTGCCTGGCACTGGTGACAAGGGTCAGGAACATCTTTCCCTCACCCTTGCCACATGTGACCTTTGAGGGGATGAATGGGTCAGCTCTCCAGTTCTCATAGCTTAGGGCTAGCTCACCTGCATCCCAACCAACAGGTCAGCTCTAGTGTGCTGCCCAGGCAAGCTGTAGGGTCTGCTCTCCTGCCTGGTGCAGCTGGTAAGGGGCAAGGCCAGCTCTCCCACTCTCATGACCCTGAGTGCGGCCAGCTCTTTCTGCCTGCTGCAGGTGGCAAGGGGTAAGGGGTTGGGGGCATCTTTCCCTTCCCTATGCCAGCACATAGCACACAAGGGGGTGGCAAGTTCTGCCCTCCTGATCTACCAACCTCAGGGGCTGCTCACCTGTGACCCTAAATTATTTTAAATAAATGAAAACCACAATTCTTACTGTCTCTCTTCCAAAAGGAATATATACGTGTAGCTTTTTTTTTTTTTTTTTTTTTTTTTTTATTTTCGAGACACGGTTTCTCCGCAGTTTTTTGGTTCCTGTCCTGGAACTAGCTCTTGTAGACCAGGCTGGCTTTGAACTCACAGAGATCTGCCTGCCTCTGCCTCCCGAGTGCTGGGATTAAAGGCGTGCGCCACCACCACCCGGCTCACGTGTGGCTTTTTATAAACAATATCAGAGTTCCAAAAGTTCAGTGATGAAAACACTGTTCTCTGAAAGCTGGAGAGATATCTCAGTTGGTATACTGCTACCCTTGCAAGCAGGAGGGTCTGCATTTGATCGACAGAACTATATACACAATGTAAAATCACTTGGGAAGTATATGCGTAGCACAAATTGAAGTCAATGGGTTATTGACTAAAAAAAGCACAGTCAAGGGATAGGGAGGGGACGTGGGTCTGGGGAGGAGTTAAGGAGACAAGTGCAAGTGAATGAATAAAATCAAAAATAAGATATGAAAATAAATTTTAAAGTGGGTGTGATGAAAGTAGAGCTAGGAACGTGGAGACAAGTACATCCGCAGGGCGGCACTCAGCTAGCATAACCTTTTTGGTGAGTTCTAGGCTGATGAGATACCCTACCTCAAAAACAAGAGAAGGTAGACAGCACCCGAGGAATGATAGCCAAGAATGTCCTCTAGTGTCCAGGAGTATGAACACACATACGCCAACTCAGTAACCCCCCCGCCCCCACACACTTTCCCAAGTTATATACGCTTCGTCGTGTTCATTGCTAAGTCTTGAGTGTAAAAAACAGTGTGTAACATAGTACTCTATGTATAAGTCCTCAATGGTAATTTACAGTTGAATAAACAAAATTTTGAAACTTGACTGGATTTACTACAAGTACCATTAAGCCCCATCTTTCTCTATTACTTGTTTAGAAGAGCTTAACTGAGCCTGGTGTGGTGCACACCTTTATTTCCAGCATTCAGGACGCAGAGGGAGATCTGTGAATTTGAGGCCGGCTTCATCAATATAGCATGTTCCAGGCCAGCCAGGGCCACATAGTAAGATCTTGTTTCAAAATAAAATAACTTAGTACATATTTCAAATCTGTTTTACTCCCAGTCTAAACTATACACAAAATGTAATTTATGAATAAAGGTATTATATGATCAAATTCTGGGTCCATCTGATCCAGTGAATTTATGAAAAATGGCTTTTTGACGTTGATGCTTGGTAATTGGATAATGTTTCAATAGGAAGAATGTTTGCTTTTACCATATTGATAATGAAGGTGAATGTGACTAAGGAATATGCATGTATGTATGTAGCCAAATGCGTGCATTACTCTGTGTTAAGAGGACAACTTGGGTAATCTTGCAAGTATGAATGCTCTCTGTTGTACTGTTACTAAGCACATGCCTTAGGATTAACTACAATACACAATAACATAATCAGTAAGCTAAATGACTTTGAGAGTCCTATAATGGGTATCGCTTCTCAACTGGAAGATTTGTTATAATGCCTCTATAGGTAAAATGGTTTGCTTTGTTTCATTGTTTGTATTTGATTTGTAAAAGACTTCTCTATTTTTGTTTTATGTGTGTGTTTTGTCTACATATATACAACGTGTGTGCTGTACCCACAAGGCCACAAGAGAGAGCATGGTCCCCTAGAACTGGAATCCCACTGAATGTGAGCCACCATGTGGGTGCTGAAAACTGAACCCAGATCCTAAGGAATAGCAACCAATGCTCATAACCACTGAGGCACTGCTCTAGTCCTGGGACAATGTTTTATAAAATGGGCATATTGTAAAAGAGTCAAAACACTTTTATATAATGTGAAATGGCTTTGTTAGTCCACTAAATTTTGTGCGCATATCCGCCTCATTGACTTTCTTCACCTTTAAAATTGCACCAATGAAGGTAGTCATCATGGTTGTTGAAATGTGAGGTTAGTTCATATGAGTGAAGTGCTCAAGATAGTGTTTGGCAGTGTGGAAAAGTTTTTTTAAATGCTACTCGCAGTTACTGTTCTTTCTCTAAAAGATAAGACACAACATAAAAACAATAGCCTTCCAGAACTATAGGAAACCATTAGGTCACCCATTAATTTAGTTTTTTTTTCAAATTGTGCATTGAAAAGCACTAATGAGGTATAAAACCAATTTATTGGTCATAGGCTGAACATCAAGTCAAGACCAAAAAATTATAGCAAATATATCCAATAATTAGAATAACTTTGTAGAAGATTTGTCTTATTGGGGCTAGAGAGAAAGTTAAGTGGGTAATAGCAATGACTGATCTTCCAAAGGACCTGGGTTCAATTCCCAGAATAAACACGGTAGCTCACAACCATCTGTAACTCCAGGTCCAGGGTATCCATTGCTGTCCTTTGACCTCTGAGAGCCCTGCATGCATGTGGTGCACAGACATACATGCAGGAAAATACCCATGCACATCAAGTACAAATAAATCTTTAAAACTTTGTCTCAGATATTTTGGCATGTACATGAGTATGATGTCAAATGATTTCTTGCTATGAATTGTACCCAGAAATTCTTATAAGACTCAATTGTACTTCAATCCCTCTTCATTACAAATGAATAAATTTAGACAGAAAAGGCTACCAATGTGAACAAAATCGTACAGTGATACATGTCAGAGCTCTGAAGCTTGTAGCCAGGCTTCCAGCTTTAAAAGCCACACAAAGGTTTTCATGCCACTTGGACAGACCTGGGATTATCACCCCCGCAAAAAAAAAAAAAAAAAAAAAAAAACCAAAAAAAAACTTTTTTTTTTTCATCATGAATTTCTGTTTCAGTAAACATTTTTGTTTCTATTTTTGAGACAACTTGTGTATGTTTCTTTGTAGGCCAAATTGGTCTGGTTATGTTATGTAGCCCAGGATGGAAGTTCTGATCCTCCTGCTAGGATTACAAATGAGCACTTTGCATCTGACTGATTTTCTATTCTTTTTAAATGATTTGTTTAGATGATAATATAATTCCATCATTTCCTCCTTCCCTTTCCTCCCAGAAAATCCTTCCATATGACCCCCTTGCTCTCTTTAAAATTCCTGAGCTCTTTTTCTTTAATTGATGCTGTATTCATATATTTGTACACATTCCTAAATATATATAAATATATTCTGTTCAATGTTATTCATATGCAGAGTTTTCAGAGCTGGCCTACTTTGCCCATGCTCAGCATTCCTTGGTTGCCTGTAGTTCTTTGGTTAGGACTGCGGTATTACTCTCTCCCCCCTCTATGTTAACATGTATATTGGTGTCATCCTTGTTCAGCTCATGTTTAGACAGTCATGTTGGTGTGAATTTATGGGTGTAGCTTCTGGCATGCCTAGGAAACACAATCTCACAGCAAAGCTCCATTACTCTGGTTTGTTCTGCTCCATCTTCTGCAATGATCCCTGAGTCTTAAGTAGAGAGGTTGTGGTGTAGATGTATCAGTTGGGATTGGGCTTCATAACTCTGCGTTTTGATTGATTGTGGGTTTCCTTCTTTTGCAAAGAGAAGTTTCTCTGATAAAGGGTGAGATAGGATTACGCCGGTTTAGTAAAACTGCTGGCGGATTTAAGTTCTCCTCCAAGATCCATGACTTCACTAGCCAGAGTTTACAGTACAAGGGATGATTTCCCTGCTGTTTAGTGGGCCTTAAGTTGAATTGTAGAACTGTCAGTTACTGCTAGAGTATGCATATCACTAGCGTATCCTAAGGAATACTGTGTTATGTTGGTCATTGCTGTAGTTCATAGACATCACAGCTGGATAGGACTACTGGTTGTTTCTTTCCCCTTGGAAGCTTGCATGGTTATCTTCTGATACCATGAAAGATCTCCCTCATAGAGGAGGCTCACAGGTAAGACATAGCTCAGATACTTTGGGTCTTGTGTTCAGAACACATAGTGTCTTCAGAAACAGGGAATTGCCTTTAACCCCTGGGAGGCAACCAAGGGCAAAAACAACAGTCTATAATGTTTAGGATTCTATTGGGCAACACTTACCAACGTCAAAAAAGGATATTTCTCATGCCAGGTGTTGAGCTTTTTTTTTTTTTGTCAGGTATTCTGTGGCTCTTGAGGAGAACATTGTCTTCCCAAATGGAAAAAATTTCATTTCAACTATTATGTATATTCGTATACTTGCTTATGCATATCATAGGTATTTTACATAGATAGTTAATAATTTGATTCTTTATGACTTTTGAAGACACTCTTACTATTATTTTACCCATCTCCTGCCTTTAGAATTTGTTTGAATGACTTTATTTTGGTCTATCCTGCATTCATTTAACTGTTTTCCATTCGTTTTTTTGGGATAGGCAAATTAGCCCCATTTCCTAACCATGGACATTGTAGGTATTCTTACAGGTTTGTCAAATCTATAAGATTTTGAAAGTGTTGGTGGAGTTGTGGAGAAGAAATGAAAACAAATAATGCTAGGCAGATGTGGAGAGTGCAGATGTCATTGCAAAGAGTGGTTAGGTATCTCTCCAAATATCACTACGGTAACAAGCAAGGGCCTGAGGGTGGCTGCCTGGCAACCAGAGCACTACAACTTCCTGCTTAGTTCTGCCTTCCTCCAAGATCTTTCCCTTTCATCACTGCCTTTGATGTTGTTATTATCTAAATTGCTTCCAATGCGAGAATAGATTTTTAATGCTCATAATACCCCATATGTTACTGGAATTAAGGATGTACCTGCCAGATTATATCCTATAAGTTAGGAAACATGATTCGATTTATTCATAGAAAGTGCATGAACAAGAAATTGTTAGCACAGACTCATCATTTTGGTAGTACTTGACTTCTTTTGCCCCTTAGTGCCTCAGAAAAATGCTTATATTTATTTTCATATCCTTATTCATATTAGGCATATCATAATTTGTGGATGCTGTTCCTCCTTCCATTATACCCATTCAAATTTGACTTTTAGTTTTCATAAAAATGTTTTATTCATGTATACACACACACAGACAAACGTACCATATGCATGTGGAGGTCAGACTTCATCTTCCCAGAATCAGTTCTTACCTTCAGCCACGTAGTTCCAGGGACCAAACTCAAGTTATCAGGCTTGACAGCTGAAGAAGGATGCTTAAAAGAAATCCAGCACTAGCTCAGAATTGAGAATAACAGATGGCTATTTATTTAGGGGTAGACTTACAAATCAATATCCTCTGCTGGATTTGAGAACAGCAACCAAATCCCGCAGCTGGCAAAGAGGCTGGACGCATGCTTTACGTTGGCATAATTAGTATAAGAAGCCACGGCCAAGTGGACAGGTAACTTAAAGGCTACTGGCTGTAGGATTTCCTAAAGCATCTCCCCCCTTTTTAAATAAGAGAGTTTTAAGTCTAATACATAATTATATACAATAAGAACAAATATATTCAATAATTATGCTATCCTAATGAGTTTAAGTCTTGTATAATAAATAACTTTGCTAAGTCATGAGAGGAAAGTAACTACAACTATCTAGTCTTCAACCCCATTGAAGATCCAAGAAGGGAAATAATATTACTTGAGTAAGCCGGCAGTGCAGTCAAGCAACTTCTAAAATATGCAAGAAATGACAGAGACAACTGGCTACCTGGGCATCACCCAAAGTCTCATTTGCAATGTTGAAGCAACCAACTTTGGCTAAGGCCTAGAGTAACTGACAGACTATTTTCAGAGGCAAGAAATTTTTTGAAACCTTCTTACCCTGTCTTGGCAAGAATTGACAGTCTTTTTCCTTTTGGCCTGCTGTTTGAAGGCAAATTTTTCTCTATCCTTTTCTTGTAAAGGTATAGTGAAGAAACAATCTTTCAAATCAATATAAGAGGCCATCTTATTGGTAATAGAGAAGGCAGAGGAATTCCAGATTGTAGAGGCCCATAGGTTGAATTACCTTGTTGACAGCTCTAGATCTGTCACCATTCTCCATTAACCAGTTTCTTTTTAACAACAAATACAGGAGAATTCCAAGGGCTGATTTATTCTTCCATATAGTGATCATCCAGTTGCTCTTCTACCAGCTGTTCTAAAGCCTGCAGTTTATCTTCTGTTAATGACCACTGTTTAACCCATATTAGTTTCTCACTTAACCATTTTAAAAGTAGGGCTGTGGACACCTCTAAAGGTTTGCTAGTTGCTTTATATTCTTGTACAGCCTGAATCGTTGGTGACCTTTGTGCATAGTACCTTATAATATCCTTTCCAGAATTATAAGTTCCGGGGACTGCAGGAATGTTAATCCGGGTATTCCATTGCTGCAGCATGTCACAACCCCATACATTTACTGCAATATTAGCCACATATGTTCTCAGCTTTCCTCTGCTAACTTCTGGACCAATGCAGTCAACCCATCTCATGCTTTGTTTCACTTGAGATATGGTTCCAATTCCTAGTAATTGCGCATCTGCCTCTTGAAGAGGCCAATTTGGATGTCAAGATTCTGAAGTAATGATATTCACATCCACACCTGTGTCTATCTTACCAACAATTACAATGCCATTTATATGCACTCTTAGCTTTGGCCTTTGATCATTTATAGACGTCTACCAGAATTTATGTTTCCTATTTCCTATCGGAATTTTTTATTTATCCTCCATGTTTATGCCATCATCTAGAATAGTATGGTCTTTTACAGAAGGCTCTGGATTTTTGAAATTTTCCTGGTGACACATGTCCTCCACAGTGACTGGGAATGACTAGGCCGCTTTTGACCTGGGGGCCTGCGAAAGGTCCCTCAAGGATTTCCCAATGATATTGGGTTGCCTTGTCTGTCTTTTGTTGATCTAAATTCATTGATCTAATGTCAGTATTTGTCACACCACCTCTACATATACCTGAAGGCTGTGTCCTATTTCTGGCTATTCCCAGAGGAGATATTACTCATAGGAATTCTGTGCCTAAAATCACTTCTCAGATGTCCTATCCTACCACAATTAAAACATTTGGCATTTTGATGTCTCCTCATTCTTTGGAAATTGCTTCTCCTACCCAAGATTCAGTATAGTCAAATGTCTCAATGTTCATTTTATGCAGAATCCATTCATCCATAGGTACTGATTTAACCTTTAATGGCCCAAGTATTTTTTTTTTGCATTCTAAGCTGGCATTTTCAAAAGCCAGAAATTCAATAAGTACTCATCTAGCATCTGGGTCTGTTACTCCTATTGTACAGCCTTAGTTAATCTTTTTTTTTTTTTTAAATTCACTAAAGGGTTCTCTTTGGCCCTGTTTAACCCAGGTATATGAATCAGTTCATTTTTCTAGGTCTTGAATCCTGTCCCAAGCATTTAAAGCTGCTTTCTGGCATAAGGACAAGGTTTTTTCATTGTAAAGAGCTTGAGCCTGTGGGTCAGCATAAGTGCCCTCACCAAGAATTTGATCTTGGGAAGTTTCAAGTCCTTTTGTGTTTCCCTGTTGTTCTAAAATTTTAGCCTTTTCCTTGAAATAACATCTAAACATCAACTGTGGTCCATAATCCAGGACTGTAGAAACTAACTGAATCAAGTCATGTGGTGTTGCTCTGATGCTAGAAGCCCATGTGTTCGTCATCTCCCTAACAAATAAGGAGTGCAAGCCATAAGTTATGACAGCTTGCTTAATTTCTTTTGGACCATTCATTCCTATAGGTATCCATCTACCTTCTTTGGATCCTTTTGGGCCATTAGAACTTGATGCTTTGTCAGAGTAGATTACAGGGGAAGGAAGCTAAGACCCTGGGTAAGTCATCTCTGACAGCTACTGGTGATGTTGAGTCCTGTCCTTGTGCCTTCTTTCTCTATTCATCAGCTTTAATAATTTCCTCAATCATTTCAAATCTTGTTATTATTGTCTTTTGTAAAGCCTGAATCTCCTGGCATGTATATATTTTTGGTGATTTCATTGAGGCACCTAGCTTCTGGTCCTCATTCTGCCCATGTGATTCCAAGGTCTGAAGTTTTTCCTTTAAAGATAGCATTTCATCCTTGGACATTATTTGGATAGCATGCAGTTTGCCATCCTGGAGAGATACTCTATCTGGTAACCTATCATAACTTTTTAAAAATTTTTGATTGTCAAATGCTGCAGCATGAATTCTTTCATATAACTTCTTAGTACTTTGAGACATGAATTCAATTTTTGTCTGTGAAATTAATGTTACTCTTTTCAATAGTATTAATTTTTCAGGGAACTTTTAATTTTGGATGGTATTAATCCTGTCAACTAGCTGTTCATTATTAGTCTGTAAAGACTGTATCATTCCTAAAAGTGCCACATTTTTCCTTAATGATATAATATGAAGAAAAAACTGAATCCCAATATCCAGTAAATGGAAGTATCAATATAAGCCTCGCAGAATACAATCCATAGTATTAGCAAAAAAGTTACTAAAAGTTTCAATATTAATATAGTCTGCCATGTTGACTTATTAATTACCTGTTATTAAATTCAGTAAAGTGTTTTAGGTGTAATAGTCTTTATTGTCCAGCAGATGTCGTGGTTGCAGAGTCACGGCTAGCAGTGATAACAGCCAGAGGCAACACGAACAGTCTTGAGCCACTTTAGTTTCCCGCCTTGGTACTGGTTAAATACTGAGGAATATGCTTTGCTTAACAAATTGAAAGCAATTAAATCAATTCCATACATGAAGCAAGAAACCCAGAACTCACGGGCAGGGAGCGCAACTGGAAGGTGCGTGATTTGCCACATGGCAAGGAACCGCACTAGGGAACTGAGCCAGGGAAGGTGGCAGTGGGGGTGTGGGACATGTGTGTGCTTGGGAAATTTCCAAGTCACCACATGCAGTAAGCTCCGCTGTGGCAGAGGAAAAAAAAAAAACCCACCAAAACTCTTAGGTAAAAGCAAGCCACGCAGGCACAGTTGGAAGATTTTCCAGGCTTTGGATGAGCTAGGCCTTTAAGCTGTCCAGGCAGTAGGTGTGGAGTCCAAATCCACATGGGCCCCAGATGAAGAAGGATGCTTAAAAGACATACCACACTAACTCAGAATTGAGAATAATAGATGGCTATTTATATAGGGGTATAGACTCACAAATCAGAATCCTCTGCTGGAACAAAGAACAGCAGCCGAATCCCACAACCAGAATAGAGGCCGGACACATGCTTACATCAGCATAAATACTATAAGAAGCCAAGCTCAAGTGGGCAGGTAACTTAAAGGCTACAGGCTGTAGGATTTTCTACAGCAGACAGCAAGCATCTATATCCAATGCAGTTTTATTTGACTCTCAAAATTATAGATCTATTTGAGACACAAATTTAAGAATGAAGATTTGGATGATCCTTGCCCTGTAGTCAGACTGACGAATATCTTAAATATCACTACAGAACCTTCATCCAGCAACTGATGGAAGCTGAGGCAGAGACCCACAGCAGAGCACTGGTCTGAGCTCCCAAGATCCAGTTGAGAGTGGAAGGAGTGAGAGTACGAGCAAAGACGTCAAGACCATGATGGGGACATCGACTGAAACAGTTTACCTGAGCTAATGGGAGCTCACAAATGACAACAAGACAAAGAAGGAAACAGCATAGGTACAAACTATTCCCCCTGAATGTGGGTGACAGTTGTATGGTTTGCGCAGATTGCAGGGCAACTGGCTATGGCAACAGGATTTGTCTCTACTCCTTGAACTGGCATTTGGGGAACCTATTCTCTTTGGAAGGATTACTTGCTCAGCCTAGATATAGTAGGGAGGGCCTTGAACCTTCCCCAAAGTAATGTGTCTTACCCACTCTGAGAAGTGGTTGGGGGGCAGGTTGGGAGGTCGGAGGAGTGGAAGGAAGGAGGAGAGGGAGTGGGAACTCGGATTGGTACGTAAAATGAAAAAAAAAAAGACAGTTTGTTTTCTTTTTTAAACAGTAAATTGAATTAAAAAAGAATGAAGATTTCAGTGCTATAATGATTGACCAGTTAGCAAAGGCATTGGCTTGCAAGCACGAGGACCTGATTAACAACTCCAGAACCTATGTAACATGACAGGTGTCATAGCATATGGTTGTAATACCAGTGCTGGGGAGCCAGAGACAGGGAGATCCTTCTGAGTTTCTGGCCAGGCAGTCTAGCCTAGTCAGTGAGCCCAATGAGAGACCCTGTGCCAATAAAGCAAAGCAAGAGCCTGCACGTGGGTAAAGGCTTTTGCTCTCAAACATGACAACTCTGAGGTTAATCCCAGGGGTCCACACATGGTGAAAGGAGAGAATCACCACCTGTGAGTTGCCTCCTGATGCTCCATGCTCATGCTGTGACATGTACACACACACACACACACACACACACACACACACGCTTGAAATCCTCCCTCGCTGCTTGCTGTCTGTCTTCCTTTCTCCCAGTGCACCAGCTTCCCCTGAAGTGACTCCCAATCCCTGTCTATGTTTTGCTTGTGCCCTAAGCCCCAAAAGTTCCCTGTGTATGTCTTCCCTTATGCTTTTACTGCTTGAAGTCACTGTTTGTGTCCTTTTCAGCCACAAGCCCAGCAAGCTCCTCCTCCATATCTGTTTTTAGCTAGTGTGCAGGTCATCTGTTTCTAAGCTGCCCTGGGCCCTGGGGATAGGGCAGAGAGTGGACAGGTGTTTTGCAATTTCTAGACAGAGAGTGGCACAGTTCTTTCTCCTCTGCGTCCACCACTGCAGTGTTCTTGAAGAGAACAGAGGAATTTCTGTCCTTGCTTGAGGTTCTCTTAGATCGAAAGGGCATAGGACTGTACATTGTGTCTTCCTCTGTAAAGATCTCATTCCGTGGACATGGCAAATGTTCCTTACTCTGGGAAATCTTAGTGTTCTCCAATGTAGGCCTGTGCCTTGTTTTCCATGTCTGCTCCATGTGACCTTTAACTGATCCTCCAATCAATTTCCAAGATAAGTGCTTTAGCTGTTCTCGTCCCACAACGATATTGGTAGCCTTAAAATGTGTCACTGGACCTTTTTGCAGAGTGGTTGATTAGATGTGTGTGAAGTAGCCACTGTACTTAATCTGAATTCATAATAAGCATCCTTTGGATATGCAAAGTTTGTTCTTTTAAATTTAAATGAGGTGAAGTGTCAAACCAAGCCAGGGCTTCAGGTTCAAGTACAGTTTTTGGTTTTTGGCTTTTTTGGTTTTTGTTCTTGAGTGAACATCGCAAAGCTTTTCTGGTGGTAAAGAAAAAAAAAATGAAGTGCAGAAAGAAATCTCCAAGGCATAGGAAAGAGTTATCATGGAAACTGTGAGTCGTGTGTCTGTAATGCTGTGTGCCTCAGGATTTTTTCTAAGGGCAGAGATTCTCCATTCTAATTCCTAGTTCTCCATTTTCCCACAGTAGAGCAGGATGTGTCCCTTGCTGAAATGCACCTTCAGTGCCTGGTCCTTGGACACATTGAAGAAACCATCTGAAGCTCACGCTGAGGAAGCACAGGAGGCCTAAGAGGATATTGGTTGTAGTTCCTTTCTCTTTGTAAGAAATAAGACTGTGACTCTGTTAACCATAAAGTGAAGCCCCAACAGTTCTGTGAGTAGCAACAGTTAGGCGGGGATCCTCCAGGCCCTGACAGCAGGGGAGATATATTCCCCCCCAGCAGTGGCAGTTATGTTTTGGAAGGAAATGGCATTTGATTTTACGATCGGCTTCTTTGCTTTTCTGTCAAATGTTACCTTACTTATTTTAGGAAGAAAGAAATAACTGGGATCCATTTTTTTGTGCATTCCTTCATTTATTCATGAGATCACAGAGGCAACTCCATTGCAAATGGGCCTTTATAGGAAAACCAGCCCAACCTGCTCACTCAGACTTCCTGAGCACAACTCAGGTTCAGATGCACTAAACTGTTAACACGATTCCCATGGCAGAGCTAGATCTTAAGGTGCTGGATTTGAGCTTGCAGTGGGACTGTGACATTTCCCAAAGACATCCAGACTCATTTTCGATTTGTATTCAACACTAACTGAAAGATAGCTGCCATTAATTTTGGTGAAAAACATTTTATGAATGATTATCTGCATAAACATTTGCAGTTTCAATGTTTTAAATGGGTGTTACCGGGAATAATTTCATAGTGATCTTATTATTATTCTATTATTCTATTATCCAGCTTGGCTGTGGACATGTACACATAATGCATCTAACTCTGAAAATTAAAGTTATCCTTTTCGCCCCGTGCTGTTTGTTTTTTTTAAAAAACCTTTTTTTAATCCATTTGAGTTGTCTCATAATTTATCTGTAATAATGTCCTTTATTCATATTCTTTGCAAGCTTACGATTAAAAAGAAAACCCGTCTCAAAACAATGATTGTCGTATTTCCTCATACTCCTGTTTCCTGTGTCTGTTTTAACTATTCTATTATTTTGAATATTTTTAAACTGACGTATACATTTGAAATCGGTAGTTTTTACAAATGAGTGCTCTTCAGGGGGTTCCTACCACCTATGCAAATATCTGCATGCCACATGTATACCCCACCCTCGGGCTTCCACCTTTTACTTTTTTCTAAATTTGCCATCTTCCAATATCACCATTCCCGATAGTCGTCTCTTCTAATTTCCAGTCCTTCCAGTTTTTCCTTTTTCTCCGCATATGGAAGGTAAGATGTAGTATTTGTGTTTCTATGCCTGGCTTTTATTTCTCTCTCTCAGTGCCTACAGTGGGACCCATTTTCTTACACACGGAAGGATTTCATTCACTTTATAACCCGGAAGAGGTTTCAAATAGTGATGTATTTAGTTGCCTTCACGAGAGCTCCGCATACATCATCCATTTGTGCTCTTCTCTGTCTTCTCTAGTCGGATGATCCTACGTTGTTGTAAGTTTCCATTTTGGCAGGGGAGAAGAAGACAGTATGGTGAGTTTGCAGGGAACTGGACAGTTGGAAGGGGTGGTGTCAGTGCTTAGACTGAAGGGGACAGGCCTGAGCCACTCTAAGTTACTGTGTCCGCTGTATTTGGGAGGAGTGGACAAGCACTACCAAGGAATATGCAGCTGCAGCTGTTTGAAGCCAGAAGTGGGAGGTGGCATTCTTGCCTTCAGCATACAGAGAGGGTCCCTACTCCAGTCACACTCACAGGAATGATGTTTCCGATTACGTCAGACCACCAGCCCTATATGCAAATGATATCAAGTGGGATGAAACCAGCTGCCAACGACACATACTGTAGGTATGGCCCGGATGGCCACATATCCAGAGGCAGGGCAAGCCGAGTGTCTGACCCGTGTGCAAATAACAGTATGTGTGGTTGAGCTTAGAATCAGGGATATAGCCTCATGTACAAACCCTTGACCCAGGGCAGGCAAAGCCACAGATGTTGGGGCCGTACAGGCACTGGCGGGCTAGGTTACATATTCACATCCATCGCCAGGCGAACCTCCTGGTAGATCTTGCTGACCACCCAAAAATTAATAATAAATAATATTCCCCCATGAACCTAGTTGCCACGTGCCAGTGTTCTTGTCCACAGCTGCATCCTGAATCGAAAGACCCCCTTTGGACGTGGGCTCCGCTGCCCTGTGGTTTCCTATGAGAAGGCCATCTTTCTGATGCAGTTATTCAGGCTGGTCCACACTGGTTCAGGGCCAATTTGTGTACCCCTCCATACCCGGGTTCTCCTTGTCTCCCCGGAGCAGCGGCTCCCCCCCATCCCTGCCTGCCTTCCACACCTGCACCCCAAACACCACTGTGTCCTGCGACTAGGCCCAGTTTACCCTCCTCCCCCACCTTCCACTCCTGCCTCCTGCCCAAAGAAAAACTAGGGGAACCAGGCTGTGGGTCCCCGTCAACCCCAGCCATCACTCCCGACCCCTGCGTTCCTTCAGCTAGGCCCACCTCACCTTCTGCCCCCACTGCCACCCTCACACCCACCTCCACCCCATCTCAGGCCCAAAGGAAAATTCAGGGAAGCAAAAGTATGCGATGCTCTAACAAAAGCTTTAATGAGAACACAACAGAGGGGCGAGGCTTGTCAGCCAAGCAGGGCTGGCCGTGGGAAATGTTGGGCAGGATGAACTGACGCTCGATGGATAAACGGGGCGGAAAGTCCATCAGAAACCCAGAGCCAGCCAGCAAGCCAGGAGCAGGTAGGAGCCATCACTGACGTCGACGACTGCTACGCCGACGGCGAGGTTCCGGCAGAGCCACATGAGAGATGGTGGTGAACTGGAACAGTTCGCTGAGGAGCGTGTTGTTGTAGACAGTGGCGTCCAGCAGCTCCGGGGTGATGAACATCTCGGCACCTCGGCGTTGGGCCTCGTTGGTTGCCAGCTCCAGCACTCTGCGGACCATGAACTCCAGGATGGCGGTCAGCAAGATGGGCGCTGTTTCGCTCAGTCGCGCGGTATGGCAGGCCTCCCGAAGAAGGTGTTCCACCAGACTCACAGACAGTGTCAGCCCGGCTCTGGAGGAGCGTGCCCGGCGGCGAGTCGACCCCTGTCGAGCGGAGCCCTGTCGAGCGGAGCCCTGACGAGACGACCCCTGACGAGTGGAGCCCTGACGAGACGACCCCTGACGAGACGACCCTTGACCAGACGACCCTTGGCGGCTGCTCTGCCTGGTCCGGGGCATGGTGGCCTCGAGGTGTGCCCTCAGGGGCTGGCTCGGCTCTACCTGGCTGCTCCCTGCTGGCCTGCTGGGCTCTGGGCCTCCACCCTGATCCCAATGGCCGCCTGTGTCCTAGCGGCCCCTCACGGTCGGTCGGTCGGTTGGTGGGTCGTCGCAGCCCACCCTGTCACACTTCCGCTCCCACTGATGACGTGTCACGCACGTGCCGGATGACTCTCAGCCAGCCCTCGCTAGGGGCGCTGTTGCCACCTTGACACCTCGGGTGCCTTCTAGGAAAGTCAAAGACGTCTGTGGTGCTATGGAGAAAAGTCCTTCACAGTCTTGGCTTCTAAGGTGCTGTCACCAAGCCTACCCATTAAGTACGAACTGTTTGTCCCTCTCCCGCCTCTGCTGTCCCCCTCCCTGTGCCACCAGTACCCCAGGGACCACTGTGAAACCTGAGGGTTTTTTTCCCTTTTCGTGCCGGAGATTCAGCTCAGAACCCCAGGTATCTGGAGCAAATCCAGAGCTACAGCTTTCCTGGTCCCCGGGACTCCTTAGCCACAACTCTGCCTTCTGCCATGCATGGCAGCTCATGTCTGAGTCGGACAGGTCCTGTAGGTGGGATCACTTGCGCCCTCATTCCTTCCCACACCCAAACAGTAGTCCATTATGTGCACCAATCATTTTACTGATGTCAGAGGGTCCTGCCCTGTCAGGTCCCTCAATAAACACACAGAAACTGTATAATTTGCAAAAGGGTTTGGCCAATAGCTTAAGTGTATTTCTAGTTAGCTCTTACATCGTCTATTTTTATATTTCTATTATTTTTATTATTTCTATTATTATTTTCCTATTTTTATTTTATATTTCTTTTATCTTATATTTCACCATGAGGCTTGTGACCTACCAGCAAGGTTAGCTGGCGGCTCATGTCTTTTTCCTCTTGCAGCCACAGGGCTTCTCTCAACTCTGCCTTCTTTCTCCCAGCATTCAGTTTAGTTTTTCTTCATAGCTCTAGTCTGCCCTATCACAAGTCAAAGCAGCTTCTTTATTCATTAACCAATGAGAGCAACACATATACCAAAGGACTTTCCACATCATCTTTCTATGCTGATTAGGACTTAGGTGTCCTCCAAATTTTACAAGCAACATGAGCATTTCCCTGTCTTCATAGGTGGAAAAAAAAAAAAAAACAAGAGCTTGATATCTATCAAGTATTCAATGAATATTTTCAGAAAAAATATTTCATTTTAAAAAGAAAGTGTGAGTTGGATTGTTCAGTAGGGACCAAACATAACAAAGCATTGATTCCTGACCAAGTCCTTCAGAGAGACTTGTGAACCTAGAGGGTGGGAGGTAAGGAGGAATGTAAAAAAAGGAAACTTTTACAAAGCTGAAGAAATGGAGTTCATATTTGGATATTTAAACAGTGAGAAGGGGAAGGTGCTGGCCCTTTTCGGAGATAGAGAAGGCATACATTACAGAAAGTCAACATTGTAGGTCCCTTTAATGATATATTAGGACTTAGTGGCCTTTGGTAAAAGCATAGGAGCACTGCAAGGAATGATGAGTGTGTGATGTAGGGTGGCACCAGTAGAAATGTAAGACACCACAAAGTAATACTGCAGAAGGAAGAGTCATAGAGCCCACTGATGATACCTGGATGAGGATGGGGAATGCAGTCCTTTACAGGATAGCCAAGGCCTTGCATGCGTTCTCTCATACAGAGAATAAAAGATGTGTATACATACACTCTTACCCACAATCATGTATGCACCTGTGGGGGGTGTGGTGTTGCACGCACACACACACACACACACTCACAATGGAAGTAGAAGTGGCATGATGTGAGAGAAAGGAACTGTAGTGGTTCTCAATTTTATAGAACTTAGAATTATGTGGGAGTTGAGTCTCTGGGCAACTCTTCATGTGTGGGCAGTTTTGTAGATTATGTTAGCTGAGGTGAGCATACTGTCCCCATTGTGGGTCACACTACTCCACAGGCAGGTGAGTCTGGACTGTATAAGATTGTAGGAAGCTAACTGAGCACTAGCATAACTTGAAGAGTGATTTTAAAATAAACAGAAAACATCATCATCAACAACAAAACCTGATGCCATTCATTGCAGCAAATTGCTTCTCTGAAACTTATAAACAAAATTTTAAGGCTAATTTTTCCTAATTTGCATCTTTTAGAGCATCTTAGGAGAAATTCCACAAGGCAAAAGAATTGCTTGAGGGATTTTCACAGCAGTGATGAGTATCTCACATTTCTGAACTTAATTTCAACAGGAGGAGAGAGATAAAGAAAGTAAGCAATTTTTTCAAATGCCAGCCAGGGAAAGGGTAGACTAGAACAATTTGAAACTCAGAGCAGTGTTTCTGAGCCACCTGTTGCTATCCTCAGGCATGTTGTGAGCTCCAAGACCCAATGCCAGGAAAGCAGGAGGGCTATGGGACATTGAGAGGTTAAAGAGGTGAAAGGAGCCATAGACAAATAAGATATACTTTAGTCACTGAAAGACAAAGGCTGCTAAGCAGGCAGTCAATGGCAGGCATCCATGCATGCAGGGAATGCCAACATACAGGGAACTACAGGTGTGGTTGGTGCATGGGCCTCATGGTGGTAGGGATGGAGGCCTACCAACAAACACAGACAGGCTGGCAAAGGTGAAGGCTCAGGCCTCTGATCTCAAGGCCACCTCTATATAGAGCATTTTGGAAGAAGCTAAAAAGCATGCAGACAGCAGCTGGGTGATTGTCGTGGACGCCTTTTAATCCCAGTACTTGGGAGGCAGAAGCAGGTAAATCTCTGAGTTTGAAGACAGCCTATAGAGTAAGTTCCAGGACAGCTGGGACTACACAGAGAAACCATGTTTCAAAAACAAACAAACAAATGAAGAAAACAACGTGCAGACAAGTCATATAATCAATCATCTGATGCCTAGAAGCCCATCACACAGATCTTCCAAGATAAAGTATTTGTTGTGTTGGAATGATATAGCACCCAACAGAATCTGAGTGTTCAGCTACCTGCTCCTTATGTCTTGCAAGCCACCTGCTGCCATTCTGTTCCTAACATTATGTATTCTAGCTCACTGGAAATATAAGTCCAAATAAACCCTTTCTTTTATTAATTGCTTTGGGTATGTAGCTTTATCATAGCAACAGAAAATTAACAGATTCAATGAAATCACAATTCTCATAAAATTCTTTATAGAACTAGAAGACAATAATAATACTAAAATTTACATTGCTACACAAATACGCCGAATAGTCAAAGCAATCCTAATCAAAAGGGTATGTTTGAGGTACTACAATGCCTGATCTTAAATTATATGATAATATCATAGTTACCAAAACAACATTGTACTGGCTCCCAAACAGATGCAAAATCCGTGTGATTGAATAGAAGATCCAGAAATAAACTCATACAGGTAGACCCTCATAATTTGTTGCAGAGGTGTTGTGGTCATTTGGATAAGAATGTCCCCTGTCTTAGTCACTGTTATAATGCTGTGAAGAGCCACCATGACCAAGGCAACTATTATAAAAAGAAACATTTACCTGCGTGTTGCTTACCTTACAGTTTCAGGTGGTTAATCCATTATCATCATGATGGGATGCAGACAGGCATGGTACTGCAACAGTAGCTAAGAGTTTTATATCCTTTTCTGCAGACAGCGGGAAGAGAGAGACAGAGGGAGACAGAGACAGAGAGACTGAACCTGGATGGCTGGCATGGGCTTTAGACACCTCTCTCCTCCAACAAATCCACACCTTCTAATCTTTCCCAAAGAATTCCAATAACTGGGGACCAAGCCTTGAGACATATAGGCTTATGGTGGCCATTTTCAGTAAAACCACCACATTCTCCCCTGGCCTCCATGAGCTTTCACTATGTCAAAATGCAAAATGCTTTCAGCCCAACTAGAAAAATCTCCACGATCTTTCTTAGAACCACCCACATTCCAGGCCCAGGTACTTCCCCATCCCCCACCTTCAATCGTCACCATCACTAAAGGCCAATGTGACACATTTCCCCATCACTAGTGTCATTTATTTTTCCAATGTGCATACCCCCACCCCCATAAAAGCTCCAAGCTATCATGGCCTGTTCTCTCTCTCTCTCTCTCTCTCTCTCTCTCATATACTTGCTCATAGGTGGCCTTTTGTGTTCTCCCCATAAATGTCTTGTCTGAAGTCTTTCGTGTGGTATGATATTTGTGGCATTCATGACCCTCTGATCAGCAGAATACCTCCTAATCCCACCAATTGAGAATAAGACCACTATCACAGTTTAAAGCCAAATTTGAAGCAAACTCTGATTAAATACTGGCCAGGTGGGTGGGCTCAGGCCAGGTCCATACTCAGGTTCCAAAGAAATGGCCCTGAATCACAGTTTACAGCATCTTAAGAAGGAAAACCCATAATTCATTGAATTTCTCATCTGGTCCATTCAAGAGGAAGCATACATCCTGATGCACCTCCTACATCCAACAGTCAGGGAGAACTGTATATCCTGCCGTATTGTATTTCCTGCTTGTGAGCCTCTTGCCCACATGTGAGCAAGCACGTTCAGTGCACATGGGAAAAGCAATCTTGTTTAGGGGAGTGAAAACACGTGGTGTGTCCCATAAACGATAGCCTACAGCATGTCAGGAACTGTGTGTTCTTGAGCAAAAGACTTTCAGATCAGAGACATTTTTGCTTCATGGATCTCTTAGGCATAGTAATTATAAATTAAAATGTGACTTTGGCTCTCACATTCCACCCTTGAGTTGTGTCCTGAGTCAAATCTTTGACTTTGTGACGGATATCTGTTTATATTGGGATCTAATAACCATCAGCTTAATGGTGCCCAGACAGGAATTATCATTTAGTTAAGGAACCATTGATGCAAGAATCAACAGTAATTAGTAGCAGAAGAAGGTCTAAAGGCCCTGAAATGACTGACAGGGTTACTATGAAGAAGGAACCTGGAAATTAGAATGGGGACCAATTATTTCCTTCATCTCAGTTTCCCGTTTTTGCAATGATTTTCTTTTTTAGAACAGCCAGATTATTTCCAATGATTCCTGAGTGCTTTATATAGAAACAACAATTTTCTCTTAAAGCTATAAAAGAACCTCTCTGTTTTGCTTTTGTTTTGTTTTTTCACAGACCAGATTGAGTGGCCTATTATACTTAGAATTATTTCAGCTACTGAATCTAGCTGTTCATAGATTTGGGTCTATTTGGTTTTAACAGGCACTATAGGTGGCTATTTTGTCTCCTATGACAGAGAATTTCCTTTTAATCTAACAGTAGTTTTCTTCTTATCATCACATTATATAATATAATACAAGATATTTATGATATAATATATTATCATAATATATTATAAATAATATAAATTAAAACCAATAATTTTTCAATTAGTCAGTTATCATTACTTACATATTAGACCAAAGTTTACAATTTAAGTCACTCATCAGGCAATAAGTGACCAAGCTAAGGCTTGGATTTAATGTTTGTGATTCTATTCTGTAGCTATAAACTATATTATTCCAATTGGGCTGAGATTTTGTTACAAATACAACAGTATTTGGTCCTCCTCAATTTTTATCGACATCACGAAGTTGTAATCCCTCCATTTGGTGATTAGATGGGCTCATCTAAGTGGTTCTGGCCAAAGTTTCATGAAGAGATAAGATCTGCTTTGTGTTTAAGGCTTCTTTTTTTTTCCTTTTCATTTTATTGATAGTCTTATAGCAGCCCAAGTGTATCCCAAGAGCCTGGAGCTCACCGTGAAATCCAGGCTGACCTGGGATGCCTGTGCATTTCCATTTATGTCATTTGCATTTTACAAATATATAGGAATTATTAGGAGGCAGATACTAAGACTTAATAGAATGAGTATAGAAACTATGAAACAGGGATTCTAACGTTGGGTCTAATATGTATGTAATGACAACCGACTAATTGAATAATTACTGATTTTAAATTATATTATATTTCTGCAAGGTTTAACACAGTTCCTGGCATGCAGAAATCACTCAGTTAATCATTTTGTATGATGCATGATATAGAAAGACAGTGTCATTCACTAAGCTATGATGAGAACCAGTGAAAATTCAAGCCATTTTTGTCAGAACACAATCAAAATACCACACAACATTTTTATTCTTAAGAATTTGTGTCATTAGATGCCATGTTGAAGTAAGAATACAATTAGGATGTATTAGCATCTGAGATCTCTTTTAGACCCAATATAGGCAAAGGATTCTTTGTAAAGCATGCCACTGGGACTATAAATGAAAGTCAAAATTGTCAATTCATCTTTCTGAATTGATTTATTTAACCACAAAATATTTTCCTCTAATGTTTATATTGTGGCAAATTGTGGGTGCTTTCTCTAATACATTTTCATTTAATTATTGAATTGGGTTCTGTTTGAAGTTTCTGAGGCAATGATTAAAATATAGCCTCTGAGAATGAGTTTGCGCTATCCAGTTGCTATAGAAAACTCACACCAACTATCTATCAACATGATAAACTTCTGGTTTCTATGACAACTGAACTATGCCATCTTATTCTTGGAATAGAAACATTTAAAGTGAATATTTACAGACAAAATGTGTGTGTCACTTGCACTATAATTTCATTGAAAGAGCAAAGATAAGCTCAAATTCTCTGCCCTTCAGACAAGGTGGAATAGGCTCACATTTTTGGATTCCCACACATTCCTCCCTTTTAATTTTATTTTATAAAGCTGGTGCTTCTGCTAAGGACAGATGACCATGCCTGCCTTAGGGGTTGTTTTCCCATTTTCCAGACTTATCCATCCTCGGTACATATATTCTGTCATGAATGTACTGTTTTAGATTACCTGAGGAGGTTGAGGATCTTATCTGTCTCTGACTACCAGTCTCTGTAAAGAAAAGGAGAAGGGAGAAAGCATCTCTAGGTGCTGCGCACCTTTGAGTCAACTTTGATAATCATATGCAAGCAGATAATGCTTTGTGAAATACCTGCTCCTATGGTTGCAGTATCTCCTAATAAAGGAGTGGATGGTTAGAGGTGCAACTGCCTTTTTAAATTAGTCTAGGATATCTTGTAATCTGCTGGCCTGCTCTGTCACCTGGGTACCCTGTCCCTTGAAGATACAAGCCCCATCCACTCCCAACCCCCTCCTTCTGCCAAGGAAAGCAGATCTCCTGCCTCCTCTCCAGCCTGCTCTCTCTCTTTCTGTCATTTTCTGAAGAGGTAATTACTGCCTCTCTCTCCCCTCCTTTCCCCCCCCCTCTTCTCCCCCTTCTTCCCCTCCATAACCCACTAAATAAACTCTATACCCAAACTCTCCCCGCAAGGTCTATCTGTCTCTCACCCACCATAGTCTCCCACCCACCATGGGGAATCTCAGAGACCTTGGGTGACCCATGGCTGCCCCACTGAGGCCTTATGGGACCACTGCGACCCCTTGTGGGACAGGCCTCTGACCCCCCATGTCTTTATAAATGATAACATATCTCTACCAGTTTTCATTTACAATCAAATTCCAAATTTGTCCTTTCAAACATATCAAATCTAAGGACTCATTGGCAATGTCAAAATTCTCTCAGACAAGGTCTAACTATTTTCTAATCAGTAGCTTCTTCATAATGAACTAAAGCAGTTACAAACATTAATGGGTCAATATCATAATTCTAGCCTAGAGATTAATAACAAACATGCAATTTTGACAAAAAATTGTCAAATCACAATTCTCTTAAATCTGTTCTAATCAAAAGACAAGAAAAGTTTTCTGTGATAGCTGAGCTATGAGTCTTCTCATGTCCATCTACGTTACTGCTTCTAAGTTTCAGAGAAAAGTCTGAATTGTCCCAGTCTTTGAGTAGCAGCAAAATCCTTTAGGCTATCTCTCCTCACTTCTGAAGAGGAGTTTGAGTCACTCTTTATAATGAGTCTTTTTTCCCCAGAGTGGAAAATTGAAGTTTCACTTCTCAAGTCCTTTACTACAACAGCAGATTGAATACAATACTGACCAAGTGAGTTCTGTGTCTCAAGATATAGTGTTGATAAAGTGTCAAACATTCAGTCAGTGTCCTTGGGTCAGCTCCAAAGCAAACAGGACACACGGAGGTCTGGCAGTTTGTGCAGTAGGTCCACCAAGAAACGAGGACTCGCCATTCATCATCGCAATCTTCATTCCCTTCTCAGACTGCAGCATGATGGCATAGGTCAGGAACACAAGTTCAGGAACCTCCTTCTGCATTTTCTCTGGGGTCATCAGTGGCTGTGACATCATCAGAGCTGGCATCTTTCTTCTGTTCACATCGAGCAAAGACATTCTGGAAGCCATTGTGCTTCACTGTCATCCTGTGAAAAAGCACAGACATAACCTTGACCCCATATTAATACAGGGCAAGGGTCTTTCTACCTTGCTTTAGCAAAGGTCACCTTGGTGCTCTCGTGCCAGAATCTCTCCACAGCAGATTGCTCACGAGTGTCCACATTCGAGAAGTTTAGAGTAACAAGGGCATGATTTAAGACAGTATGTGGTGACTGGGGGTATAATCCCCCTTATTTATTTTTTTTGAAGTTGTGTTGTATGGGCATGTTAGCTGCATGCTTTTTTAGAGCCAGCATTTTGTTTAGCAGCTTCTGTGAGTTGCTTGGGGAAATAGGATTATTATACCCCTTAATAATCTCATCGAGGGGCTCATGATCCCCTGTAAGCAGCAATAAATAGGATCATAGCCACGGGATATTTTATTTGAAGTTTGTAAATTACCTTTCTAATCCAAGCTGCAAGTCTGCCTGTCTGACAGGCTTTTGCAGATACCTGGTTTGAGGTGCACAGCAACTGGAGAGGGATGGGGAGGGGATGGGGGGAGGGGGAGGGAAATGGGAGGAGGAGAGGAGGTGGAAATTTTTAAGTAAAAATAAATAATAATAAAAAGAGACACTTGACTGGGAGGGAAGCTACAGTTCCCCGAGGCTACTTTTTTGCAGCTTGGCTGTCAGGCCAGGAACCTGCTTAGCTGAAGCTGGAAGCAGGGTGGGGTGCAGGCTATGCTCTCTGCCCCTTGGTTGTCCGACCTGGGACTTGGGACCAGGAGGCTGATCCCTCACTGCCTGCTGTGTCTGGACTCAGGTCATGCTTTTTATGTTTAGCCATCCCATTAGAGACCTGCCTTATAGGCAGCTGACAGGCTCCAAGGTGTCCTCCATTGCAGTGACTTTGAAATCGCTGTGTCCATAAGCTTGAGGGCATGATACCTCCAGCCATTTCCTGCTGACCGCTCTGGGCACTGGCTTGGGAGGCACAGGCCTTTAGACTGTCCTGTCTTTTGCTGCTTTTTGGCTCCATGGCACAGCAAGTGTCAAGACTCAACTAGCTATAGCACAGGCACATAGGTGGCTCAGTGGCAACCCAAGCCATTGCTGGGCCATATGCCCTGGGCTCCCTTTATTCCTCCACCCACTCAGCAGCTTCTGAGGCTGCCCCTCTGAGGCTATAGCATCTGGAGCTTGCCAGAGCAAAGGTCGGATAACACTTTGGCCTCTCCCAGTCTCAGAGCTGTCCAGAGGCACTGGTGGCTACGATTCCAGCATGGGGGAGAGAACATAATATTTACAAACTCTAAAAGTCTCTATATTTGTTTCTGCTCCATCCCAGCTCCTTTGGCTATCAAAATACAATCAAACAACTGTACAGAGAGTTAAATACTGTTTCCTTGCTCCCTATTTATAAATATTTACAGCCTTTCTCCTGATATTTTATTACCACCATTTCACATTAATTTTCTATATTTATTTGAGCTCCCACCTTCTACTCTTACATCTGCAGTGCCTCATTTATGCAGTGTGCAAAATGTGTCCCCTTGTACCACTGGCCAAATGTCTGCTCATTATCTGTCATGAGTCCTAAGACCCACATTGTTGTGCCATATGTCATAAAACACCTTTTTGGGGTGACTTCTGCCACAGTCCTAGCCACAGCAGGTTTGTACTTCCAGGGTAGGGGCATGAGAATTAGAAATGTTAGGTAAAGGGAATGGAGATAGGAAAGAAACACAGAGACATAGGATGGTAATAGGAAGACAATGCAGCGGATACTGAATGCTGAAATCTGCCTGTGTTTAATTTTCATATACTTTTATACCCCAATACAAAAGAGGGAGGAGAAGGCAAAGGACTGCTTTAACATGATACAAAGTGTAATGGCAGATGGGGCAGTAGATTTCAGGCAGGGAGTTGTGTGGCAGATGAGAGACCCAGGTGAAGCAGCCAGTCCCATGAGTAGCCACAGCCACGGTGGGTGACAAATAGACAGATAGGCATGCCATGCAGAGTGAGATTGTATATTTATTTATTTAGTGGGTTATGGAAGGGAAGGGGAGAAGAGGAGAAGTGGGAAGAGCAGAAAGAAATACACACACAGAAAGAGAGAGAGAGAGAGAGAGAGAGAGAGAGAGAGAGAGAGAGAGAGAGAGAGAGAGAAGCCATGGCAACAGCTACCTCTTTGGGGGAGAGAGGGAAAGGAAGAGAGCTTAGGCCAGAAGCAGAAGGAAGATCTGCCTGCCTTGGCGGTGGATGGGGGAGGGGGTGGGCAGGACTTATCTCTTAAATGGACAGGACAGACCATTATATTCCCATCTCTTTTTATAATAAAATGGCGGGAGGTTAGGCATAACAGGTTAAAGGAACTGGGGTAGCCAATTTTCAAGATGGCTTTCTGCTTATTTGTGGGAGTTGTCTTGGGGGGTATATGGTCACATCATAGCGTAGCTGGTCTCTTTGCTCCTGTCCGGTGTTTGTGGTATGGAAATGTCTGGTGTCTCTTATACCTGTTTAAGGTATTGCCAGAACAGAGGACAAGTTAAGTTTAGGAAAAAAAATTAGGACCAGGGAATTGAGAGAGGGGTGTATCTGACCTGTTTAAGGTGAATCCTTCAATTTACTCCCTGGAACTCACAAGATAAACAGTAGAATATTTATATCAGAATGACTATGACAGATGTTCTTGCATAATGAATAGTATCTTTAAGACTATGGAAGACAACATGAGAAAGAAATTTGATTAACTTGTATTTGTCCTCACACCTATATAACTTACAGGTACACACTTTAATAACTTTTATTTGTATTTTGCTGAAATTTGTTTGGTGAGGTTGTCATTTTAAACTGTCAAAACTTCTCGGCTATCAAATTGAATCAGAGATCTTTGAGAAGGATAAAATTCTACTTGAGTTATTGATTAAAAAACAACAAAGAACTTACTTGGTTGGCACCTAGAGGTACTCCTCAGGGTTCTCCATGGTTGCTGAAGGTCATATTTGTCTTTTGCTGTTTAGTGCAGGGCCTGTCAGGCTACAGAAGATCCTGAGCAGCTAGGCTATCAATTCCAGCGATTCTGCCCACTATCTGGAGATCTTCAGTTTAGATGAAAAGTAGTTTTTCCCAGTGATCAGCGCTTGGCAGTTGAAGTGAATTGTAGATGGACATTGTTCTGTGCCCATTTGTCTTCTGTCTTTGGAGGAAATAGAGTGCTGCTGCTAGGAGCCAACCTGTCTCTTTTTGTTATGAAAAGTTTTTAAATAATTAAATATTTTAATGCCATATTCCCCAGATCTCTGAGCAGTTGAAGGCCGTTTATCAGGTGTAACTACAGTATAGAATCTGCCTGGAGAGCTGGGTTTGAGCTTGACCGTACTGGCTGTCAACTTGGCATGTAAGATTTACACTTGTAAAAAGACAGAAAGAATCAAAAACTGCTTGCAATAGAAGGTTAATGGCAGAATTGACAATACTAGAAAACAGCTTAATATATTTTAAAGCAGGGTTGGATTAAGAGACTTAAAAGTATATACCAATGAGGCTTATTGTTGTGTTAGTCTGGAATGAGATAGAATGGGCAGACAATTATAACATTTAACAGCAAACATAGGTGTATTTAAGTTACATGTATGCATACACACACATACACACAGTAAACAGGAACTGGGCAAAGTGAATGCTTTGTTGAGCCCTACCAAAGCCATGCCACTACACAAAACACACATGTAACAGAGTCAGCAAGAGGAATTTAGAGACAAAAACATAAGTAAACCAGAGGACCAGGTAGGGTATACCTTAGTAAAGATGGCGGGACTTGGTCACCTGACCTGCTTCTCAGTTATGATGGCGGTGAAGTCATCTGACCTCAGTTAAGATGGTGGTAAGGTCACCTGACCTCAGTCAAAATGGTGGTAAGGTTACCTACATAACAGAGTTAACAACAGGGAACCAGGCAGGGAATACCTCAGTAAAGATGGCAGAACTTGGTCACCTGACCTGCTTCTCAGTTATGATGGCAATGACATCATCTTACCTCAGTTAAGATGGTGTTAAGGTCACCTGACCTCAGTCAAAATGGCAGAGGTCACATGGTGTATGGAAGAGAGACATAGAGGTGTGATCTGCCCTGTTGCTGAGCCGCCATGCCACAAGCTGCAGTGGGGAGCAAAAGACTGGAATTGAAAACAGCCACCTTGTGGATCTGACTAATCTTGTTGGCAGCAGTAGCGGTGGCAGAGACAGTTTAGGAAAAGCAGAGCCAGCAGGACACCTGTGGAATATAATTTGAGGGTTTATACCATAGCTCAAAATGTGAAAATCCGTGGAAAACACCACAGCGCCTATAGAAGAGCACCCTCTCTCTACAGGCAGGGTGTTGAAGCCTGACTAACTCTGGTCCAGGCAAATCAGAAGCAAGAGAGGCTGGAGGCCACTCTGAGTGGTCTCTCATGGTGGGGACCACTGATGAGTGGTTCAAAAGAAAAGAAAAGAAAAAGAAAGGAGAAAGAAAAATCTGAGGACCCCAGGTCTCCAGTCAAGTGTACCACACAGCGTGTACAGTGCTAGTGCAGGAAAACTGACCCTGCTGGTGTGCATAGAGATCAGTGTTCAGGCAGATAGAATACAGAGTTGTTGTAAAGAAACCTGGTTCCCAAGCCCAGGGTTCCACATTTCCTCAGTCAGCCCACCCACAGGTGGGAGGGAACATAGAGAGATCCTGGCCAAGTCACAAGCACCAATGTAATGGTAAAAATAAAATTCTGCAGGTCCCCGAGGGGTGCAATGGCAGAAATGCTGCAGGTCCCCAAGTGGCAGCAGTGGGCAGCAGTCCATGGTACCGTGCTGTAGGTCCCTGAGTGGTAGTAGGCAATGGGCAAGCAGGTCCCGAGACCATGGGAGGCCATGAAGGCCGCTGGCTCCAAGGCAAGTAGCCATGCGGCAGGTGAGAGACCAAGATGGATAGGCATGCCATGCAGAGGAAGTGGGTATTTATTTAGTGGGATATGAACGGTAAGGGGAGAAGGGGGAAGAGTAGAGAGAAACAGGGGGTAGGAGAGGAGCCATGGCAACAGCTACCTCTTTGGGAGAGAGCTAGAAAGGAAAAGAGCTCAGGCCAGAAGCAAAAGGAAGATCTGCCTGCCTCGGCAGTGGATGGGGGAGAGAGTGGGTGGGACTTGTCTTTTAAAGGAACAGGACAGACCATTACACAAAACATAAACATAACAGTTATTTGTTCTAATACTTGAGACATCAAGCCATTAATTCCTGAGCAAAGCATTTGATGTTTGAGGACAGTGAACACACCCTAGACCAATTATCTTAAAGGCAGCCACACCCTAAGTCAAACCTCCTCTTTCAAAAGAAATAGATAAAGCATACTTGAACTTTCTGACCTTTGGTCAGGGTGGAGAGGATCCACCTCTATGGGTCATCTAAAATACTGAGTAACCTAGTAATCACACCCTAGGTTAGGATATCTTGTTTTGTAGCCACATCTGTAGTCAACACTTTGAAAGAACAACAATAAACTCAAACTCTCTGATCTTCAGACAAGGAATAGGCTCAAATTTTTGGGTTCCCACATTTACCTTCAACACAATATGCTTTTATATGAAGATGGAGATGAAGACTAAACCCATGGTGACAAATATAGATCCTGACTACTGCTTGTGGAGAAGGAAAGTAGACACTACTGAGAGGAGCCTGAAATGGCTGAGTCACCATTTACTCTATCGTTTTTCTTTTTTCTGTGTCCTCAGATGACACCTGTAATGTAAGGGCTTCTGCAATTTCAGATTCTACAAAGCAGAAGTTTCAAAAAATTTTAAACTATGAACTCCTTCAAAACCCCTAAATATGTAGTATTGCTTATACTGTATCTATATATATTAATGAAATTTGAGGAAGGTAAATTATAAATCTGATGTGGGATTCCCCTCTGTATGCTGTGAATGCCATTAGTTAATAAAGAAACTGTTTTGGGCCTGTAATAGGGTAGAGCAGAGCTAGACAAGAAAAATTAAAGTGCTGGGAGAAAGAAGGTAGTCAGAAAGAAGCCATGTAGCCCCACCAGAGACAGATGCCAGAACTATACCCACAACTTTGTGGCAAAACACAGATTAATGGAGATGGGTTAATTTGAGATATGAGTTTTCCAGAAATACGCTTAAGCTATTGGCTAAACAGTATTGCAAAAAATGCAGTTTCTGTGTGATTATTTCAGGGCTGAGCAGCTGGGAACAAACAAAAGGCCTCCTACTGCATAAATCCATGAATTTTGAAGTAAGTAGTAAAATAATGAATATAGGGAAATACTAATACTCTTTTCTTCTGGTCTTCTATGAATCATTTAAATATTTTCTAGATTTCTGAGCTTCACTTTAAACATTGTTGTGCTAAAGGAAAAATTTTAATTTATTATACTAGTAATTAAATTCTGTAAATACCCCCCCCCACATTACTATACCCATAAACCACAAGTTTCTTGGTTTTAGTTGTTTTATTTTGCTTGTAATTTTTGTTGAAATGGCAGACATTCTTCGTGTTTATTAATTATGCTTCAAAAGAAGGCAGAACATTTAAAATTATGGCTAACACTGAGAACATGTACTGAGACATGCATCATTAACAGGTTTCATAATTGTGTGCATATCAGAGTGTACACATATAAACCTGGGTAGTCTAGCCTACTGTAGGTCTAGGCTTATAAGACATGTGCATTCATACATCTGTGTTGGCATATATCTGAAAGTATTATAGGGTTCAACTGAAACAACAGATTAAATCAAGCACAAGAGAAAATATCAGAATCAAGAGTAGAGGTAAGCACGAAGATGTATGAGGCAAAGAATACCATAGCATAATGTACTGTTTTATGCTTAAAAAATTTTTGGTTCATATAATGAGCATTGCATAATAGTTAAAAGTATAGAGCAATAAATTCATCAACTAATAACTATAAATTTTATAACTATCAGGCTCTAGTCATTGCACATAATTATATATGCTACAAATGAATATAGCTACAATGCAGAAAGTTTATTTCATTAGCATCACCAGTAACATGTGAATAAAGCATTGTACTATATAGCATTATAATAGTCATACTAGCACTAATAGGATTTTTTTTCAGCTGCCATGATCACATGGAACCAGTATTAAACATGTGGCCATTTGTTCACTGAAATGTTTTATATGGCTCATGATTATGCTTATTGTTTATTTGCAGGAAATATATTTTAATGAACAGTAATGCACATATATGTGTATATCTATATATACTCAGCTTTTCTTTCCTCACTGAGCTCTGTGGCACTAAAACTTGGTCCCTGTACAGGGAATAATCAGTCCTGGTTGACATACCTCCAAATATGCATACTGAATTACAAAAATTAGTATCTAAGAGAAACTACTTCCAAGTAACAGATGAATTTCAAACAATTTAAAAATATGTATAGAAATACAAAGTATACAATTCAGCAAGAAAAAGGCAAACACTTCAGGTTTGGGGCTTTTGAATTTCAAAACATTTAAATTATTTTATTCTGTGTATATGCATATGTGTGTGTTAGGATATTCACATAGTGGTCAAAGGACAACTTGAGGGGTTTGGTTCTCTTTTTCCACCATGTGGGTTACAGGAGTCTAACTCAGGTCATCAGACTAGGCAGCAAATTTCTTTACTAACTAGGCCATCTTGCCAGTCCCTATTCAGTTTATAAAGTGAAAAAATTAGTGGATTATTCACAGAGCAAGTTATTTTATTGATCAAGAAGCAAATTTTAAAAAAGAAAAGAAACTGCTAGTTAGCTTTTGTTTTCTTGCTGTGACAAATATTGACATCTTAAAGGTGGGAGGATTTATTGAGTTGCAATTTCAGAAATTTTGGTCTATAATCAGTTGGCTCTGTTGTTTCTGGCCTGCAGCAAGGCAGAGCATCACAGCTGAGGGAAATGGAAAAACAAAGATGCTCACTTTATGGTAACAGGAAGCAGGAAGAGAGAGGACAATGAGAGGTTGCAAGATGAAATTCACTATTTAAAAATATGCTCTTGTTTATTTCAATCCTTCGACTTGACCCATTACTACTGCCTCCACTTAATATTTGCAAATTATAAATTTATTGATGAATTCATCAACTGGCGAAGTTAGTGCCTTCATAAGCTGGTCAATTCTCAGTGATTGGAGGCCCCAGTTGGGGATCAAGCCTTCAAAGATGAGGTTTTTCAAAGGATACTATATTCAAACCACGGCATTATGTTTAGTGACCATTATCTTTAGTCCTCAGGGACCTGGCTGCTACTACATCTACCCTGGGAGAGCTCATATGGGGAAAAACAGGACCCCCAGTGGGAACCAGAGTGCAGAGCAGCAGGAGATTGCTGTTGAGATGGTTCCAAGCTGCAACCTCCCTGTAAAACTGGCAATTTCTCAGTGTTTCAGCATGCGATTCAGTAATTACACTTTGAGAATTTAGCAGCAGCAACAACAAAAAGTACCAAACCATATGTGCAAGGATTCCTTCTTATCAGAAGACTCATATTGGTCTGCCTCGTTATAACTTTAATCTGTAACCAAATTTAAATAGGTAAAATAATGCACCACTCACTGCTAATATGATATATCATACATTAATTGATTTATATATGTTAACCCATCTTTGTTTCACTGAGATGAATCCCATTTGATCATAACATGATTTATGAGGCATTATTAAATTCTGTATCCTAATAATTCAAAATGGATAGAAACAGGTTGTTTGTTCGTTTGTTTTTAAGTACTTATTGGGGAGGTTGGCCTGTAGTTTTCTTTTCCCAGTATGTCCTCGTCTGGTTTGGGGATAAGTGCAAGGCTGAGTTTATAAATTAAGTTTGGAAATATTCCTTTCTCTTCATTAGAAGAATGTGAGAATTAGACTTAGATATTCCTTAAAAGTTCAGTGGAATTCAATAATGAAGCCATTTGGCCAGTGGTTTTTCTTTAAATCACTGATGCAATGTCCTTACTTGATATTGAGCTGTTTGGATTTTCTTTTCCTCCATAATTCCATCTTGTTAGAAGTATCAAAGAATTTATACACTTAGTCCAGGCTATCCAATTGGTTAACTTCAATTCTTCCTATCAGTCTCTATGGTATTAGTACTAGTGCCTCCTGTACCTCCTGTGCCACCTCTGATTTTACTCATTCAACTTTTCCCTCCTTTTGAGTAAAGATAAAAAATAACCATATTTATACTTTTAAAGAATTAAATCTGAGTTTTATTGACAAGGTCCAGTGTTCTTGTAGTCTCTAATCTATTTTTGCTCTAATTTTTATTGTTTCTACCTTTCTTCTAACCTTGGTTTTACTTAGTTTATTTCTAGGCTTTGAGGTATAAGTTAGGTTACATATAGATACTGTTTTTTTTTTTTATTAGTATAGGCATTTATAGCTATGTTTTGGAGAAACCTCATGTATTTTGGTATGTGGTTTCCATTTTTGTCTTAAATTTTTTAAATTTCTCAGGATGGAGAGATAGATAAATGGTAAGAAGACAAGCTGCTCTCCCAGAAGACTCAGCTTTGATCTTATAGAAAGGGAAGCTTTCTATACCTCCAGTTCCAGGGCATCTAATTCCCTCCTGATCTCCTCAGGTACCAGGCATGCACGGACATACATGTAGACATGTAAAATAAATGGGATTCATTGTTCAATCAAGTATGTTATTCTGCTGTTGTTTTACCCTTTCAGTTTTGTTTTTATATATTTAGGTTTCTTATGTTAGATACATAAATACTTACAAGTGCTATATGTTTCAGTGAATGGATTTGTCACATAATAACACTTTCTTTGTGTTACCCTGTTTTTTTTTTGGTTACCAATGGCATCACTCACTTGAAACCTATTTGTGCCCTTAAAACAAAATCTTTTATAACAAATGAATAGCTATGTATTATTTTTATCCATTCAGACACTATTTCTTAACTGATGTATGAAACATAAATATTCTACACATTAATAAGGTTGCACTTACGTCTTGAGATGTGTAGTTGTATAATGCTTACGTGCAGATATAGACATTTTGTAGGATGCTGTGCTTGTTTTGTGGATGCTGTGATCCAAACTTCATGTGTATAGCAAACATTCTTAGCTACTGAGCCATCTCTTCAGACCAATTCTTTTTCTCATAATCTTTTATGTATCTATTACAAATCTGTTTTTGAGTTACTATGTTAGTTACATGAAATAACATGTAATATTAAATTGATAACTGTAATCATACCCCCAAACTCTATAGTGCAGATGAAAGTTTTTGTCCCACCTGGTTCCACAGTCATTCAGTCCCAAATAAACACCCAGAGGCTTATATTAAACCACAGCATTTACCCTTTATTTCCTTTTCAAAACAAGAACCTTGAATCTAATCTCCTTTTCTTTTTTTTCTCTTTTTTTTTTCTTTTTCTTTTTCTTTTTTTGGAGGCTCCTTGTTGGCTTTAGCAAAAGCTCTAAGGTAGGACTCCAAACAAGGCTGTCACAGAATTGTCCTAACAGGCCTGTCCATGCCCAAGTCCCACCGCCACATCTGAACTAACACACACCAGCTTCAATAATGTGTTTGCAACCTTCAGTCTCTCCGTGGTCTCTTGATTTCTTTCCAGCGTTCAGTGGAGTTTCTGGCCTAGCCTCTTCTGTTTCTGCCTCTTGAGAGCATCTGCTGTCTCCTCCATTAGCCCATTAGCACCAGCTCCTTGTTCCTCACACTCATCACCGTCCTCCCCAGAATCCTCACTGTTGTCCTCAGACTCATTGATGTCATCCGAGTCCACGGGCAGCCGGGTACTAGTCACAGGCCTGTTGAGGTTTGCAAACTCTCACCCAGAGTCCACATCAAAGGGATCACTCTCCTCCTCCTCAGGGGTGTCCTTGATGCTGGCCAAACACCCATGTTCAGCCTGCAGCACTTCCTCTGGGCCACGGCTGCATACTTATCCAGGAGCTGTCGGTTCATGTCCAGGAAGCCCTTGACCGACTTAAACTTTTGAAGCAAAATGACGGCAAGATCTGAAAAGCCTACAATGCAGAAAGCAGCCGCAAAAGCTTCCACGCAGGAAAGTCTGCAGGGCCCGCCATAGTTTACAGGGTTGGCAGCCAGGAGGTAAGGCAGGAGCCGCAAATGGCTCCCTCGCATCTTCCCAAAGGGTGTCTCATCCAGTCTGGTCCAGGAGCAGTCTATGACAGCGACCCCTGACTGTGCCACCAGCTGTCTGCCAGAGAGTGTAGGAGAGGTTCTGTCTACGGGAGATACATACTGAGTGCCTACCGGGCTGAGCACCAGACCGCCAAATCTTTGGCACAGTCTCAGGCAGTGTACCAGATCCAGGCTGGCCAGTTTACGGCCTGTGCAGCGCCGGGGGTCACAGTGACCAAGCTCCCACATAGCCAGGGGACAAGGCAGCGTCGCAGGGCCCGGGCAGGCGGTCCTGGCCCTCGGCCTCAGGCTACACGGATGCGCGCAGAGCAGTGGGGGGCGGGAGGACACTACACGCCAAACCCAGGTTTTACTCTGAATCTGTCTTTACTGTGTATCTCTATCTTTTTCTGACCACATGAGTCTTTAATCTGCTAAGCGGCATGGCTAAGATTCTAGGTCCAAGAAACATGCTGTTGACTACCCATAAACACCATTTAAGTGTTTGGTAGCAGGACTTCTTAAAAGAACTGTGTGATTTTTGTCACTAATGCTGAGTCAGGAAACCTCTCTTAAAGGAGCCATACCTCTGTTTGCCTCTAGCAAACAGAGCCCACCTGAGAAAATGCTGCTATCAAGAAGCTGTGCTTGATTCTGTTCTTTTGTGTCTAGAATCCTTTCCCAAGCTCTCTCAGGTTTTATATGGATGTAGTTGCCTAACATTGGGCACCATTTGTAGAGGGAAGTTTCTGTCCTATCTGGTCCCACAGCCATTCAGTCACAAATAAACACACAGAATCTTATGTTACTTATAAACTATTATTTCAGGCTTATTATTAACTAGCTCATAAAACTTAAATTAACCCATAATTCTTGTTTATGTTTAGCCACATGGCTTGGTACCTTTTCTCAGTAAGGCATTCTCATCTTGCTTCTTCTGTACCTGGCTTGCAACTGCATCTCTGCCTTCCCTCCTCCCAGAATTCTCCTAGTCTGATCACCCTGCCTATACTTCCTGCCTGGATACTGGCCAATCAGTGTTTTAGTAAATCAATATGAGTAACAAATCTTTACAGTGTACAAGAGCATTTTCCCACAGCACTATAGTTTAATTTTTCTCCAATTTATGTTTTAAGAACTTGTTTTGATTAGTTTCTATGAGCTCGACACAGGTATAGTCATCTGGGAAGAGGGAACATGGATTGCAGAATTGCTTCCATCAGATTGGCCTATTGACATGACTGTGGGGGCATTTTCTTATTGAATGATATATGACGGCCCTGCCCACTATGGGTGGTGCCACCCCCAGAATGGTGGTCCTGAGCTGTATAAGAAATCAAGCCTTGGGGAACAAGCCAGCAAGCAACATTTCTCCTTGTTTCTGCTTCATTTCCTGCCTTGAGCTCCTGCCTTGGTTTCCATTGTTGGTGGATCGTATCCTATAAGATAAAATAAACACTCTCTTCCCATTTGTTTTTGGTGATGGGTTTTTTATCACAGCCACAGAGAAGCAAACTAGGATAAAGAAGTAATTCTTAGATTCTTTGATCAGGTTGAAATATTGGCTGTATTCCACATTTGGGTAAGAAGGTTTCTGGCCAAGATTTGTAGTCAGTTGACCATGACAGACCTAATGTGAAGTTAGACAAAGCTGAGATCTGAAATCTAAAATCAGGTGGCACTATAGACTCAGTTCTTGAATTGCTTGGATTTTCAGACTTTGATCTGCAATTAACTGAGGTCACTGACTACACTCTTGCTCTGGCATGGGGAATGATCATTAATCTGATTAGGTTATAGGATGGGTTCGATGACAAGACTTGACTTTAAACTGGGTTATCTGGCCAGGCAGTGATGTATAGATGGATGAATTTGCTGGTCTGATTTCTTAGTTGGATGAGGCCAAAGGTTCCTCTCCTCAATTGATAGGAGCTACTAGTTTAGCTTTGTGATGGTACATAGCTGTAAGCTAATCTCTACAGCTGGGCAGGGTAACAGTTCATTCTCTATGATCAGATGGGGTTATAGGCCATGTTTCCTACTCAAGTTGTGTTTCTGGCTCAACTATATACTCCTGCAGGGTCTGGACTCTGAGGCTGGCAGAGTTACTATATACTCTTTGGTCAAGTAGATTGGAGAGCTCTTTGACTTGATTCCCTTTAAATCAAAGGCTCATAATAAGGTTTGTAGCTTGGCAAGAATACTGGCTAGGGATTCAAGCTAGACAAAACTGTCAACTCAACTGTGCTTCCTAGACTATTGGAACAACTGGTTCAGTTCCTTGGTGAAGTAGAGCTATTGGCTAGGCTGTCCACCAGCAGGAAGGTGGTGTCACTACCCAAATCTGTGAGCTGGTTTCTGTGAGCCCCACCTCTCCTCTTTGTTTCTAGTTGTGCCCAGTGACTTAATGCTACAGGGTCCCCCAGTAATCTCCAATAGACAACATGTCCTTTTGTCTTTATTTCCTTTCACCCAGCATCGTTTTAAAATGGCATGTTTTGGATGTATCAAGATTTTGTTCCTAAACTTAAGTCTGGATGTTATCCAATGTGGATATAACATAATATGTATATTCACTCACTGATTAATGTTTGGGCCATTTCCATTTTGGGCTATGAAAATTTGTTGTATATGTGCTGCATGCATTTCCTTTATATATCTAAGAATACAACTTGTGAATCATAAAATGAATCTATTTTTATATTTTATGTCAAGCATGTAGCAAACATCCTGTTATAGTGCATCCTAAAAACAGGACTGATGGAGGAAGGTCATTGGTTAAAAAATAAAGAAACTGCTTGACCCTCATAGGTTAGAACATAGGTGGGTGGAGTAAACAGAACAGAATGCTGGGAGGAAGAGGAAGTGAGCTCAGACTTGATAGCTCTTCTCTCTGGGGCAGATGCGATGAAGCTCCGACCCAGGATGGATGTAGGCTAGAATCTTCCCAGTAAGCGCACCTTGGGGTGCTACACACATTATTAGAAATGGGCTAGTCTAGGTGCGAGAGTTAGCTGAGAAGAGGCTAGATATAATGGGCCAAGCAGTGTTTAAAAGAATACAGTTTGTGTGTTGTTATTTCGGGGCATAAGCTAGCCAGGCTACCAGGAGCTGGGGCGGCACCATCCTGCACACCTGCAAGATGGAATTTTAAAGGCCTTTAATATATTTACTTAGGTCATTTCTAATTGTTTTATCTATGCACCATTTCATGGTAATATTAACAGATATCAAATGCCATGCTAACTTGATACATCTTTTAAAAAGGTGCTGGAAATGAGTTCCTTTTGATGATATAAACCTAAGGTTAAGAAAATACTTTTTGATTTTTTAGCTGTTCTGAAATTAGCTCTGTAGACCAGGCTGGCCTCAAACTCACAGAGGTCTGCCTGCCTCTGCCTCCTGAGTGCTGGAATTAAAAGACATACACCACCATCACCTGGCTAAGAAAGTACATTTTAAATAAGTGTGACAAAGACTTTGTAAGCATAGCACTCCATTGGACACATGAATTAATAGAGAGTAGATACGCAGCATCAGACAGTTTAAGGGATCAACAAGTAGACTATATTATACTGTGCCTTGACTGGGTGCCTTCAGAGCAAACTGGAATCATTTCAGTTCTCATAGAATCCATGGATCCAAGTAGCATCTCTTAGTCATCACACTAAAAAATAAATTCCATCATTTTCCTATTGGGGAATGGTGTTCTATACTTTATCTGTAATAGAGAAAATAAAATGGAGTGTTTCCCCCATTTGAGCTGTTTACTTAGATAAACATTTAGAGAAACTTATTTTTTCTGTTGTTTTTGGTTTTGTTAATGTGGCAACACATTGGGAAGAACAAAAAGATCCAGCAACTTCCTGAAGTGCATCCTTAGGGCTTTGACATGAAGGTAGGGTTTAAATAGAAAACAGGGACTCTGATCATCTACAAGAGCACATGAATTCTCAACTGATGAGTCACCACTAACAGAATGTTAAAAACATATCAAATAGTACAAGATAGAAAACTCAAATTACCAACACTTATAGGTGTGGCAAAAGCAGTTCTCAGAAGGACGTTTAGAGAAATAGATGTGTATAATTAAAAAGAAATGAAAAGTCAGATGTCTTATTACCTTTCCTATTGCAGTGGTAAAATGTCCTGACAAAAGTAATGAGGGATAAAGGACTCATGCTATTTCATCGTTGGAAAATTTGCAGCAGCTGGAGCTTCAGGCAGTATGCCATATCTGCAGTCAAGAATCAGAGAGTGACAAATTTATTGCTCAGGTCGCTTTCTCCTTTAAATAGATTTGAAGATCCCAGCCCAGGGCATGCTGGCACCCACAGTGGGAGGGTTTTCCTCATTTCAATGAACCTAATTAAGATAATCTCTCATAAGAATGCCCAGCAGCCTATAATTTCAGTTTTCATCAATTTGAAAATTGAGATTAACCATCACAACAGGGTTAGTCCATGCCAACAACTTGAGAAGGTAGTGTAGAAGGATTCTGTGCCTCAGGCAAGAGAGTCTGTGGTTGGATAAGAAAGGAGGAGGTAAGGAAGAAGAAGGAGAAGGTCTACACAAAAGGGAGAAGATTGATGCTATAGAAAGAAATAAAATTCAACTGTCATGGACACACAAATATAATCCCACATTTGGAAAACACTGCAGACTTCACAAGCACCCTTAGAATTGATGGGCATGGTGGTGAAATTCCAACACTTGGGAGATTGAGGCAAGAGGATAGCAAGTTCATGGATAGCTTAGGCTAAATGCTCAAGTCCAGACTGAGCTATGCAATAAAATCTTGTCTCAAGAAATTTTATAACCGAAAAATGAATTAATCAAAGTTGAAAGGTACAAAAATCAGCACAAAGAAACCAGCTGCATTTATTTGCACTGAGGACACCCCAAGAAACCAATCATATTATCAAAAATATATATAATGTTCACAAATAAACTTAACCAAAGAAATAAAAGATTTGTATGCTGAAATTATAAAATACTGGTGAAAGGAGGTTAAAATTGTACAAAAGAACTCAAGAACAATGGCAATGGGTTTTTGATCCTACTGCACGTACTGGCTTTGTGGGAGCCTAGGCAGTTTGGATGCTCACCTTACTAGACCTGGATGGAGCTGGGTGGTCCTTGGACTTCCCACAGGGCAGGGAACCTGGATTACTCTTAGGGATGATGAGGGAGGGGGACTTGATGGGGGAGGGAGAGGGAAATGGGAGGTGGTGGCGGGGAGAAGGCAGAAATCTTTAATAAATAAATAAATAAATAAGAAATATGCACACTGTTCATACAGTGATGAATTAGAATAAATATTGTTTAAAATGACCTTAGGATCCAAAATGATAAACAGATTCAAAGTCAATTGTATCCCAATATCAAATGTTTTTTTTACAGAAACAGAAAAAATTAAAATACATATAATAGCTGTGGGTATGACTACATTCTAGAGAACTTGCCTAGCATATTTAAAATCCTGAGTTCAATTCTTAGTATCATAATTTCTTTCTCTAAAATTCACATGAAAGCACAAAATATCACAAATAGCCAAAGCCATCTTGAAGAATAAAGCCAAAGTAAGAGGGATTATAAATCTTAATTTTAAATTATATCATGCAACTATAGTAATAAAACCAGTAGCATGAGGACATAAAACACACACAGATCAATAAAACAGAATCAAAAGTCAAAAAACAAAGGCAAGCACATATAGGCATCTAGATTTGCCGTGGGACCCAAGAATGTAAATGAATAAAGAGGGAACACACACTAGTGGTGGGAGAGTAAATTGCTAAACCATTATGGTCAATAAGATAGAGGCCTCTCATAAACGTTAAAGTAGAAGCACCATGGGATCAAGCAATCCTTTTCTGAGTATATTCCCAATAGGTATATCTATGTCTTAAATTCACAACAGCATTATAAACAGGAGACACGATATGTTCTGTGTTAAATGCATGGTAGCTCATGAACAGACAAAAACATTTGTGCTGTGTATTGATTTATTTTAACTTACCTATCATGGAACATTACAGTCATAAAAAGGAGACCCTATCATTTTCAGAAACACAGATAAACTAGAGCTCAGTATGCTAAGTGTAAAAAGTCAGACACCAAAAGAAAATGCTGCATTTATCTTACTAACAGGTGGAATCTATAAAGGTCTAATATATAAAGTACTACAGAGTTTTGATCATAAGACCCCATGTAGGGAATAGGAAATGTAACTCAAAAGGAGGCACAATGTTGCAGCTATGGAATGTATGGTAAGTCTAGCATCCTAATGTACTGCATGATAAATATAGATGATAACAGTGTTTTATATGGTAGAAATTTGCTGAGTGTATTTCAGGCGTTCTTCCTCAAAAGCAACTGTATAACAAGATATATTATTTTGCTTGATAGCATATTCATTTCACTAAGAAAATATACCACACAATATGTATACATGTATGCATACACATGCATAACACTAAAGAGACTGAGCAAATTGTATTTATGTATTGAGGCATGTGTGTGCTCTTGCGTTTGTGTGTGTGAAAAAAATAACAAAAATATGCCATAAATTTGAGAGGGTGAAAGACAGGGTCAGTTAAAAGGAGGAAAGGATAGGGAAAATGATATAATTATACTTTAATTTTAAAGATGAATAACATAAATATTTTAAAATACTGACACCAATTAAACGAGGTTATAAGGTGTCATGTGGATTTAGGGGCTCAAAACTATGAATTCTTGAAGAGCAGTCAGTGTTATTAACTGCTGATCCATTTCTCCATCCCCCAACACTGAAATTTATGTTCACCCAAAATATCTGTTCATGAATGTTCATGACAGCATCATTCATAACATCACAAAGTGGAAACAAAATGTCTATCAATCAATAACAAGATAAGCAGGATGTTCATATTATTCAACTATGTAAGAAATGAGATACAGAACCAACTTATTCTTCATCATAAAAGAAACTTGAAAACATTCAGAATGAAAGAAATTAATCAGAAAGACTACAATTATATGATTTTCTATTTGTGTGCTCTTTGGAGGTAGCTACAATGGAAGATTGCTGTGTTAGCTTTTTAACATCATCCTCTTTTGGGTTGCTTTCCTGGCGTGATTTTCTTCTTGTCTGCCCCTTCCCACCCAGCCTACTGACTGACCTGTCCTGGTCGCTCTGTTTGGCTGGGGGTCCTCCTCAACTATATGAGAATCCATGCCTTAGCAATAAACTACCATGTCCTCTACCTCCACCAGGACCAGAAAGGGCCAGCAATCTGGCTTGGATGGGCCTCATATCATTTGTGTCCTGCCCGGTGAGCTTGCAGATATTCTCATCTATGTTCTTGAGGCTCTCTTTGGCCTTTTTTAGCTGCTCCTGCAAAGTTCTCACCACGACCTTCATCTTTTCTCTGCAGCAGGATTCCAAAATTTCTTTTTTTTTCTCATTTTTTTTATTCTTTTTTAATTAAAATTTCCAACTGCTCCCCATTTCCCATTTCCCTCCCCCTCCTCCCACATATTGCCCCCTCCCCCCGCTCCCCTCCCCCTATTCCCACTCCTCTTCTCCTCCCCCAAGTCCATTCCCCCTCCCTCTCGATACTGAAGAGCAGTCCAAATTCCCTGCCCTACAGGAAGACCAAGGTCCTCCCACTTCTATCTAGGTCCAGGAAGGTGAGCATCCAAACAGGCTAAGCTCCCACAAAGCCAGTTCTGTGATGTAGTTATATGTATTTAGGCTATGAAAATATGTCAAAACCAGATGATATCTTTTTGGAGTGTTCTCTCTATCCTCCTTTTTTTTAGGGTTTCTGTGCTCCTGTTCAAGTTACTAGCCTGATCCACCTCATGAATTTTTCTCTTTGAGCCATCTCACCTGTGAAGAAATAAAATTTGTAAGAATATTGTATCAATAAAGGCTTAAAATAGTAAACAGTATTTTCATCTAAAAATCTTGGTACACTGGATAACTGAAAGATTATACCTATTTATAAGTGAAAATGATAGTCAGGTACATTGTGTTTTACTTCCTGTTAATTCTGAAGTATAAATGTAAACACTTGTTCATAACATTTTCATAAACCTTGTCTCTAAAATAAAATATATTTGAGATAAAATGTCCAAACTCAGATTTATCTGATGATTGCACATGTCAAAGAATATATAATAATTGTTGATATATATACTTTAAAAGGATAAATTTTAAAGTATTCTAATAATGCTTTTTTGTTGTTGTTTTTTTTCAATACAGGATTTCTCTGTGTAGCTTTGGTGCCTGTCCTGGAACTAAGCTGGCCTCAAACTCATAGATATTCACCTGCCTCTGCCTCCCAAATGCTGGGATTAAATATGTGTGTCACTACTGCCTGGTTCTAATAATGCTTTAACAAAGCTATTAAACTAAATAAAGATGTCTTTCTACATACAGTGCTGATTTGGGGTTAGTGTAAATATTTCATATAATAAAACATGCATTCTATTATTATTATTGTTTAAAAGAGTTTTATTATTTTATGTGTATGAGTATTTTGCCTATTTGTATGTCTATGCACTATGTGCATGGCTGGTGCCCACAGAGGCCAGAAGATGTCATTGGATCCTCAGGAACCAGAATTAGAAGCAGTTGTGAGCTGTCATGTGGGTGTTGGGAACCGAACCCAAGTTTTGTGGAAGAGCAGCTAGTGCTCTTAACTGCTGAGCCATCTTACTAGTTCTTATGTGTGTATCTTAGCCACTGAAGTTAACAAAAATGGGAGTTCTATCTCTAAATATATAGGGAGCTATCTCTGGCTTTTTATTTCAAAACATTATCTTTGAATTAACTAACTGCACATGACTTTGGTATGGGTACTTCCTGTAATTTAGGGCATAAGGAGTAGAGATTGAAATTAGCGGTTCTGAAAAACACATCATGCTCCTGAGCTGAGTCACTGAGGAAATGGACAGTATAGGGAAGGGGATCTGGTGTGGGGGCAAAATAGTTTTGCGGTAGGGTTTTGCCTTTAAGTATAAAGGCAGGTCTCTCTAGTGATATTTTTTTATTTTTTATTTGTTCCAGTTTGTTTTCTTTGCTGCATCACACCAGAGTCCAAGCAGGCAAGCAACTCACTGTAATCCAGAAAGGCCTTGATCACATTATTCTCCTTCCCATGTCTCTCAAGTGCTGGGCTACAGCCATGACCCACCACGTGTGCTGACCTGATCCTTCTGTTCTTTTAACTGGGACTGAAATCAAAGTCACCTAAAGTGGACAAACAAAAATTTTAATAGAAGATAACTTGTAAACAGAATGAGGGGTCCAGAGTGAGCAGATTCTAAACTTTCTTGCTCTTATATATTTCCATTCTGTAAGTTAATTTTAACTCCAAGACATTTTCTAGTCAGAAAACTAACTGAAATTATTATCTAAAAATATGTAGACCACATCCATTGAAAGTGATCCACACAAAAAGACGAGGTTGCATTCTAAAGAAAAGTGTTCTCAAAAGAATGTAGGTGCTGAAAGAATTTGTGTGCATGTGTTAATCTAGAACCTGTCTGACTCAAAATGATGAAGCGTTTCTTCTTGATTTTAGATCATTCTCATGATTACTCTTAAAATTTCAAAGAAATTCATCTACAATTGCATGATTTATTTTGTGGCCCCCTCCCTTCCACAAGTACGTATATGTACATGCATTGCACACATGCACCTGTGCATACGCCGTGCATTGTGGAGCCTTACTGTCAGGTGAAGGTAGCATTTTCACAAGAAAGAAAGTTTGTCAGGAGACATCTCCAAAGTAAAAAAGTCATTGTCTCAGAAAGGAGAAAAAGAATAGATTATTTTAATTAAACAAATGATGAAAAAGTATGTGATATAATTTGCATATTCATATTCACATCCAATGGAATATTAATGGAGCTATTAACAAGGAGATTATTAATTGTACATACTGACAACAACTATGTCATGTAATGTGAGAAAGGGTAAGCTGTAGAAGGGCATGTGCTAATGATTCCATTTTGTGGAGAAAAACACACAGGGAGAGTTTGGTACCATTTAGCTACATTGCCACGTTTTTTGCTCTTTAAGCAAATTTAGTAGAAATTGGGTTTTGTTTTTGTTTTTTTGAGACAGGGTTTCTCTGTGGCTTTGGTTCCTGTCCCGGAACTAGCCCTGGTAGGCCAGGTTGGCCTCGAACTCACAGAGATCTGCCTGCCTGTGACTTCCAGTGCTTGGAATAAAGACGTGGACCACCACTACACGGCTAAAACTGAAGAGTCAAGGAGAGCAAACCTAGGGAGTGATTGAGTGGTAGACAAAAAAACTGCCTTATAGGTTCACAGACCTGAAATGCTGTGTGGGCCCTCATTTCCAATTGTGTGACCTTGAGAAAATGACAAACTGCCTGCTTCCTCAGCTGCTGGCCCACAGTATGCTTTGTTATTCTTTGTTTCTTGAACAGTTGAGTTAAATGACAGGTGGGTGAGGGCATTTGAATGAGAATCTGCTTGCTGCTCACATTTTCCTTTAATTGTTTATTGAACAATGTGACTATTTTTACACTTACTAGTTGGGTCCTTCCTTATTACTTTATTTGCTTTCTTGCTGGAGTTCGAGAGATCCATCACTTGTGTTTTGCTCATATGTGTGTTTTTCTATGTGTGGGTGGGTGATAAAAATTCAAGCAATACTAGTCACCTATAACTCTAGCTCTAAATGAAATTCATCAAGGGCCTTATCCATAGTTCTTCACCAATGACTTGGGTTTCTCTGGCCCTATCTTCCAATCTTCCTGTTTCTTCATGATACGATTTGTTGAAAAACTATGCTAGTATCAGTTTTGAGGTGGCTGTAGTTCTGTGGACGATTTTAACACACGAAAGGATTGATTTGCCCATGTTGACAATCCTTTTACATGATATTTGCATTCATGGCATTATGTTTATTTTTCCAGATGAATGGTAGGCTCAAATTCATCTCCTGGTAGAGTATAGGATACAGAGCACATTGTTCAAACTTCTTTCTATTGGAGGAAAATATTTTCCTCTCTTAATATTATGAGGAAAATTTATTTGAACACTTAAAGCCTGCATTCATTCACTTATTGTGCTTTTCATGGCATACTTTGTCTTTTTCTAAACTTCTGGAACTCTTCCTAATTAGTATTATTTCCATTTTACCACAGTTGTTAGACTTCCCACTCGCACATACCTTGAGAAGCTTGTGAACACATGATCTCCACATGGGCCTTGTAATAAAGACAGATTCATAGGTGTGTCAACTTCAATGCTCTTTAATTTCAGCTTCTAGAAATATCACTGACACTTCATAATTACAGATACTTCATTATTGCAATTAGTCATTGATGAGTGTATATATAGTGTTTTGAAGTTTACAAGAATTTTAGATATGACTTAAGATTCTACCCTAAAGCAATGTTGAAGAAAAAAATCCTACACAAAGAAGATATTAACCTTGTGAATAGATAGAAATATTTTTCTGTAATGATCTGTATTCACTGTTTTGTCTTAAAAGCAGAAAATGATAAAAAGAACTGATGAAAATGATTAAACTCCAGCAGCAGAAATCAAGGCTCCCAACTGAACCTACTTTGAGAGCTTATGGTTATATTCTTGAATGTGATGCTGGTCTGAGTATTTATCACCTTGATGTTTGATTATTGTAGTCATAAAATTGTGCCCAGTTTTAGAGGGACATAAGAAGTGGAAAGATCTAATAATTTACTTCTTTTTCTTGCATGCTTCCTATCTTGTCTTCTAGCGGCAATTTTAAGGTTTCTGTGGGGTGGGATAGTGAACAGCTCTATTAAATGAGTAGAAGAATTATTAGACCACCACATACTGCATCCTTAATCTACTGTTTTAAAAATCTTTGTCATCTAATACTTTACCTAACTTATAATACTTTATTTGTCTGCATTAGTACTTGTTTTCATCCTCCTGCTTTCTTTCCACATACTCATGAATTGAATTGAGCTGAGTGTAAACAGCTAGGTTAGTAATTTCAACTTTGCTTCTGTGAATGAATTTATACTTCCTGGTTGCTATAGTAGACTGACATCAGGCAGAAGATCTTGTTTCCATGACAACTAAGACCATTTGTTCTAGGGGGACTCATCTTTTTGAGGAAGCAGAAAAATTTAGCAGCGCTATTCACAGATGATCTGTGTGGGACACTAACATTAACACCAAGTCTATCATTATCGACCATGTGTTAACGGGAGGGGTGTATGCTTAGGCATAAGTGGGCTTAATTTCACCTGCTGTGTGAAATGATGTCAATTCACGCTGAGAGGAGACTAGTGACTAAGTCAACAGCCTTTACTTCCGCTTCCTAGTTTCTGTGTTCTAAAATAAGGAATGTAGGGGGAAGGCCATATGGTGAGTGAGCTTTTCTATGAAGAGGTTTGCAAACATTCTTAATCATCCAACACTGTGTAAGAAAATGTATCTAAAGATAACTTCAAACTGCATCTATATTTATAACAGAAATAAATCCCCCACAATCATGTATTCAACTCCATTGTAATATATACTTTATATGTAGTTGTTTCTGTTTAGACATTCATAGGAAAGAGACAATATTGAACTTATGAAAGGAATATATCAATTAACATGATATTTTATGGACCACTAAGGGAATAGATTGTGGATTTCCTTGCCTTAGCCCACACTCCATTTCTGAAAGAGCTGCTATAAAGAATATATTTTGTGTAGTAACCAGTATCTAAATCTGAAAATGGTTCCCCAAGCATAAAATAAATCCTTAATTATATACGTGATCTGTGCCACTAGGTTTTGGGCAATACATTTTGCTATATTTATTTCTGTTTTATTAATCACATCTCAAAAGTGTTGAAATTTCATAATGTTTTAAGTTGGCTAAGTTAAACTACAAGATAGGAGAGAGATTTCCTTTGGCTTATAGACACCTTCCCAGTTACTGAGTTAAGCGCTAATATGGCTGCTGCTTAAAGATCTAATCAAAATTTGTAGATCTAATTGAAACTTCTGATCAGATGAATTTAGATGAAGACAGAAAGTCTGAAGTAGAAAGAAGCAAATTTGTTGCAACTTAGAAGTCGTACATCACTTCCGCACCCTAACGAAACAACTCCACCTAGGCAAAGATATATAAATTCCTTAGAGATAGGTGATTGGCTTCATGGTTTCTCTACTCTACAAATATGAAGAACTATTATTACTATCATACTTGATCTCAGTTCTGAAAGTATATTCCTCTGAGAACCTTCTATATTATCTGAGCATAGAATTCTCCTGCTTCAAATAGAAGACTCCGGATTCTGCAGGAGTTTTCTTCTCTGAACTCTTTTAGGTGCCATGCCTAGTTAGATAGCCTCCTTTTTATCAAAGTTCTGAAATGAGTCTTAACAAAACATTCCAGTTGTTTTCAAGTTCTTTATGTTGTAGTTATTTCTGATTTTTGAACATCCACTTTAACTCATTTACCTAATTAGATTCCAATTCAATGTATTTTGTGGGGGCTTTTTCCATGTATTTGTTCTAATGTAGTAATTATTCTATAATGTGACTTTGTATTATATGTATTCTGTTTCAGGTCTGCAGCATATGTTGTACCTCTGTTAGAGGATTTTTTAAAATCTAAATTAGGCTAGTTGGGGCAGGAAGATTTAGGTACTGTATGTGGTGCCATCCCTGGAGCTGGGATTCTGTACTAGAAAAGAAGAAGGCTGACTGAGCACAAGCATCCATCACTGCCTGTTCTTTTGTTGCAGATAAAATATGACTATCTCAAGCTCTTGATGGTCAAACTCCCCTACCATGATGGGCTGTAATATTGAACTATGGGGCCAAAATAAACCCTTCCTCCCTTGTTACTCTATTTCTATCACAACAATAGGAAAAGTTAATTGTTTTTGAAACAGGAAGCTCTCAGCCCAGGGTGGCATCAAACTTGGTGTGCAGACAAAGGTGGCCTTAAACTCCTGACTCACCCACCTTTCTCTGTTTCCCAAGTTCTGGGATTATAGACTCACACCACTGTGCCTGGCACTCTATTTTGCTTATAATGACATAGCTATATATTCTACAATCACCTATTTTAAAGTGCATAACAGTTTGGTTATTTAGTATATGCACAGTATTGTGCAGATATCATCACTGTAATTTTATAAGTTCTTTTATTTTTTTCACTTTTCAGAGTTTGTCATTACATGCTATGCAAGAACACTACCACTGAGCTATACCCTTAGACCCTATAATATTTTTTAGCCAATGTCGATCAAATGACTGTGGATGTCTCCCTCTACATCTGCCTCTAGTCTCTTGGTAATCAAATTTATAACTTTACAAATTTGATTCTTCTGAATATTTTACATACATTTCACTACAAAATATTTGGTATTTTTGTAACTTGCCTCTTTGTCTTGGCATGTTCCTCCCAGCCCCATTCACCTGTGTTGTAACATATACCACTACTTTCTTTACTCTTTTTCATTGCATGCTAATGCTTCATTGTATATATTAATCACATTTTATTATCCATATATAAATTGTAGATTTTGTGATGTTTCCAATTTCAGCAGAAAATGATTATATTTTAATTCCATCTATTTTCACATGAACATCAGTAAGTTTCAAATCCAGACAAACACCTAAAGTGCCTACTCATTCAACATATCAAAGCAAACCTGGCTGCCAGGTTCTCCCAGCATTCCTCAGTTACTACCTGTTACAGGGCCCTCCTGGCTGGCATTCTCTTCCCACTACCCTAAACTTCTCCAGCCCAGGTGTAGACAGAGGAGCTGCTTGTTCATCCCAGCCATCCAGAACTGAAATAATCACACAGAAATTGTATTAATTAAAATACTCCTTGACCCATTAGCTCTAGCTTCTTATTAGTTAACTCTTATATTAATTTAACCCATTTCTAGTAACCTGTATATCGCCACACGGCAGTGGCTTACCAGCAAAGATTCAGCATGTCTGACTCTGGAGGCTCCATGATGTCTCTCTGACTCTGCCTTCTTCCTCCCAGCATTCCATTTAGTTTTCCTCACCTACCTAAGTTCTGCCCTATCAACAGGCCAAGTAGTTTCTTTATTCATTAATGGTAATCACAGCACACAGAGGAGACTCCCACATCACCTCCCCCTTTCTATTTAAATAAAAAGGAAGGTTATAACTTTAACATAGTAAAATTACATGTAACAGGTATCTCTCCATCCCAGCAAGAACTTTTAAATAGATGACTGATAGGGCACTAACACCAAATACTAACAGATAGGACTACATGTGAATAAAAAATCTCTGCACAGGATAGAAAAAACTATCTGCAGAACACATAAACAACCCACAGAACAGGAGAAATCTTAACCAGCCCTGCTTTAAGGAAGAAACTAATCTCCAGAATTTACAAAGAATTGTAGAAATCAAATACCAAGCAAATAAAACAGCCAATCAACAAATGGGCAAATGAACTGAACAGCTTTCAAAAAAATTAAAAAAGAAAGAGTGAAATGCAAATGACCAGTAACCATTTAAAAAGTGTTATATAATCCCTAACCATCAGGGAAATATGAACTTCATCAAAATTAAAGAAAAATACCTTTTCTCTATAAAGGATGACATCAAGAAGGTAAAAAGACAATTCACAAACCACAAGAAGTTTATGAATTATGTAGATGACTTAGGGTTCATATCCAGAATTAAAGTCTTAAAACATAATAATGAAAGAACTAATACCATAATGGATAGAGATAGACAAAAGATTTGAACAGAGATTTCTTCAAAGAAGATATATAAATGGCTAACAGTCATACAAAAAACAGTCTAACATCAGTTGTTAGGAAAATGACAATCAATTCCATAGCCAGATACCATGTCACATCTATCATACTGGTTAGAATAAGACAGACACTAAGAAGTATTACTGAATATGTGTAAAAAAAGTTTCATGAATTTCAGATGAGATTATAAAATTATGGAGACACATTACAAACAGTTTTTCAGGGAACAAAGAGTTGAGCTACTCTGTGACTAAAAATTCAACTTGTGGTATAAAAAAGTTGTTTACATGTAAACTTACATTGCAACAAAAATGGAAAAGCATCATTTATAATGTCTCCAAGCTGGAAACCTCCCAAATGCCCACAAATTGATGAATATATAAATAAAGTATCATTAACTCACAAAGGAGATGTTATATTACAATAAAAATTTATTTTATTCATAAAATAATAATTTATATTATGACAAAGATGAATTTTTCAAAGTATGTACAGTGAGGCTGTGCCAGAGATGCTATGATTAAGAGCACTGCTTCTTCTTAAGAGTTTAATTCTCAGCACCCATGTGGTGGCTCACAACCATCTTTATAACTCCAGTTCCAGATAAATTAATGCCCTGTTCTGGCCTCCACTGGCACTACAAGCACATCATGTGCTAACACTAATACACCTAAAATAAAAAATTTAAAATCTACAAAAATATGTACAGTGAGAGAAGACAGACACAAGAAGCTACATAATGTATATATCATATTATTCCATTTATCTTTCATCCAGAGAAAGGAAATTCATTGAGGCAAGAAGTATGCTAATGATTTCCTGGGTAAAGAAAGGGAGAATGGGGATTTAAAGTAAATACATACAAAGAAATATGCTGAACTGATTAAAGTATTCTAACTGATTTATCATGATAATTATATCACTTTGTAAATTTAAAACAAATTATTTAACTACTTTAACATCATTAGTCAAAAGATAGCTCAATACTGACACCAGCAAGGTTTGCACAGATAAAGCTTCCATTCCACATGACCTTGCTGGTGAATTCAATGCTGTTCTGCTGTATTCTACCAAACTTTTATCTATGATGTATATCAGGAAGAGGGGTTCAGAAGTTTGAGGGTGTTTTAAAAAGCAAAATTAGTAACTGACAATTTATGTGTCTGATTTCAATCTCTCCATTTGATATCATGGAATACAGACATGAAAACATATTCTAAATTTATTGTTTAAGAGTTGGATTAGCTTGTTCCAACACCACAGCTCCACTGTACCACTTGGTAGTTCTACAAAACATTTTGCTTGAATTATTTTCTGATTTGCTTTGTGCTATCTTTTTTGCTCAGCACACTTCCAAAATTATAATTAATTCCTAATTTAGTTACATGTGACAGGAGAACATACTTTGGGACTTGATCCTTGAAATTTATTGAGTCCTTTAGACTTTTTTGTAATGCTGGGAATCAAGCCTAGAGCCTTACACATGCCAGGCGAATGTTCTTCACTGAAGTATATAGCTCCCTACCAATTGAATCATAATGTCTCTATCCACTTGGAAAAACATTTTAGATATAATATTCTGGAAGCATTAACTTGATATGGCTCATTTCTCCTGTACTATTAGTGCTAATTCCAACATCATTCATTAATTTCTACTGGCTTCTAATTTTCTTAATTATGGATCACAATTTTTGTGTTGTGTGTGGCTATTGATTTTATTATGTTCCAGATATTCTGAATAATATACCATGGGAGACATGCAGTATCTCTTATGATATTTTTCTCTTTGATCTTGCCATTTTCTACATTATGCAGTTCAGCTACTAAGACTGTGTGAATGATAAAAGGAGGAAGACTTTACTATTACAAAGGTGTCTGCTCTCCACAAATTCATCTAAAGATTAAACAAATAAAAATTAGTTTAAGACATGTGTACTATGATTTGTATAGCAAGTAGGCCCCTTACACCCTCTACTTTGTCCCTTGTTTCCTTAATGGAGGATCATCTTACAAGAGGCTCTTACATTTTTATGTTTCCATGCTCTAAGCTGTGACTGGAGGTTGTTTGTTCATTTCCCGTCCACTCAGACCCGAAATAATCACACTAAAACTATATTAATTGTAATACTGCTTGGCCAATGACTCTAATGTATTCCTAGCTAGCTCTTAAATCTTAAGTTAACCTATTTCTATTAATCTGTGTATTGTCACGTAGTTGTGGCCTGCTGGTAAGGTTCTGTCTGGTGTCCAGTGTCTGTCTCTTGCAGTGGCTACATGGCTTCTCCTTGACTCCATCTCCTCTCTCCTCCTCTATTTGCTTGAAATTCCCACCTTGCCCTATTCTGTGATGCAATAGGCCCAAATCAGATTCTTTATTAACCAATGGCACTCACAGCATACAAATGTGAATCCCATATCACTAAGCAAGTAACCTCCTCAATGACTAGTGTGACCCCAGGAAACTAGTTATAACTTGGACACAATCCCAGGGACACAGGATGATGTGGTGTGGAATTATGGATTGTTGTGGAATATAAGTTTAAGATGTGTTACATTCATTTACACTATGGAATATTTATTTAATGATGCAAAGATGTGTTCCATTCTATTATGCTGCATTTGTTTATCTCTGTAAAACTGTGTTACTTTGCTTGTCTAAAACACCTGATCGTTTCAATAAAGAGCTGAACAGCAAATAGCCAGGCCGGAAAGAGGGATAAGTGGGGCTGCCAGGCAGAGAGAATAAATAGTAGGAGAAGTCTAGGCTGGAGAGAAGAGGGGGCACAAGAAAAAGAAAAGGAGAGGAGGATGCCAGGGGCCAGTCACACAGCCACACAGCCAGTCATAGAGTAAGAAGGAAAGAAAGATATGTAGAATAAAGACAGGTAAAAAGCCCAGAAGCAAAATGTAGTTAAAGATAAATGGGTTAATTTAAATTAGAAAAGCTAGCTAGAAACAAGCTATAGCCAGGCATTTATAACTAAGAATAAGTCTCCCTGTATTTATTTGGGAGCTGGGTGGTAGGCCCCTGAAGAGTAAGAAACCAACTTCAGTGGAGCATATAACAGAAAACATGTTCATATGAGAACTCTGGCCCTGTGCCCTCTGGAAGGAGGATCTGGACCAGCTTTGTGTGAACATGAATAGGACACCAAGACAGAGATTAGTGTGGCAAGGACACACAGGAACCCATAGTGTTCACAACCCTCACTCCCCCCCCCCACTTGCCACAAAGACCATTTGGTTAGAGAGCTTTTTATATTCTGAGCATTCCACAAACGTTTGGTGAAACTGTCCTTCCACCACTACTCAGGCATTTCCCACCTTCACTCACACTCTGGTGGAGCATCTCTGGTGCAAGGGAACTTTTGGTAAGGTGGTTGGTTCAATAGCTTACCTGGCAAGGAGCATCTTGGAGGCAGCTCTAAGTCTTGTCCTGTTTCAAGGCCTGGGTTTGATGAATATGCAGCACAAATCAAACACTCCAATCAGTAAAATAAACAGAAACTCTGCAAATGATGAAAACACACACACGAAGAAAAGTTCAACATTAATAGCCACCAGGGACATACAAATCAAACAAGGAGTTCATCTCAAACTAGGTAGAATGGTTATCATGAAGAAAACAAAACAAAAACTACAAATGCTGGTGAAGAAACAGGAAAAAGGAACTCTTACATTTTGTTGGTGGGAATGTAAATGATGTGCAGCCACTATTCAGATCAATATGTCAGCTCTCAAAAAACCTAGAAGTAAAACTACATATAATTTATCTATATTATCCCTAGGTATACATCTAAAGAAATTAAGAGCAGCATGCAATGTAAACACATGCATATCCATGTTGAATGTGATACTTTTTCCAATAGGCAAAATGTGAAACAGCCCATATGCCTGTTAAAGACAACTAAATAAGGAAAATTTCTCTCTTGCACACATATACATATACAAGCATGCACTCATGCACACACACATGCATACACACATGCACGCATGCACGTATGTGCACCCAGTCACTCCCCACAGAGAGGGAGAGAGAGAGAGAGAGAGAGAGAGAGAGAGAGAGAGAGAGAGAGAGAAACTTTTACTCAACCACAAAGCACAAAATTCTATTATCAGCAGGAAAGTGGATAGAACTGAACATTATTATACCAATTGAAACATTATTATACTAATTGAAATATGCACCTCTCATAAATACAAGTACATGTTTCCTCTCATATGCAGAATCTAGGAGAAAACAGAGGGGACTTGAAAAGGGGAACTACTATTGGAAATGTGGAAGGATTAATATGATCAAAATAAAAGCTATTTGTTTATGGAACTATCACAATAAAACACATTGCCAAGTATATTACTTTGGACAATTAACATATGCTAAAACTAAACTAATGGAGGACTACAGAGATTATCAAAATGGTATGCACACACTATTCAGCAAAAGTGTACATAAACATAGTTACCTGATTCATGATAAAAGTGATATTATACCGAGGAAAGGACTTCAACTGCTAAAAATCAGAAAAGGTCAGTAGGCATATATGCAAGAGTTTTAGAAAAATTCAAAAGGAGACATGAGGAGGCAGACCTGAGGAAATAACTCAGTTGGTTAAATGCTTGTAAGGGCAAGAGTTGGATCCACAGAAGCCACGTATAGAAAAGCCAGGCATGGTGGCATGTGCTTGTAATTCTAGTGGGAGATAGAGACAGGTGGATCCCTTGGGCTCAATGTACACTTAGTTCAGCTTACTTGGTGAGTTCCAGGCCAGAGAAAGACCTTGTGTACAAAAAAAGTGGTGGACAGTGCTTGAGAAATGACAGCTGAGACTGTCCTCTGGCCTCCACAAGCAGGCATGACCTTCTGCCCCCAGCAAGGAATGCCTTACTGACTGTGGGAGGCAATGGTTTCTTTAACAGCAAGCACCAGAAAGGGTAAGAATCACCAACAATAAGAAGGAACAATATTAAAAACTTGAGAATTCTTTTCATTAAGAAATAAGTCCTATTAATTTGAACCTGTGCATCCAAAGAAAATTTCATACAGACTATATAAAGAATTTCTACATATCCATAACAGAAAATGCCATGTAAAATAGGCAACAAGCCAGTCTGAAAAAAAGGGTAGAAGAATTAAATAAGGAATGAATGTAAGATGAGGAAAATGAATGTTAAAGCTATATTATACTGTATTTGCTCTTTTATCTTAACAGCTAAAATGAAAACTACCGAGCAAATCATATCTTTGTGAAGACACTGAGTAACCAGAATTAGCATATTCTGCCTATATATAATATACATACATATAATGACTATGTAGCAATAGAGTATGTGTATGATTTTGATCATAACCTATGAAGAAGCAATTTCACTCCTAGGAAATGATCCAGCGGAAATGTGTCATTCATTATTCATAATAGCTCAAAATCTTGAAGTTCTCACATGAAAATAGAATGATTAAATAAACTGTGGCATAGTTACTCAATGAAATATCACATAGCAAAAAAACCCAAAAAATCATCTAAAATATGTGAATTTACAAAAGCATGTTAAGGCTTTCAGAAGAGACTATATATTATATAGGACTCACTTTACATGATGTTGAAAAATAGGCATAAGTAATATATGATGAAAGAAGTCAGATTAGTGTTAATTCTTGAGTTCAATAACCTGAAGTATGAATGAGAAGTGATTATGGGATGTGACAATATGCTTTTTGTTATTACTGTTACATGGATGTTACACACTGTGAACAAGTCATCAAATTGTAAATTTATAGTTTATTCTCTGTTTTCTGTAGGTTATTATCCAGTAAACTTAATAGCACAAATATAAAGAAGCTAACAGCCTGGGATCCATCACAGAGCCTTGGAAAACCTAGAGGGCTTCTACAGCAGTGCCTAAATAGACTGCCACAAAACAGAAGATGGCACTTAAATGCAGGGTCAGGAGGCAGCTTCAAAATGGAACTAGATACATGACTTGAAGAGTTTTCCTCCCTCAAAACCAGAGACCTCAAATAAAAAATAATGCCCTCATGATCACTTGGATGGGAAGATTTGTTAGGGAGAATCTGAAATCTTGAACCATTACAGGCCCCTTATGCACACCGATCAATAAATAATAATAGCCCTTCCTATGACTGTCCATTCAGTTGGCTTGAAGACAGCAAGTTTCCCGTGTGGAAAACTTGCATGTGTATTACAAGGCCAGGATGCTGGCGTGATGACCGCTTCAAACACCATGTTCTCATTGCCTCCACACCAACTTGTAAGATCAGCTCTTGTTACAGGAAAAGCAGTGATATAAAGCTCCTCCTCTCAGGAGAAAGAACTTATGAACAAAGAAAGTGGTAAGCACAGATCAGATATGCTGCCGCCAATCCTGAAGACATATGTCGCGGTGGATCTTAAACTCTAGATGGGAATTGGGGAGAAGAGAGGAAACTTACTGACGTGACACCGCAGCAGGACCGCTGCACCAACACTCCCTCCCTGCGGGAGAATGATTGGCTGGTTAACGACTTGCTATATAAAGGCACCGAATTTGTAGCCCAAGTTGCTCAGCTGTGGCGAAACCCAGTATGTGTAGCTGCCATCTGCTCCTGAAGTGTCACACAGTGGAATTCAGGGACAGGTGAACTGGAGCTCCCAGGCTGTCGGCGCGGCTGTTTGCTGTGTTGTTAGTAATCAACTTTTTGTACTGACTCACTAAATCTTGTGTTCTTTCGCCACCTGTGGAGAATGGCAAATTGGCATGCTGGCATACTTATTCATTTCCTCTGTAGTGTCGCTGCGGAAGAGAAAGACAAACACACCCACATCACTTCCCTGGTATGAGGAAGGAATGCATTAGCCTACACAGTGGAATAGGAGGGTTTTCCCTTCAACAGAAGTGAGTGGATGAACAGTCACTGCGTGGTGAAAGGTCTCATTTCATTAAGCGGTCTAAACAGTTCCTTGTACAAAATAGGGAATCAGGGCCTTTAAAAGGTGGGAGGCAGCTAGAGATGCAGTCAGCACATCTGAAACTAGAACAAGAACTGGCACACCACCGTTAGATGATGGATAGTGCCATGTGGGCTCTCTCACACAAGACCTCATGATACACGGAGAAACATGCCAAACACTGCCTGCTGCTTTGGATTGCTGTTTCAGTGAAATTATGACTAACTCAGAATGAACACAAAGGAAGTTGTTCAAAATGTAGTAGCTGAGCCAGGTGTGGGGATGTACACTTACAATCCTAGCATTCTAACCGAAGGGTGAAGCAGGAAGACTCTAAGTTCAAGGTCAGACTGGGTTACAAATGAGACTGCCTTAAAAAAAATAGTAATAGGAAGCAAAATACGGTAATTGTAGCTACCTCAGACTGACTGTATCACTAACAGAATGCTGCTGATGAGTGTACGCATAGATTCCCCAGAGCAGGACCTACCCACGAGTCCATGTGCATTTGGCTATAAAGCCAAGATTTCAAACCCTCCGTAATGGCTCCCAACTGCAGTTCCAGTGCTCTGAAGGCTGAGGAAGGAAGATTGTTACAAGTTAGAGACTACTACATAGTGAATTCCAGGACAACTTGAGCTACAGAGTGCAACATTGTCACACACACACACACACATACACACACACACAGCCTTAAATCGACTCCAGCCACCAAATAACCAACATAAATTTTATTAAAGAAGAGATTAATGCACAGAGCATGGAAGCAGTTTCTAGATATGAGTAGTGTGTAGGGAGAGAGAAATGAATAGGCAGACGCCTGTCCAGCTGCAACAGAAAATCTCTTTGAGGAACTAGATTCCTCCCTGGAGGTCATTCTTTCTTTATAAGAGGAACAAAGAAGCCGCTGGCTACCAAGGAACAAATTTTTCTTCAATAACCGTACTTCCTGACCTTAACCCATTGCATCCTCACTTGAGGAACAGGCACACAGAGTGATTATTAAGGTCTCTCTGTCCCCAGCTGGGTCCAGAGGCTGTACACCATATGCCTCTGTAATTGTACAATGAAGCATTTCATAAAGGTTAAGAGACAAAATCCATTTCAGTTTATTTGGATAAAAGTGTTTTTTTTTATTATTAAAAAAGAACAAACTCTGATACATAATGTTTTTCTGAGGGACATCTGATAAATAAGGTTTTCATGAGGGTCAAAGTGACCAGGACTAATAGTGAACATTTTCAGGCTGTCTTTTGGAGTGCCCTTCAGCTCTATATTAGTTTTAGTATTATATGTTCTGCTCCATGGATATTTGCTATTGTTTTACATGCATACACTATGAGTACTCAGGAAAACCAGGGTGGGGGATTCTCCTATTTGCTTTTGTTGTTGTTGTTGTTGTTTGTTTTCCAGGATAGGGTTTCTCTGTGTAGTCCTGGACCAAGCTGGGCTAACTCACAAAGTTAGCCTGTTTCTGCCTCCCGAGTGCCGGGATTAAAGGCCTGCGCCACCATCACCTGGCTTGGATTCCCCTGTTTGTGAAGAGCCTCTTACAGAATAGTGTTAGTGGGAGGTTATACTAAAACTGACTGACTCCCATTTTCTCCAGAAGGAAGTTAGCAGGGCATCTGTGCAATCCGTGTGACTGTATAATTCAGTTATGTGTTTAGTCATGGAAGAGTCTAAATCAAGCGACACAGCCAACTAAACCTAGAAAACTCTAGGGGCTAGATATATTACCAGGATTCATTACCAGACTAGGATAGTGACAGCATCATAATCCTTTGATTATGATGTGGCTTTATTAGGATGTGGAGATGATCTGCTCCCCATAAGCTCAGGGGTTTGATCATTTGTTCCTAAGCTCGTTATGCTGTTTTTGGAGGTTGTAGGGCCTGTAAGAGGACATGGATAACTGATGGAAGGCTTTGAGATATGCAATCAAGCCCATTTCTTGTTCCGTCTCTGCTTCCTGATCCACTCAGATGAGAGCAAGAAGCCTCAAGTTCCTACTGGCACAGTTGGCTCAACTGAGAGACTGAACAAATCCATCCATCTGTTAGTTGTTTCTTATTAGATATTTGGTCACAACTTGAGGAATGTTAACTAACACTTTAAAGAAGAATTCCACCTGTGTTGTCGGTAGGTGGCAAAACTTTGAACCCTTACCATGCCACAAAAAGCCTACTTTGTTCTCTGCTGCCATCTTGTGGTCCTTTCTGGCATCAGACATTGGAACCCATTCCAGCTATGAAGTTGTCATTCTTGTGCACTGGTAGCATCTGGCCATACCATGTTAAGACTTAGATGTTATCTTTGCTATGTTCATGACACCTACATTCTCCCACTTCCCACTTGTTCACAGTGAAGGAGTCCCAACAAACAGTGCAATGATGGACCTGCCTCTCAGTGTGCATTTCACACTCCTTTTTGTGTTCAGAACATTGGTATCATCAAGAGAATGAATGATTTTTTAGTCTGGAATAAAATAAATTAGCAAGGCAAGCCACGTTGTCATAATTGTGGATTAGACATAATATTTATACAATGTGGTTGTTATATTAAGCTGTTTTGTGCAAGGAGGATGTTCTGTTTTGAATGGTTGATTGGGGAATGCTAGGGCAGAAAGGTCATAGAATACCAAGACCGACCTTGGATATTAGTGACTTCATACTGAAAATCTGAAGGCATTTCTCTGTTTCACCATGCTGATCTTAATTATATAATACAACAAGGATGACTTCAAGCCATTACTTCTACTATTACTTGATTTGAGTCAGTATGCATCACAGGCCACAGGGAGAAAGATCAGTTTATAGAATTTGTAAAGCCTAGATTAGTCCTCCAGTGGCCTAATCAATGTTTCATATCCCACAAATCCATGATGTATGTTAAAAGGGTCAGGGTACAGGAGTGGGCAATTAAACAGATGGGGTATTATGGACCGGATTAGAAGGAATGTGCTATGCAATCACGGAGGGAAAACAATAACTTGATCACTTGGTGAAAGACAAACAACGTAAGGAGCAGGGGTGGCGCTCCCCAGGCCCTTGGAGGGTAAGAACTGGAGAGGAATTAGTGCTTTATAGACCCCTAAATCCAGCACCAAAGCTTGGTTGGCAACTATCTCCATTGTCTATCTGTTTGAGTCAAGTGGCATCAATCACTGAATGACCCACATGTGCTTGGTTTCTCTCTGATACTGAGACGATACAGACACAGAAATTTCCCAGAGCCATGGCTAGCAAATTTGGACAGCTTCATGCATGGACCAGTATAAACTTGTTTGCATGTGACTAAGATGAATCCACAAAATTCAACTGCCATAACTGTGACCTATGTTATCAATGTTGCATCTAAATGCAAGGATGGTCACATGGTGATCTAATAGTAGTTTGGGCTTTATACTAGTATAGGATGGAGATGGGCCACAGAGCGTCTTTTCTGTTGCTGATATGTGTCCATTTTAGCTTGTGTATTATTCCTTGAGACTATTAAGAGTAATGCCATCCTTGTAAGCTCTTGTTCTCTCCTAGCCAGGAAATGGTTCCATACCCCTGATGTCACTGTCTATTCTCTCAAAAACAACGGTCAGGAACTTATCATAACTTGTAGCTACTGTAGTCAATGAGATGACATTAGCTCTGTAACACCAGCAAATTATTCTAAACTGACTTGTATAGGGTGTAATGGGTAACAGACTGGACTTTGAAACTTTCAGATTCAACAGGGCATGAACAATTCAGGTATGTTAACCATTTTAATATAAAGTATCAGAGACAGGCAAATTAAATAGGGACCATGCTTCTTTTTTCACAGGTTTAGGGTTTTAGCCTATGATGGCAAAAAACATACATGATAGTAGAGGGAATCTGGGACAAAGATAAATGGCTCATTTCATGATTGGATGTGAAAAAGAGCAAGATAAGGGGGTTGGGAAAGCACCCATCTCTCCTTTGAAGAGGGGGCATGTCCCATGTGATCTGAAAATTTCCCTCAAGGTCTTATCACTTAGAAGTTCTGCCACCTTGCAGGAGTGTGATGCTAGGAATCAAGATTTAAACATACAGACTTTTGGGAGACACTTTAACATCCAAACCATGGAATTCACCAATATCTTTGTGTTTGGTGTCATTCTAACAGCCAGGTAGAACAGCACACTTGTGGGCCAACACTCCCTACAGCTAGGACGATTTCTTTCAGGGTCAGATAAGTTCACTTAACTCAAAAGCTGATATTTAATGCTATGGTCACGGAACTTTAGAGCACACAAATGTGGAGCCAAGAAACAAAATCAGATTGGAACCCATAGAAATGCTTCTGATTTCACTTTGCTGGTGCTGTTATTTTGCTTCTGGGAGCTTTTCAGTCTCTCTGTCTTTCTCTAGCCCACTTATGGTCAAGCTGACAAGAAACCTCAGAATTTGGGAGCTTTGCTCAGTGATAGTGTGCTTACTTATCAAGTGTAAGGCCTTTGGGTTTAGTCCCCATCACCAGCAAAGTAAAGGAGAAATCTCTAATATTTCTCTTTGAATATTAGTGGGAAGTTAAAGCCACATGACTCCCTGCCCACTCATCAGATCTCTCAACACGTCTACAGTAAAACGCCAGTATCAGTTTCCCTCCTCTGCTCGTTGGAGCTGCTTTTCAAATCTGTTATACTTTCTTGTTGCTTATTTGTACGGTGGCAGAGGCTTGACCCCTGAACCATGTTTCAGGTCGAGTGAAGCCTATTCATTCCTTGGGGACTGACTGCAGCCATTCCTTTCTCTATGGGCACACTCACAGAATGGTTTCAACACATGCCTGAAACTTCAGGCCCAGGATATTAGATGGCCTGGTCCGATCAGGGAAGTGCTCCCATTAAGTGGCAAGTGCTAGTTTCTACTAAATTTGAAGTTACACCTACAGTTACTATCTAGTGACTTCAATTTCTTCATCGTAGTGGATGACCAGTCACAAAGAGGAGCTGATATGCCAATGGGACCAAATGACCCTGATGACTATCTCAACCCAAGGAACACTGTTATATAGTGGGAACAGGAGGAGTATATAAAGTTTTCAAATAATTATTTTACCCCCCCTACTGAGGAAAGCAAAATATGTTTTTTAATTCCTCTAATAACTGATAATTTTATGAGAATGCATTTATGATTAAAATATGTAACTAAGAGTGTCTAAGGAAAAATATAGAGTCTCTGTGTTGAACAATAACAGAGCAAATAAAATCAGGCCTATACAAGAAATAATATGATTCTTTACAAATTGCTTTTAAGCAGACTTAGAGGAATATTTCATTATAATTTAAGTAGCTACCCATTAGAAACACTTAACTACATAACAACATAAACACGAAATCAATGAAACCAAGTAGACAGTAAGTGGATGGGCAATAAATCCAAACGGAAATGCTACATCCCAAAGAAATGCTCACTATTGAAAAGAAACAAGTGAAGGAACTTCCGGAATCACAGAGCAACAACATTCAAAACACACTGCAAACATGGTCCAAATCAAACTGGTAGAAATCTGGAAATCAATAACAGGTTTTCAATCATTCAAACAACATTCATTGCAAAGCAAGCGGACAGTGAGCTGTGTTTTATTTTAATTTGCTGTATTCTGAGCCTTCTTACACCAGATCAAGGGAAGTGGTTTTGCAGTTATGTTACTTGCAGAGCCTGTAGCCTGGACCGATGGAAATGTGGAAATGAAAAAGAACAAAATCAAAATCTGCACACCCACTTTATTCCCAGATAATGATCATCATTTCCCACATCTGACAGCCTTCTGCAATACTCTCTAATTATCAGTATAGCATCCGTTGGTTTTCTTTGGAGTTCATGCTGTGCAAAGTCACTCAGTCTCAGGGTGTCTGGAGGGAACAAAAGAACACGTTAGGTGGCATTCGTTAATGTTTGCAACTTAGAGAGATAGAGATACCACCTAAAGCCAAGTAGAAGCTGCACAAAATCTTAAACTGAAAAAATTGGGAGGATCCATAGGACGCTTTGAAGAATTCCAAAAACAAATGAGATCTGGAAGGTCATGTGTGTGTCCAAGAAGTACCCAAGAAAGGCCTGAGCTTTCGCTTAGAGCTGGTGCCAGTGCTCTGTACAGAAAGAAACTAAGGGCTGAGCCAGAGCTGTAAACTCCCTGCCTGACCACAGAGAGTGTTCCAAGATATATTCACAGAGCGAGCACCTGGGTAAGAGCTGGAATATTTATTGGTACAGAACATTTAATGAAATGCTTCCAATTATTGGCCAGTCATTGCTGCAGCAGAGAATTCAATGGCCACAGATGATGAGGAAGCACTTGAGCAAAATCACTGTTTAAGAAAACAACAGGGGCATAAACCCGAACAATAGATTTGAAAGAAACGGATCTCTACTACTGCATTATTGAACAGTTTAGCAAAAACAAAACCACAAATAGCCCCCAAAATAAGTATGACTCACAAAAGCAACAGGAAGTGCTCTTGATCAAGCCAGACATTGGATCACCAAGGCGTGTAAAACATGTATTTGGAAATGTTCAAAGCACTGAAAGAAGCTTAAATGAAGCGTTAAATGTGAGAACAATCTCCAAATTAAGAGTACCAAGAGATGGACATAATTTAAGAAAGCACAACAAAGGAAATAAATCCATAAAAACAAACAAAGAATTTCGGTGTGCTGAAATATACAAATAATCACAGTATTTGAGGGCTGAGGCAGGGAGAGAAGATTTGGAGACTCTCATAGACTGTATAAACAGAACCTGTCTCAAGAAAGACAGAGAAGGAAAACAGAACATCTGGAACTGAGAAGCACAGTAACAAAAAGGAAACCGTGCCCATCGCAGCTCAGTAGCAGATGTGACTTAAGAAGAGAGAATTGTGAACGTGAAGGGAGTATTAGTTTGGGTTACTATTGTTGCGACGAAACATCATGACCAGAAGCAGCATGGGGAGGAAAGGGAGTATTTCTCTAACAGTTCCATGGAACAGGTCATCATTGAGGCAGTGAGGGCAGGAAATCAAGCAGGGCAGGAACATGGAGGCAGGAGCTGGTGTGCAGGCCATGGATGGATGCTGTTTACTGCCTTGCTTGCATGGCTTGCTCAGCCTGTTTTCTTATAGAATCCAGGACCACCAGTCCAGGGATGGCACCACCTACAATGGGCTTGGCCCTCCCCCATCAGTCACTAATTAAGAAAATCCTAATGGGCTTGCCTGCAGCCCAGTCTTATGGAGGCATTTTCCCAACCGAAGCTCTTTCCTCTCTGATGACTCTAACTTGTGTCAAGTTGACATAAAACTTGCCAGGACATAATACAATCTTAAAAATAAAAACAAAAAGTAAAATTTGCACTAAGGAAAAGGCTCAGTGAATAAAGCACTAGCTTCAGCAACACGACAAAGCTCAGATCTATCCAGAGAGGCCCCAGACGAAGCCCTGTACACATGTGCATTTGTAATTCCAGCAGAGGGGAGGAGAGACAAGACAATCTCTGAGGCTTGCACACAGACAATGAAGCTAGTCAGTGAACTAAGGCCAGTGAGAGAGCCATATCAAAAACAACATGTATTATCTTCAGAGGAATGATCAGGAGGCATACCTCTGGCCCTCAAATATATGTGCAAACGTACACACACACACACACACACACACACACACACACAAAGAGTATCTATTCCAGGTATGTAATACTAGTGATGATGTGAAAATGTGTCAATGTAAAATTTAGAGCAAAATTGAGTTCTCACCATTAATATAGTCTATTCAGAGAGAGATGGTTAGCCAAGTAGAGTCCTTTCTATGTGAACTGTTCATAGAGAGATGGTTAGCTGAGTAGAATCCTTTTAGACTCTGGGATCTGAAGCTTGTCCCAGAAACCCTGCTAACATTTTGAGCTACACCAATCAAGAAAAAAAGGGGAAAAACTGAAAGCACCACAGTCATAAATTAAATTAGGGACATTGTTGCACTTTTCATGAATAGTAAAAGGACCATAAGAGAGTGTAGTATGAATAATCGCATGACAGCGAATGAGAATACTTAGCTAAAGTATTAGGTAGCAAAACTACTGAAAAATGCTGAATAATAAATAAAATGAAACAGGACCACTAGTAATCAGAGGCACTGAATAAGTAATCAAATACCCTTTAGTGATGGATTTTACCAAAACTGTCGGGAAGAATTAAGACCAATATTTCTTGCATTCTTTCAGTATAAAGAAAGTATGAAGCACATTCTAACTCAGTCTAGGAAAGCAGAGTTATTCTGACCCTGGGGCTGGGTGAAGGCATCAGGAAAAAGAAATGCTTTGTAAATGTAAATGTAAGAACCTGAATCATATATAGCAGCAAGTAGAACCCAGCAGAATACAAACAGGATTTACATCAAGGTCAAGAAATATCTATCCCAGAAACAGAAAGATGGTTCATTGTACAAAACACAATCAGCGTAACACATTAAAAGAGAAGAAAAAGCAGGGCGTTTTGGCACACGCCTTTAATCATACTGCCTGAAAGGCAGAGACAGGCAGATCTCTGAGTTTGAAGCCGGCCTGGTCTACAGAGCGAGTTCCAAGACATCCAGCTACACATAGCGAGACCAATAAACCAAAATAAATAAATTAATAAATATGGGGAAAACCCAAAACACCATCTATCCATCTCCATTGATACAGAAAAGAGTTGGATATTATCAATCTTTCTACATGTATTAAACACACACATACACACACATACCTACATACATACACAGAAATGGAGAGAACTTCACATCATTGAGCCATTTATGATAAACTCACAAGTACCTTGATACTGAGTATTAAAAGCCTAAAGTTTTATATTTAAAATTTTCACATAATATATTTTGATCATATTCTTCTCCCTCCTCTAGCACCTCCCAAAGCTTTCCAGCTTCTTTTCTCACCTAACTTCTCTTGGTAAGATTAAAAATAAAAAAGAACGGGGGCTTCTCAGTCTTTAAGGGCATGTACTACCTTGCACATTCACACCCACATATAGCACCGCTAGTCTTTGGGGGCACCTGCACATACTCCCACACATAGCCACATAAGTAAGAAGAATAAAACCATTTCTAATGTAATAAATGAATTAACAAGGTCTTCTTTTACTGCTTCTATTCAAAATTGTACCGAACATCCTAGTCATGACAAATAGACAATAAAGGCAAATAACAGGGTTTCCAATTTTCAAGAGTAAAATGAGATTTTCTCTATTCACAGGTAAAATGAATCTTAAATGTGGAAGATTCTAAGCAAAAGAATACTGCTTAAAATAAGTGAAAATGTTCATCATTGCTTTCCATCATGGACATGTAAGTCAAAAATTTCTTCCTCATCCCAGTCAGAATGTACACTATGGAGAAAAAACAACCACAAACCCCGTAAGTACTAGAATGTGTGGAGGGTGTCCTTATATACCTCTAAAGGTAATGTAAATTAGAATAGCCACTATGGAAATTACTACACAAACTAGAGAATATTATAAATCTTATCTCTATAGCTTCTGGTCATATGCCCCCAAAGGAGCACAAATCATTATACAACAGAGATATTTGCACATCCATGGTTAGTTATTGTGGCAATTTTCCTCAAGCCAAGATTGAAGTCCAAACACAGGTGGATACAAATGTGATGCGTGTATACACAATGGAAATACACAGCTATTCCACAATTTTCACCAAGTAAAGGTATACCTTGAATTCCAAAAATAGGTGGGTAAAATGTGATTTACATAAACACAATGGAAATTCAGGCCATAAAAAAAGGAAATTAGATTATTAGCTGGGAAATGGGTGAAACTAGAGATCATCGCGTTAGGAAAATAAGATTGTCTCAGAAGACAGTCACATCATATTTTCTCTCATAGGCAGAATCTTAATTTCAATATGACAGGAATAAGTCATGAAATGAGGAGGGAGACTATTTGAAAGGTGGCAGGGAACCAAAATGAAGAAAGGGGTAAAGAAAAAAGGATAATGAGACAAAAATCAAAGACAAACACATGGCTTTTCACATATGGAAATGAATTTGTGCTACAAGTATGGGTGGCTGGGACTGTTTGTATGCTCATACACACACACACGCGCACACACACACACACACACACAGAGAGAGAGAGAGAGAGAGAGAGAGAGAGAGAGAGAGAGATAACATAAAAGCAGAGTAGGGATCTACTTCTGAAGAGGAGAGGGACAAAGGAAGTGGAAAGGGATCAGAGAGCACAATGGGGGGGGTGGTCTGCAAAGCTAAGTATATGCATGTCTGAAATGGCAGAGTACAATCCATTACTTTGCATAACCCATTAGTAACTTGTAATGATCAACGGATACTGGGGAGACAGAAAGGTCTCATGTGTACTGCACAGTAGGGTGACTTGCATAATCCCCAGTGCTGCTGTTCTGTGACCTGCTGCCTACTAGCTTGGCTTTGGCTTTTGTGCAGCCTAGCACAACTTAGCCCTCGTGTGTGGCTTGTGACATAGGCTACATCAGCTATCAAGACCCGGTTGTAGGTGACCTTTGTAGCAGAGCTGATATCGATGAAGACTTGAACCTGAGGGAAGAATTTCTCATAATAGCTCTGTTTTCTCTTGAGTGGCTTATCTTTGTGGGATTTCTTGGTTTCCTGACATTCCAGATAATCTTTTGGAAAAATGAGGAGGACAAGGAGGTGCATGACATTGCCATGTTGCAGGAGCAGGAAGAGGAGGGAGATGAATATGGAGTGAATAAATATGAAGATGGTGAATTTGAGTTCCGGTTCGGCGAGCATTTCTATGAGGACTTGGACTTCGTGGAGTACGTGAATGAAGAGGACAGCAACGAGGAGGATGACGACGATTCAGGAACTTCAAGTGTCTGTGAGTTATGGTTATATTTTGGCCCCCACTCTAGAATATGATGGAATTTGTTCTTCACTGTTATCTGATGGAAAGACCTTATTGTTATTATGGCTGAGCACCACAAGTGCTGTGTGGTAGGCAGGCACTACACTAGGTGGGATGTGAAGCCTTGCAAAGGAGCCTGTGGACCGGGGAATGGGAAGGTGACTATGCAGGAGGGGGATTACCAGGCTAGGAGGCATGGGATGCCACAAACAAGGCAGCATCTCAGAAGGCAGAACAGTGGGCAGCCTAGACTGAAGGGCAGGAGGGCCAGCCATCTGCAGATGGTTGGAATCCCGCCAACCCGGGTTTGTACAGCTGCAGGCACAGAGAATTCCCCCACTCTTGCTGCTGCTATTGACACTTCTGGCTCACATAAAACCCATGCTCAAACTTGTCCATCCTGATTAAGTGATGGTCCAGTTTCTAGAAACTTGGGGTCCAGTTTGCTCAAGTAGAAGCCCAATTTAATAAAGACCCTGAAGAAAAAAAGCAAGCTGCCTTCAAATTAACCTCTGAGATAAATTCATGAAAATAAACTGTTACTAGAATACTTGAAAGATATATTAGTTATATCTTCAAAGATTGAGCAACATCGAACCTAACATAATTTATTTTTTAATTGAAGGCAAATGAACTCTTTTCTCCTCATCTCCCTCTCTCCTATTTCTATTCTTCCTCCTTTTTTCTTTGTATTTTAATTTGTATTTCTGAGCCTCAAGTTGCTAGGCACATGTGCTGCTGCTAAGGTACATCTTCACACTTTTTAATTTTTGCTCTTTTAGTGGCTCAGGTGAAAGTGTACACACACATATAAAAGGCCAGACAAAGGACAATGTTGAGTGTTGACTCACAGGTACCACCCACCTGATTGTGTGTGAGAAGAGAGACAGAAGCAGAGACAAAGAAACAGAGAGGATCTCTCCCTGATTTTGAACTTGCAGATTATACTCAGATGGCTGGGCAGTCATTCCTTGTAATCTACCTTTCTGTACCTCTCTGACCCCATCATTACCAGTGATGGCCACCAGGCCTTATTTTTAGATATAATATATTTAATATTCACTTATGTAATTATATTGTATGTATTATATAAAATATATTTAATGTATAAATAAAATACTTAATAAATATTAATACATATAATATATTATGTTTTCTTTGTACATATATATGTATGTGTATATATATATAGTGGTTTCAAAGGATGGAACTCAGGTCTTCATGCTTACAAGGTATTTATTGAATGAACTCTCTCCCCAGTCTTTTTTATCCTAATGAAGAGTATCGTGTTATGTTGCCCCATTCAACCTTGAACTCATGGCAATCCTTCTGCCTCAGCCTCAGATGTATATATTTTGTAAATGGAAGTTTCTGTCCCACCCACTGCTGCAGCCATTCAGTCCCAAAGAAACACACAGAGGCTTATATTAATTACAAAGTGTTTGGCCTACTAGATCAGTCTTATTAACTAGCTCTCACAACTTAAATTAACCCATAATTCTTGTCTCTGTTTAGCCGCATAGCTTATAACCTTTTCTAAGTGAGGTATTCTCATCTGGATTCCTCGGCATCTGACTGTTGACTGACTCTCTCTGCCTTTTCTCTTCCCAGAATTCTCCTAGTCTGCTTGTCCTGCCTATTCTTCCTGCCAGGCTACTGGCCAATCAGTGTTTTATTAACCCAATATGAGTGACAAATCTATACAGTGTATACGAGCATTATTCCACAGCATTTCCCATTTTTAATTTTCAGAACAAAAACCCTGAATCTAATCTCCTTTGTTTAGCTTTTTTCCTGACCTTTGTCCATAACAGCTTGTAATCAACAAAGACAAACATCCATAATCCATTTTTGGGAATGTGGGTGTAGTATTTTAAGCTACTTCCTGCTGATTAGGGGTGTTGATAATCTTATGGGGACCCAAAGAAAATTTAGGATTATGGTCAAGTCCTGAGTGGAATATTCTGTGAGGTTAGATAATCTTAGCCAGCAGCCTTGAGGCTGTTCTACATGTAGAACTCAGAAAAAACTGCAACAGAGGTGCTCTAAAACATTGTATCATCTGTGCCATCTGTTCCCATTGGAGATTTTTCAGGGGGTGGGTGTTTCTCAATCAAACCTTATTTTTCTTAACCCAGAATGAATCCACAGCCTCCCATTTCCTGTGGAAACAAAAGCAAGATCTCTTCTCCAAAGTAACATATCTTTTGACTTAAATTTTTAAGTCAAGGCATTTTCAAAATGTATAGGTTGGAGTAATTCAACAGCATTTATAATCAAATGTCTTTTAGCAACTGTTGCTCCTTCCTCATCAGTCAAACAATTCAAAGATAACACAATAACATACAGTATAAAGACTCTCTCTGTGTTTTCCATCTTTATGTGGCATTTTTCTTACTCTATTTATTTTAATTTTATTCTTAACTTTTCAGTTTTTGTGACAGGGTTTCTCTGTGTATCTTTGGCTATCCTGAAACTCACTTTGTAGACCAGACTGACCTCAAACTCACAGAAATCTTTCTTCCTCTGGCTCCAAAGTGTTGGGATTAAAGGTGTGTGCCACCACACCCAACTACTCTATTTCTTTATTATAGAATTTTCTCTGTCTTTTATCTCTTCTCTCCCAAGCTTATGTATATTTTTAACACACTGTAAGCTGTTTAGAATTTTTTATCCGAATTTGTCTTTATTATATATCACTATCTTTTTCTGACCACATGAATCTCTAATCTGCTAAGACACATAGCTAAGATTAAAACTGCAGCTTTGTCAGCTGGATCTGCCACATTCCTTAACTTCCTGAGAGTCTAGCCTCATGGCAGAGGTACTGGACGGAGCCATATTTATTACGACTCTTCAGAGTTTCTAGGTCCATGCCACCACCAAGAAGCATGTCACTGGCTGCTCATAAACACCATTTTAGCATTTAGTGACAGGTTTTCTTCAAAGAGTCACCATGCAGTTTTGTTGCTAATGTTGAGTCAAGAAGCCTTTCTTAAATAGGACCTGTGCTTCTGGTTGCGTCTCTAGTAGGCCCTGTTTGCAGGAAGCTGCAGTTGACTCTGTTCTTGTCCATCTAGAACCTTTTTTTTTTTTAAAAAAAAAAAAAAAGCTTTCTCATGCTCCATATGAAGTTTCTTGCCAAATGTTTGGGCACCATTTGTAGATGGAAGTTTCTCTCCCACCCAATCTCATAGTCATTTAGTTCCAAAGAAACACACAGTGGCTTATATTAGTTATGAACTGTCTGTCCTATTAGCTCAGGCTTGTTATTAACTAGTTCTTACAACTTAAATTAACCCATAACTCTTGTCTATGTTTAGCCACTTGACTTGATACGTTTTCTCAGTGCAGCACTCTCATTTTGTTTTTTCTTTTCCTCACTAGTAACTGCGACACGGCCTTTTTTTTTCTTCCCAGAATTCTAGTCTGGTTGCCCCACCTATACTTCCTGCCTGGATATTGCCCAATCAGCATTTTATTAAATCAATATCAATAACAAATCTTTACAGTGTACAGGAAATTATCACACAGCATGTTTTCCATGAAGTTTTGTTAAAAACATACAGAAACAGAATCAGACAATTTGATTCTGATCCCTTTCATTCCATGGTCCAGAAATAATGAGAATCCTAGTGTTGGGAAAGGAAAGGTTGTCACGAGGAAAATTTAAAAGGCAGAGAATATGAGACCAATAGAAATACTGTAGCAGTTATTAAAAAGGATCCAGGCAGTCTTTTCATTTTTCCCTTACATTTCTATTCTCTAGGTTTAACTGTTGATAGACTCTTGAATGGGGAAGTTAAGTATAAGCTGTCTTACTACTTTCATGACCTTGGCATTCTGGAGTCACAATCAGTGGTCACTGATGAACCAACTGCATCCAAGTGTGAAACATCAGATGAAGCATTTGAAGGAATTTCAGAGAAGGAGCAGTGGAGTGATGATGAAAGTGCAGACTTGGAAGGAGGGTCTTATGATGATTGGGACTATGAGGACGATTACCCTCCAGAAAGCTACTTCCCTGTGTAAAGTAGGTATATACTTATAGCTTTTAGTATTAACTGACCACTGCCTAGTGGTGGTATCACACACCTTTAGTCCTAGCATTCAGGAGACAGATATATGCAGATCTCTGTGAGTTTGAGGCTATCCTGGTCTACAGAGTGAGTTCCAGCATGGCCAGGGCTACACAGAGAAACCCTGTCTCAGAGAGAGGGGAAAGGGGGAGGGGAAGTAGGAGAGAGAGAGGGAGGAGTAAGGGGAGTGGGGAAAGGGAGTGAGGGGAGAGGAGGGAGAGGGAGAGAAAGAAGAGTATAAACTAACCACTTATATACACCCCTATTATTGGAAGATTTATGTTAAACTATTTCGTTATAGTTTAATAAACATTTTGAAATTAATAATGTACTCATATACAAAGAAGTTGATACATTTCTATGGATTTCATTACTGGCTGCAAGTTCTTTATTCTTTAGCTATAAGACTACTACCGGTGGGAATTGATTGCACCTAGTAATGAAGACCAATAGAAAAAGTCACCAAGGGATTTTTGGCCTTTGTTTCTTGGCCACAGAAATGTCTTTCATTCTAACAATACTTTGAAAAAAAGGGCTGATTATTCACAAAGTACTAATAAAGTCAAGGGTTTTAGGTGAAACCATGCTTCATGATTAATGCATATTAGTTTAGCTGGTATTTTTATATTTCATGGAATAGTCAAAATTAGGGTGATTTTTATTTTTTACTGAACTAAGAATTGGAATCTTACATTCCCCTGTGTTCACCTATGTCTGAAGTGCTCAATTTTAGTGTCTTGGAGTGTCATATTCATATTTTAAAGATATTGCAACTGAGGTCCTGGGAGGTTGAGGGAATGTGTAGGCTTTGTTAGTGGTCATAGGGAGATAGTTTTATTTGAAGCAGGTGCTCTAGAGAAATAAATGAACATTTATTGTGGTGGAAAGAAGGGCAATGAAATTGACATGACTGATTGTCGACCGCCTTGACGGGTTACTCTGTCTAGGGTCTGTAACCCGCCTGGCTGGTCAGTTATTCCAGGGTCATGGAGAGGCACCACCTGAAAGACATAGGCGGATAAGAGGAAGAAAGCCAAGCATAATTCTTGTCAAAGCCTCCGTTTATTAGAGTCATGGTTACAGCTTATATAGCCCCTGGATGAGGAGCTTGGGGGGCTGGGGCACGGGATCTTGCCACGTGGTCCATGCCCGTCATGTAGGCCAAGAGGTTACAATCGGTCAGGTCACGATTCCTTGGTCAGGAAGTCACAAGTTGACACACCTAGTTCTCTAGATAGTTTGGAATGTGAGGCGGGTTCCGTTAACAGATAGCTCTCTATTAACAGTTAATTTGGGTGTGGGAGAGGCTTTGTCAATAAAACTATTCTCAATACAATTGAGAAGTAGAGCCCTCTGCAAAACTCCTCACGGCGGTGCTTCCTGTAAATTTTGGGGGGACATGGCTCCTGACAACTGATGCCCTCAAATGCTTTTACTTTTTGTATTATATAAGGTTATATAAGTTAGTGCACGTATACAGTATACATTAGGTGCCTTTCCTACATATTACACTACCCTCTCCCTTGTCACCTTCTCCTTTCCACTACTCCCTTTTCTTTCCAAGATGGTTTTGTAAAGTCATCCAAGTCTTAAACACCTTGTAGGTAACGTTCTGTTTTGCAAGAAGAAGGTATCTTAGTTTCTCCTACTGAGAGGAGATAGCTATACCAGAATCGAGCATATTTGGAAAATCATTAATGTCTTCTGATGGCATAAAATATTGCTTCTGTTTTATTTCTTACAGTTGCAAAGTCTAGAAGAAAGAAATGTGTGGAGAAAGAGGGGGAAAAGTTATTCGTTAATATTCTTTGTTCTTTAGTTTATCACAGAAAAATGCCATCCTCTGACATCAGACTTTACACTGATTTTTCATGGATACATATGACTGCATTTAGTCCTGTTAAAAATAAAGGTTTGTTTGTGCTACATACGCTCCAGAGTTTTATGTGAATAAAAGCAACTCCAATTCATTTTTATATCTTCTCTTTCCAGATTTGCCTCAGTTTGTTGGCACTAACATGAATTGTTTTCCACTCTTGACAGTGAGAAATGGAAGTCTAGTTCGTAATGCATTTCATTGAACAAAAAAGTACCTCGCTTACCAAGATGCTAAGTGATCTAATAATTAGTTAGTGTGAACCACTAGCAGCAGCAGCTGGCAATCCACTAGAAGTATACATTCCTAGGCTCTACTCCAGACTCATCAAATTGGAAATCCTTAAGGCAGACCTTTAGCCAGGTTTCCTAAGTGTTCCAGATTACTTCAGAACAAACACACTGTTAGCGGTGTATAGTTTTTTTGAAATGCTTCCAAAGCTTAAGTACAGATTCCTTTCTAACAAATGCAAAGTACAAATGTACTCTTATAATGTAGAATATGCAGTGCTCCTATTGATGTGTCCCTATCAAGTGCTTGTATATGAAATCTAAAAACAGGCAGAATAATCAGTATTTATTTTTTTATTTATAGTGAAAGGCATACATACATAGAATGGTACAAAACTGGCATTTAGTAAATGTGTGAACCAGGTGGTGGTGGTGCACATCCTAAATACCAGCACTCAGGAGGCAGAGGCAGGCAGATCTCAGTGAGCTTGAGACTTGTCTGGTCTAGAGAGTGAGCTCCAGGACAGCCAGAGTTACACAGATAAACCATATAAATGTTCTTTCAAAAAAGAGAGGGGGGAAATATGTGTAAAAAGGATAAACATCTTATTTAGGACAATGATTAAAACTTATGGAGAGAAAGGATGAGTTCAGTTGTTGGCATTCACTGTGCATTTCAGTTCTACTGGTAGTTACATGTTCTTAGGGTGGGAGGTATGTGCAGAAGTAACAGGTTCTGGGAGCTGCACATACAGTGTGTCTGCATGACACAACTGAAGTCATCAAGGTGCAAAACTTCGGTATTCATATTGAGAGCATGTGTTCTGCATACAGACCTCTTGGATTTGGAAATGAGCTCTACATTTCAATCTTTATTCTTTCTGAGGAATTTTGCTTTTGAGGCAGGGTCTCACTATGCATTGCTGGATGGCTGGAACTCACTATGTGGACAAGGATATTCTCTAACTCACAGAGATCTACCTGCCTATGTGCCTCTCAAGTGCTGAGATTAAGAGCATGCACCACCATGCCTGGCCTCTAGCTCTACATCCTACCAGATGGTATAAATTAGAGCAAATATTTAATCTCTATATACCTGGATTCTCATATGTAGTTTGCGTATAATAATTGTGTATACTATAGTTGGAAAGTTAATTGAGAAAAAAATAAGTGTTTAAATAGTATCTGGCAAATTGCTCAGCAGTTATTAAGAAAGCATGGTATTGTTAGCTCAATATATTAAAGAGTTCACTAACATTTCATAAAACATTGGATGAGTTTGCCAAATTCTTCTATTCCAATCTAAATCAATTAGGCTATGAGGAGTGAGCGCATGCCAATTGTTATACCTTAGACTGAAGTCTTTAATGCAACTTGTTACCTAGCTAATACCAGTTGCTTTAAGTTGAGGAACAAATAGACAGTAGGCTAGGTCTAATCTTTTCTTGACATAATTCCTGGATTAATTTAAGAGAATAGAAGTTGCCAGGCGGTGGTGGCACACACCTTTAATCCCAGCACTCGGGAGGCAGAGGCAGGCGGATCTCTGGGAGTTCGAGACCAGCCTGGTCTACAAGAGCTAGTTCCGGGACAGGCATCAAAGCTACAGAGAAACCCTGTCTCGAAAAACCAAAAAAAAAAAGAGGATAGAAGTTTATGGGAGAGGTGTATTGGGAGGGGAAGGAAGATGGGGGAGCGGGAAAAGGCTGCACCTGGGATGTAAAATAAATAGATGAAAAAAAGAATAGAAGTTTATTTGGAATATGCTCAAGAGGAGGCCCCCCCACAATAGGGAAGGTATGTTAGGGAGGGCTAAAGTCAGTTTGTAGTAACGGGAGCATTTCACAGATCTGAAATGGTAGTTGGGCTTGGACTAAAGTGGGACCAGGCTGTAATCCTCACTGTCCATCCCTCCAGCAGCCAACTTCCTCCAGCTGGGTCCTACCTCCTAAGGATTTCACAGACTCCCGAACATTACTACCAACTGGGGACCAAGTATTCAAACACATGAGCCTGTCGGGAACATGTCACATCCAAAACAACAGAGCTTTTGTTCCAAATATGGTCCATTGATGCTGGCATCTCTAAAACCAGTCAGGGAGAAGAAAAGTCTCCCAGAGGTCTCCTAGATGGTATTCCAATAAAATAGGATCAAAAGGATCAACCAAGTTTGGTGAAGCACACCTTTAGTCTCAGCATTCCCAGAGACAGAGGCAGTTAGATTGTTGAGAGTTCAAGGCTAGCCTGGTGTTATGGCTTAGCTAAAAAACAGCACAGTTCCCTGAGGGATAGCAGCGGGCCATGAGAGGCAGCTGGGTCCCACCACCCGAGGCCTCTGTGGGTCCCAGTGTGGTGGGAGGTGTTGGGGCAGCCAGTTCCACGAGGAGCTATGGTTAGTGAGAGATGGACAGATGCCATGTAGAGAAAGTGAGTTAGGGTATAGTTTATCCAGTGGGTTGTAGAAGGAAAGGGAAGAGGTGGGAAGAGAGAGATAAACAGAGAGATGGGGGAGAGGAGAGGAGCCACTAGCAGCAGCCACCTCTTCCAAAGAGAGACAGGGCAGACAGAGAGAGAGAGACAGAGAGAGAAACAGAGAGAGAGAGAGAGAGAGAGAGAGAAACAGAGAGAGAGAGAGAGAGAGAGAGAGAGAGAGAGAGAGAGAGAGAGAGAGAAAGAAACAGAGAGAGAGAGAGAAACCTCACAGGCTAGGAGAGGAAGGAAGATCCGCTTGTCTTTTAAAGGGACAGGTCAGACCATTACATTCCCCATTGCCTCTCATCCACTTGGGACCCACAGAGGCCTCAGGTGGTGGGACCCGGCTGCCCCTTGTGGCCCTCTGTCACCCCTTGGGGAACTGTGCTGTTTTATCTAAACAATAACACCTGGTGTACATAGTGAGCTCCAGGACAGAGCTACATAAAGGGACTCTGAAATGGATTATTAAAAATGCTGCAGGATCCCCCATGGTGGCAGGCAGCTGAAACACTGCAGGTCCCCAAGCAGTGGCAGCAGGCCATGTGGCAGCAGGCAGCAGGCCCTGAGAGCAGCCAGTCCCAGGCAGGGATGGCTGCAGGTCCCCGAGCAACGGCTGGTCCAGAGCAGGGTGACACGCAGTGCAGAGACAGAGACATGGATAGGCACGCCATGCAGAGTGAGGTTGGGTATTTATTCAGTGGATTGTAGAGGGGGAAGGGAGAAGAGGAGAAGGAGAGAGAGAGAGAGAGAGAGAGAGAGAGAGAGAGAGAGAGAGAAGAGAGAAGTGGGGAAGGTGAGAAGTTGGAAGAGGCAGAAGCTGCCTCTTCGAGAGGGAGATGGAAAAAGAGAGAGAACTCAGGCTGGAAGCTGAAGATCAGTCTGTCTCAGCAGATGAGGGAGGGAATGGGTGTGGCTTGTCTCTTAAAGGGACAGAACAGATCATTACACTCTGTCTCAAAATAAAATAAAAATAAGATAAACAAATAAAAAAATCAGAAAAATATGGTATACTATATAGCCCTAGGGATACCTAATTTGGGTAAGAGCCACTAAGGGAATTAATACACATTGTGGATTTGAGTCCTTATACAGAGAAGAAAAAGACTACATTGGTCTGTATAGCTCTAAGGTCCCAGTCAGTTTGTAGAATTCAGATTTATAGGATTTTGTTTATGGTCCAGGTATTTCATTTTGAGTATGGGACACAGTGTTAGGGAATCTTCAATTCTGGACACATCAATCTTGTCTGAGACCAGCTTTGACAAAATTACCACTTACCAGGGTAGGGGGAATTGGGATCAGAAAAATAGTAAAGAGGATGAAGATGTGAGTAAAATACTAAAACAGAAACATAGGATAGTACCAGGAAGGAGTTCCAGTGAATACTGAAATTGTCTCCATTTAATTTTCCATACACTTTTACACTCCAATAACAATGGGGGAAGAAGACAAAAGACTGCTTTAACATTTTACAAAGGACAATTAGAACAGTTACTTGCTTTAATACTTTGAGACATCAAGTCATTAAGCATTCTCTTGTTTAGGCAGTGAACCCACCCTAGATCAAGTATCCTGAAGGCAGCCACTTCCAAAGTCAAGCCTCTTATTACAAAAGAAGGAGCATAAGTATGCTTGAATTTCCTGACCATTGGTCAGGGTGGAGTGGATCTGCCAGTATGGATCATCTTAGTGTCAAAAGAACCAAGTAACCACACCCTAGGTCAGGAGTGTAGCTCTAGTGCTTGTCAAAAATTTTGAGCAACATCAGACTCTCTGACCTTCAAACAAGATGGAAATAGGCTCATAGTTTTGAACCTCCACCCAATCTCACAGTATTTGGAGTATTCCATTCTGAGATTTTTTTTTTTATTTTCAGTGCTATAGAGCAAACCCCAGGACCTGTTACATGTTCAGTACGTGCTGTACCATTGAGCTACATTTTTTGTAAACCTGGAATTCCCAGAGTATTATCCTACTCTGCACAAATTATTCCTGAGAAAAAGTGAGGCGTCTAGGACTTCATACCAACCTCTGAATCAGAAACATACTATTTAACTGGAGACATGGGGTCTTCTGTGTGTTATCTATATCTCTCAATAACTCCAGAACCAGGTGTTTGTGACAATAGGAACACTTTCAGAATAAAAGAATCAAAATATTTCTATCACCAAACAAAATAAATCCTTGTGAATTACTGAGCTAAAACTTGTGGAGCTAAATGATTGCCCCTAGCTACTAATGCTCACGACTCATCTCAGCTTTTAAGTGCAAACCGTCTTGGACAGTCCTAGGACAGTCCTTGGACAATGGATAGCAAAGGCCTAAGTATTTCCTCTCAAAACAAAATACATTTAATGGGAAATGTTTGCTTCAAAGCTCCCCTATTTTTATGGCTATGATTTTGTCATATCCGCACTGAGATCTGAGTCTCTTTCTGCATGATCTTACTTCTCCCCATTTTCTTTCTTGTTGACCTCTAATAGACCTCTTGAGCTTCTACATCACCCACTCAGTGTCTGTTTCTTGGAGGGCCCAAATGATGCAATCTCCTATTGGAGACATAAACATGTTTTGTGGGTAGCAATTGTATTTGTTCCCTGTTAGCTTACTACTACAGGACATAAACGTCATCCCTAGGTGCATGTCCAAGGAGAGATGATGAAAGCAAAGCCTTTCTCACACTGAGCACTCTGCTCACTCCTTTCACAGTTGCAAGTGGATAAGTGCTTCTATTCATCACAGCATTCTTAAAACACTTTCATTTTTATTTTAGGAGATTCTAATGCACTTACATCATTTCTCCTTCCCTTTGCTCCTGTGTACTCCCTTGCTCATCTATAAATGCAACCTGTTCAGTCTGTACAATATTTTTACTTATTTATATATGCTTTTAGGTCAAACATTTTTGGTGGTTCACAATGTAAACATCTTGAAGTTGCTCATATTAATGTTTTGGTTCACCAAAGGCAAATATATGAAATGCAACATTTTTTTTAGAAGCTTAGACACTTTGCGTACATGACTGTGATTCTAGCACCATGTACCTTAGCTTTTTGAAAGACCATCCCAAGGGATTTCATAAAACACTTAATCATTTTCTCTCAGGACAGTGTATAATGGTTTAGGTAAAATGGATGGGTTCCCAGAGGGGCAGCAATGGGCTACCAGGGGCTGTGGATCCCACCACCCTAGGCCTCTGTGGGTTCTAGGTGGGTGGGAGGCAGTGGGTGAGAGACCTAGGTAGGGCAGTGGGGCAGCTGGTACCACAAGGAGCAGCAGTGGTTTATGGAAGGGAAAGGGTGGAGAGGGAGAGGGATGGGGGGGAGAAGAAGAGGCCAAGAGGGACCGAGAGAGAGGGAGAGACGGGGATGAGAAGGGTGGCGGGGGGGGGGGGGACGGGACAGAAGCTACCTCTTTGGGAAAGGGATGGAAAGAAAGCGAACACAGGCTTTAGGAGGCGGGATATTTGCTTCCCTTGGTGGAAGGGGAGGAGCTGGGAGAGGGTGGGGCTTATCTCTTAAAGGGACGGTGTACCCAGGTGACAGATCAGGCCAGCAGATCTTAACACAATGTCTTGGTCTTTCCCAAAACATTAAATGAGTATAAATAGTGTGACCTCTGCTGCTATATTTCTAGGGGCCAAATAAATGTGAAGCCAGAAAAAATGAAATATTAAAATGTAAAATTGACTTACATGCTATCCTGTCATGTTAGTTATTGACTTTACCTGATACTCTTCCACAGCCAAAATACTAGATAGAAGCATTGTGCTTTTAGGGGACTAGGTTAGACTGTAACTAGAGGCCAACTATCAAAATATTGACTTGTGAGTTTTGTTTTGTTTTGGTTTTTAGTTTTTTAGACAAGGTTTCTCTGTGTAGCTTTGGTGCCTGTCCTGGAACTAGCTCTTGTAGACCAGGTTGGCTTGGAACTCCCAGAGATCTCTGCCTCCTGAGTGGTGGGATTGAAGGCATGCGCCACCACAGCCTGGATGGCTTGTGAGGTTTTTAAAGGTCATACTTTCAGGGTTAAGACCAGAGAATATTGTGGAAATATTTATGGCCCGGTTTTCTTTTCTTCTTCTACACCAGAGTCCACACCGACTGAGGAAGGAAAAGGAGCTAGGCCAGAATTGAAAGACTTGGAGTCCAAAAGAAAAAATCCAGTTTCACTGGAGAAAATCCAAATAGTGGCCTGCACCAAAGAGTTGTGCTTCAAGGAGCCCAGAGATGAATTATTGAGTGTTAATCAGGAACATGACCTGCCTTTAACCTCTCATAAATTCTGAATACATTGGCAAGGCAGAATGAGGGGCAACTGGCACAATTTCCTCCATAGGATCAGCGCCCTGAAAAAAGTTTTGTTGATGTTTGGTTTGTTCTTAATCTCAAACTGGTCCTTCCTGTAGAGGTGAATGCCATCATGTGATTCACTAGAATTATGTCATAGTTATGAGCCCTCAAATCGCCATACTCTTTCTTTAGTAGCAAGGAATCCTAAGGGATCAAAATTACTAAATGACCTCCTTTAAAAACATGAACGACCGTCAAATCTTTATCTCTAGCCTTTACTTCATAATTTGATAGTTTGGTCAGGATCCCAGTAGAAGCAAATGTCTTTCTGTGAGAAAGGTTAGCTTACAAGATCATTTAAAGAGAGGGATGGATAAGACTTGAGTAAGTCATTAAGGTTGTTCGGAGCTTTTAAACTGCTGGAGCCTTTTACTATCCTTAAGTTGAAAGGAACAATAATAGGAGGGGGAAATTACTAGACTCTGAAGGAAAATGTTAGCATCTAGATAGACATTAGGACAGTCAGTAGAAGGGTACCACAAATCTTTGGAAACCTTAGGTCAGAAGCCTGGGAAAGAGTGCTCTAGCCTCACTTTCTTCTGACTCCTCCCTCTGACCTCTTGATTGGTTGAAAGCATTGAGCAAGGTGGCCATTGAAGCAGTTCATAGAGGCCCAAGCAGGACAGAGAAATGGCGATATGGCCAGGGCAATGGAAAGCATTTAGCACAGATAACTTGGTAAGGGTTGGGTATACATGTAAGAACTTCCCAGAAAATGTTACCTTCTTTGTGAATTTGATAAAAGGTGCAGATCCTCAAAGCAACAAAATGCATGACTAAGTATGAAGGTCTGATTTTCATATGACTCTGTGTGGTAGTTTCTGCGCCTGTGGCTTCACTCTAGTGTACCTCTAGGAGTCTCGCAAAGGCCATCTTGAGAACCCTGTGCAGCAGAGAGCCGTATGCGGGAAATGCATGCCACCCTGCAACAATTGGTACTTTCTAAGCTTTTGCCCCAACTGTATTTCCTGTGACTTCGATATCCTGGAGTGAGGCTGACACCTTTGATCAACTGTCAGTGAAGCAATCACACTCATGCTTTCCTCAGATATGCCCAATCTTACCTCTAGTGTTAAGTCTGAGTAGCAGCCAGGAACTGCGGCCCTGGCCATGTGATAATGTGTTGCTTAGCAACACTGGCTGGCAGACTTCTGGAGCCTTTCAGCAGAGAGAATTGGTTTTTAAAGTGTGTGGGTGTGTGGTGGTGGTGGTGATTCAAAGACTAAGGAGAGATTTGGGTGATAAATAAAATATGATAACATAATAGTTTAAAGAAAAAAAGGAAAATGGAGAGGCGTTTGGGAATGTGCTCTGAGAACCTCCATTGAAGAAAGGAGAGAGGAACAAAGGGGAAAGTGAGGACTGTCTGTCTGCAAGAGGGAGTGAGGGGGTGATGGAGTCAAAGGAGGTAGATCACTTCACAGACATCCGCTCTTACCTCTTTTTCACATCGAAAGCCATGCAGCCTCTTTTCCTAATTCATATTTTTTCGGGAAGTAAAACCCCCTCAATTTTAGCAGGAGAAAGAACCGGCAACTACTTATTAAGCACTATGATATCCATAGCATTACTTAGGTCAGTAACGATTGTTTTACAATCACTACAATAACTTATTCCTTGAGCACAGCCAAATTTTACATTTGCCAGGTGCTTTTAGCCATACAGTTAAAGCCCTTTTAAAAATCACTGTTGTCATTAATAGCTAATTTATATTGTAGGAACTCCTTCTTGTGTTCCTGTTCATTTTCCTGTAAATAAGTGTTATGCTCAAGTTTCTGGTCCCCAAATGAATTCATGGAGTCAGATTTCCGATGCAAATTACATGAGGGTTTTTAATTCAAACTCAAGTTTGGACCACACCTCCACCAAGCCAATGCAGTGGGTAAGGGAGGTGCAGCCAGGAACTCGGGGAAGGGGCAAACTTTTAAAGGGGAAATGCCGCAATCAGGGGAGTTACAGTCCTGATGTCTTGGCATTCGGTGAAGAGTACATAAGATAAGGTAGTTTCTGAACCCATTGGTCAGTTTTGGGGCGCGAAAACCTAAGAAAGAGCCATTAATAACTGACAAGGTATGTTCAAGGGCAGGATGCCTCCCAAGAACATCTGGACCTCGTTAAATTTTATGACCCTGCTCCCTGTCTTCTTAATTGGCCCTTTTAAGGGTATCTGTTCAAATGTCTGCTATAGGCAGCACATTTCTGGAGCTGAGATCTCCCACCCCCCAGCTCATTAGATGGTTTAAGATGAAGCCCTTCTTTAGAATGGAGCTTGCAAAGTCAGCTCCTCATATAAGCAAAGGTGGGGGAATTTGACTCCCCATTTAACAGTTACTGGGCTCTCTTGTGCTGCTCTAAGTCACACTGAGTGAAAGGATCATCAGCCTAACAGCTCGCCATCCCGCTCTTATACCAGTACCAGCAGTCCCGAACACTCTTCAGCTGCTTTGAGACAACTGCCAATCAGAGCTGATTACTCTGGGTCCTGGGAACAGACCTATGCAGGGCAGTTTGAAAGCATTTCTACTATACATTTTTGCAATAACAAGTCTTGATGAACCCTTTTCACCTTGGCCAGAGCGGTGGCGCTTCCCTGGAGAAGGAACCACCATGGCTTGTATCAATGCCGTGCTTTCTACAACACGCAAGCTATAATGCTTGCTATTGGTTCAAACTATATGGCTGTGGCCCACCAAATAAATTGCTGTGGTTGTCCCAAACACAATTGTCTTGGGCCATATAAGCAGGCTTCTCGGGTTCATTCTGTTTGTGGGAAGGTACTTGCTTTTCACTACCTCTTTAATGTGGCCCCATCAGGTCCAATAAAGACCTTTCCAGTGGTCTTTGCTTGCTTTTCAGTAGCATGAAACGAGCCCACAAGGGCGGCAACAAAGAGGATGGCTTAATAGCAGGCTGGCCTTAGACAGTGATGTTGGTCTATGTGCAACGGTTTGATTGATGGAGAAGGCCCAACCAGGGGCTGCACCTGGACAACTAATGAGCTTGCAGACACGCAGCACAAATCCAGTTACATAAGTACCATGCATACCACCAGTGACTTGACAACCAAACAAGCACTTACCTCTGGGCAGCAATACCAGCTTTGGGCAGTACCTGTATTCTAATTGCACGGGCACCTATGAGCCACCCACAGTTTGACAGATCTATGTAGGCACCGGACACTGATTGGCACCATGCAATGACTCAATACCACCCTGTGCCAGACTTCTCAGTACCAAGTAGTGGTATTCACCAAGTAACAGTGGAAGAAGTAGCTACTCAGAGAGGTTTCGATCTAGCCGCTAGCGTCCAAATCTGTCCTGGAACTGCCTGTGTGGTACTAACTGTAGCAGAACTCTCCAGAAATCCTACACATCCAATAGCATCCCACTCACAATAGAATGGATGCCTGTGGTTGAGTGATCCCAGTGGTACTCAGCCCCCAGGTCCTGAATAGTGTCCTCAGGTACCGTGGTTCCTGAGCAGCAGTGGCTGTTCAAGCTTCACCCAGACTCCAGATTGCTGGCTTGATGTGCATATGCAGAACCCTGAGTCCACATAGTGAAGTCTGGCAGCTGAAGGTGCAGTCGAACAGTTCAGGGTAGGAAGAAGAACCGGAGGGGGAAAGAGACACAGAGCAGAGCACCAAAAAAGCCACAGAAGAGAACCTGCAGGCATGTTCACCAAAAGAGTTCCAAGGTGCTGTCATGTCTTCAGGGCAAAGAGTCCCAGACCCTGAGCTGAGAACTGTAACTCTAGAGATGGGAAGCCCTGCGTAAGGACTGTACCTTTAGTGCAACTTGCCACTTTGACACACTACTGCCGTCAAGCATGGAGAGAAAGGACAGTTGCTAGAGGCCGGCATTTGAACACCTTCTTACCCACTCACAGTTTCCACACAGGTAGTGACTGGTCTCTTAGCTGATTGGTGGGCCTCTCACAGCTGTAATCTTAGGGCCAACTGACTACAGCTATCGGATAAAGCAGAGATTGGCATTACTTCAATTAAACACGGGAATAAGCTGAATTCCTAAGAGGAGTGGTTTCCCAGGACCTCACATTTAGGAAAAATGAGTCTGGGACTAAGTAACAGTGTTCCTGACAACTTTCAAGACCTGACAAGTCCCTTTCTAGTCACACAGAAAGGGTTGTAGGCTGAATCAGGGCCCCTTACCTCTTACTACCTGCTGTCATGGGAGGTGAAGAGCTACTGCAAATTCTTGAATCGGTAAGTGGTTTGCTGTTTTATCTTTTTTTATTCCTGTTGTTCAAATACGTTCACTTGTCTCCAAGCGCTTGGCTTAATTGACCCAAGTTTGCATATAACCAGCATCTAACAGCTGCCAACCCCCTTGAGATGCCCTAGACACACATCTTAGGAAAGCCTTGTGTCTCTCATTATAATAACAATGTTCATGATTGCTAAAGGCCTCTTGGTTTTTCAGCAGGAGTATTTGAGAAACTGGGGTAATTTGTGACTGGAGCCATAGAGAAGTGCCACACAGAGCTGAGTGGCATTAGAGTGGCTCCTGTCCCCACCCGCCATGTGCCATTACTGCTTGGGAACTTCAGTGGAGCAGAAACAGGCCTGCTGATTGGTACCAACACTCTCTCCTGCTTTAGTCTCTCCCTTGTGTGCTCTTTTTTGATGGATTACATTTTCAAATATGTCACTTAGCTACTCAGCAATGTTCAATTATTTCCTAATTCAATACTTTATTAGTTTTGTCACCTGATATTTAATAATGGCTTAATATTGCCCCATTTTCTTTGCAGCATTCTTTAATAATTAAATTTGTCCTCTGACAATTTAACACATGTATGTAATACATTCTGATTACTCTTTCACCTTACCCTCTCTTGTCTACCTCACACCCCTGTCAAAAGCCTCTGTTCTAACGAGTTTTAGATCAACTTGGCACAAGCTGGAGTCCTCAGAGAGGAGGAAACCTCAAGTAAGAAAATGACTCCCGAAGATCCGAGTGCAGGCAAGCCTGTAAGGCATTTTCTTAATTAGTGATAAAGTGGGAGGGCCCAAGCCACTGTGGGTAGTGCCATTCCTGGGCTGGTGGTTCTGGGCGGAGCAAGCCAGTCAGCAGCCCCCTTCCATGGCCTCTGCATCAGTACCTGCTCTTGGTTCCTGTCCTGTTTGAGCTCCTGCCCTGACTTCCTTCAGTGATGTCCAAATGCAAGCCAAATAAACCCTCTCTTTCACAGCTTGCTGTCTGTCATGGCTTTTATCACAGCAATAGATACCCTGACTAAAGCACCCATCTCTGCAGACTTCTTTCCCATATTCATGTCTTTTTGATTTGTTTTGTGACACTGAGTTTAAGTATGGCCGTCTGTATGACCACGGGTATGGAGCTGTCTAGTGGAGCCTGGTGGACTCAACAAGTGGGTTACCCTTGTGAAGATGGTGACTCCCCTTCCCCTAGAATCCATTAATAGTTCATCAGGGAGGGCTAGAGTCCCATGAGTCTGCCCCCAATCCATGGCTGGCCATTGACACATTCAATTTTGTATAGGCTCAGAGCAGACAACTGTGGCTCCTGTGAGTTCCTGTTAGCAGTGGCTGTGCTGTACCAAGAAGACATCATTTCCCCAACCATATTCCTATCTTTAGGCTCTTCCATCGTTTTCACCCCCTTTTGTGACACCCAGGAGCCTTAGAGGAGCAGCTTTATAGCTGCCTGTTCTGTAGCTCACAGATCTTAAACTGATTGTGGGGGTAACATAACATCTGGTAACAGTAAAAGGTTTCGGAATGTACAAAGAAGAAAAATGAATTCAAAATCATCTGCAATGAACCTAGCATGTTTTGGGCAGCACTCGCCTATGTTCCTTCACTGACCCTTGGGCTGAATACACAATGCATGTACAGCCAGGCCAGCCGGAATGTACCCGATCTCCTCTGAATGCACAGCATGGACATCTGGCACTGTGCATGCCATGTTCCCACATGCCAGTGAGTGCTTCCTAAAAAGCGACAACTTCCACTCAAGAATACTGCACCGCGAATATGGTGATTTTATAACAGCGGTCATTTTGTAACACACACATTATTTTTGCTCTTATAAAAATACACTAGTTTGATTACAGAGACTAAAGTCTTTGTATTTCCATACTGTGTTTCTTAACAAGCAAGTATCAAATTAGTATATTTTTAGATTGTATTATGTTAGCCTATATGGTTTTTTTTTTTTTTTTTGGTTTTTCGAGACAGGGTTTCTCTGTAGCTTTGGAGCCTGTCCTGGAACTAGCTCTTGTAGACCAGGCTGGCCTCGAACTCACAGAGATCCGCCTGCCTCTGCCTCCCGAGTGCTGGGATTAAAGGCGTGCGCCACCACCGCCCGGCTAGCCTATATGTTTTTAAAATCCCAGTTTCAGCTGCTACTTTGAGTTTTATTTTTTCAATGAAGTAAAAATTTGCTTGAAATGACCACAGAATTTCCAGCAATTTCTGAAATGGCCTTATGCATATTTCTGCCATTTTGTACAATGTATTAACTTGAAACAGCCTTCTTACCACAGACAGCTGTAAAATCAAAATACAAATAAGTTCTGGAAAACTTTGAAGATGCTATATGTTCTGCTGTATCAAACATTCAGCCAAGATTTATTTCTTTCTGTAAAAATAAACCTTGTCCATCTCATTAGCATGAAAATTTGCCTTCATCTCCTTTTGCTTTCATCTTTGATAAATGGTAAAATTATAAGTGTATCAAAGAACTGTTTTAAAGTAAATTTCTCTATGATTTATTATCAGCAAGTATTTGATTTATATGCCTATTTCATGTACTTACATAACCTGAGTTGTGTGAAAAAGTTCAATTTCAAGATGCCCTGGTAGAGCCCAAGTGTCTGAAATATGGGGCTATTCATTTCTTAACAAACATAACCATATATCACACCGGTGCCCTTGGTCTTCCGTTCTTCTCTGTGTGAAATCCCTTCCACATTCTAATAAAAAAGGTATTTTTTTTCCCACAAATATCTCCACACAGCATAGTACTTGGTTTTGTAAAAATGGCTTAGCCAAAATGTTTCCCAGAATTCCATTTACTGTAGGTTCGAGTAAACCATGGGAGAAATTCTTGTGGGAGTTTGACAGCAGAAGATCTTCATTTTGTAATTCACAAACTCTGTCATACGTCTCTTGTCTTATGTTGCTATAAGAAAGCGGTTGGTCCTAGAATTACTCCATATTCTTCCAGATGATATTTTAGCTTTCTAATTTTTTTTTTTTCAAGACAGGGTTTCTCTGTGTATGTCTGGCTATCCTGGAATTCCCTCTGTAGACCAGGTTGGTCTCGAACTCACAGAGATCCGTCTGCCTCTGCTTTCCTGAGTTCCAGGATTAAAGGCGTGCACAACCACCGCCTGGCTAGCTTTCTCATTTTTATAGTAGGATGCACATTTAGTTCACGTAGAAAGGACTCTACTCGGCTAACTGTCTCTCTATGTTAATGGTGAGAACTGACTGAATACAAATTGTGTTCAAAATTTACATTGACAGATTTTCATATCATAACTAGTATTACATTCCTGAAATAAATTGTGTGTGTGTGTGTTTCTGTTTGTACACGCATTTGAGGGCCAGAGATATGCTCCCAATCTGAAGACTCTGGGTTCTGAAGCTCGTCATGGTAACCCTGCTAACATTTTGAGCTACATCAATCAAGAAAAAAAAAAAGAAAAGAAAAAAACCTGAAAGCATCATAGTCATAAATTAAATTAGGGACATTGCTTCACTTTTCATGAATAGTAAAAGGACCATAAGAGAATGCAGTACGAACACGAATGAGAATACTTAGCTAAAATATTTTTAAAAGACGGTGATGTGGATATCAAACTCATGGCCAGATAACCAGTCACATGGTATGGAGAGAAGCTATAGACAAAGAGTAAGGAAACCCTAGTGTTAAGATGCAGGCATGAACCAAAACATCTGATCCATTGGGCCATCATTACTGCTAAAGACCTACTGTGTCTTATTTGCTATTCATCTGTGTTCCCATGTTTTAGGTCAGTCCCTAACTGTTGACTTTGCTGAACGTCATGTGCCCAGAGCCATGGTAAGTGGTAGAGATGCAGCAGCAAATACCTGGATAAGTTTTAGTTTTATTTTCAGTTGACAGAAGCTAGAGTCATGTGGGAAGAGGGACCCCCAGTTGGAGATTTGCCTCCATCAGATTGGCCTGTAGTTAAGTTTGTGGGGCATTTTCTAGATTAACGATTGATATAAGAGGGTTCAGCACACTGGGGACAGTGCCACTCTTGGGCAGGTGGTCCTGAGTTGTATAAGAAAGCAGGCTGAGGAAGCCGTGGGGAGCGAGTCAATAAGAAGCTTTCATCCAAGGTCTCTGCTTCGGTTCCTGCCTCGAGTTCCTGTCCTGACTTCCATCAGTGATGGACTATAAACAGCAAGCTCACATAAGCCCTGTCCTCCCCAAGTTGCTGTTAGTCATGATGTTTATCACGGCAACAGAGAAGCAGACTAGAAGAGCACCCATGATAGCTCCCCGACTTCAGCAGTCTTTCTCTCCAACCCTTCTGAACTCAGCAGTGTCCTTTGTTGTCAATTCCGGGAATCTTTAGTTCCCCAAACCTAATGTCTGCCAACTTCCAATTCTGACCTTTATTCGTTGCGGTGGCTAAATCTCATTGTCAACTTGATTGGCTTCAGAACCACTAGAAGACTTTTCTGCTCTGTCTATGAGAGTGTTTCCAAGGTTTAACTGAGGGGGCAAAACCCATCCTGAATGAATGTACTTGGTACCATGTGCTAGAATCTAAAACTAAGTAAAAGGCCAAACAGAGCTGAGCATGGGGGTTCATCTTTCTGTGGTTCCTAATAACCGATGCAGCGATCTCATGCTCCCTTTACAATGCGGTCTCTGCCATGGCGACCTGGAACTCCTCTTAAAATGTGAGCCCAAATACCTTCCTCCAGTTACTGTTACATGTTGATATTTGTTAGTTGAGAAAAAGCAATTAATAGGCTTCTCAAATGCAGCTATTTCATCCAAGTCAATGATTTGGGTGCCCAAAGGAGGAGGGAGAAGCCCGTAGGAATTTGAGAAACAAATGTTTTCTTACCTATACTCACAGGGTTGACAATGGCTGAGACAGGAGGATCTCTGGGAATTCCAGCTGGCCTGTGCTAAATAGTGATCCCTAGGCTATCCTAGGCTAAAGAGTAAGATCCTATACACAATGCCCCCCAAAATCTGAAAAATAAAGAAAAATAGCACCACCAGCCAGGGACCTAGTTTTCAAACACATAAGCCTGTGGAGGTCATCGAATTTACTGATTAGAAGGCCCTTTGGGGAGTTTGAGAGCACAAAACTGAGTATGACACTCCAAGGAGCAAAGAGGGGGGAAAGAGCAGATAATGCTTCTGAATGCTTTGCTACGTTACTTTCTTTGGCCTCCGTTTTGAAGCTCTTATGTATCAAATTCTCAAGTACATCTCACATTACTTTTATGTGTGATGAAAATGATACAGAAGATTTATATCTTTAACTGTAACTCAAAGAGACCAACTTGTTCCCCAAAGTGATGTTATAGCTCTAACCATTGACAGAATTTACGTGCAGACTGAATTTTACATACAGTCTAATCAAGAAAGCCTCACAGTCAGATAGATAGATTTAGAACCTAACTGCCAACTATCACTCACTAGAGGTGTGATCTTGGACAATTCATTTTTCTTTCATCCGTAGTTCCATCCTTTGTAAATTTTGGTGGGAAAAGTGAGATCAATTTAGTCAAGTACCTAGACTACCTAGTAACGGAGAAGGAATGAAAAACAATACAAACCGAAGGAGAATGAGGTCAAAATTTCTGGGTATGCTTAGGAGACACTGCGTGAATCTGTAGTGAGAATTTTCCAGAGAGATACTAACGGTTTTGTGAGTTTAACATTGAAGTCCTTTCCATAGTTTTCTAATTCTAAGAACTCCAAGCAGTAAGACTGCAGAAGCAACAGCTGTTGCTTATGAATACTGGAGGCCTAAATTCCTAATTGGGTCTTTTTGAAGCGTTCTCCTCAATGTACATACCCCCTGAGGGACTCTGGAGACAACGCACAGTGGCATCTCAAACTTGAGAGTATCCTGTCCACTCTGCTGCTTATTACTGCCAAACTTGGCATCCTGCCTCAGCACTGCATGCTATTCTAAGAGTCAAAGGCCCCTAATTCCTTGCATCATTATTTTATTCCTTGACTCAGTCAACTGGGGCTCCCTCCTTCTTTCGTGGTTTTATAACAATTTGCTCTCTCTTGGAGGAGGAGGAGGAGAAGTTTACAGCATTTCTTGATTATCTGGGATTTTATACATGGCTTATAGATATGCCTTTCAGTTTGTCTTCCAAAGTTATCTTCACCATGTTTCTTTCCACTGTGTCTTCTCTACTTTTGCTGACTTCCAGCCCAAGCTTTTATGACTGATGTAGGTTTTCCTATATGACTTTCAATCCCTCTCCTCTCTGTCCTTCCTGTCAGGCCCACCATATATTCAACCTCAGGAGGCTACTGAACTTTTCATACACAATGCTAGAATACAGATATTCAGTAGTCCTACCAGACTCCTATCTTTTCAAAGCAAAGACTGTGTACTTTTCTCCCAAGGTCACTTGTGAGAGCTGCAATTTTACGTCAATGTGCGGCTCTTCCTGTGCTCAGTTCCCATGGTGACTTTTATTAGAATTCTGTCTGCTTATGTCTCATTTCCTGAAGAGTCTGGAAGATTTTGTTCTCTCGTCAGTAGATGTATTCTTTTTACATTCTCTCATGTCTCTCTCTGTCTTTCTCTGTGTTTCTCTGTCTCTCTCTCCCTCCCCCCCCCCTTGATAGGGTCTTATTCTTGCAACAGTCCCCTGTCTAAGCCTCCCTAGTGCCAGAATTATAAACAGGCACCAGCACCAGTTTACATGTTTTAAAGCAAACTTTTCCCCCAATGTGGTTTAGCTCCTGAATCTCTACCTATTTTGATGGCTAAAGAAGCATGAGGCAGTTGCCTTTGGCCTTTACCCCAAAGTGATATTGAGACCTGACAGCTTAAACCAAGGCCCAGAAGCAGAAGATGAGCGGACTTTTTTACAAAAAGTCAAAATCAAAGTTGCTGCACTTCTTATTTGATTCATTCTGTAGTTCATGGCTTTAGCAGAGTTAACCTTGGCTTGCTCTTGGCTCCTATGGAATTTTAAAGACTTGAACAATGCTCTAGTATCCTCTTCAGAATGTAAGCCCCTTGAATCCCTTGATCTCTCAGACTGGGCTGTTGTGGAATTCATTGGTGAGGGCAGAGGACAGAAAGCCACCAATCTCTTCTGATAGCTTTGTTCTTGATGTTGTTCATGAGAACATTGTTTGCTCCAATGAATTTCTTCCCATACATGGTGTGTATTGAGTTATAGTGGAACGTGAGGTGTCAATATTCCTTAGTGTGTAAATGGCTACCGAGGCTATGTTTATCAATACTAATCTGACTAAAGTGGAACAAGGTACATTGGGAACAGCATGCACACATATTCATGTTCATAAACTTATTCTAAAAATGGCTGCATCCAGGAACGGTTTGCTGGAAACTTATAAATTCTATTTAAGTGTCAGCAATGGCAATGAAATCAGGTTGGCCTGTCTGGTGCTCAGTCCATTAAACACGAACTCATTAAAGGAGCCTCTTTTCGCGGAAATGCATCGGTCCCCACTCTGTTTATGCAGAACCTCACTTTGTATCTATTGAAATAATTGGAAATGCTTGCTGCAGCTTGAGGACATGTCTGGAGCTTGATTCGCAAAATGTCCTTTCTCTGCTTTCTCACTGATCATAAAATGAGCCTCTTATCCCAGATATCTAAAAAGATTTCAGTCTTCCAAACAGCTTTGAGAAACAAATATAAGCTGCTTCCTTTATTTTCAGCAAGAAGTACAGGAGCTGTAGTAAAGGTCAAAGACTCAACTCAGAGGTCCGAGGTGCTTGGAGTTGGATCCCAGCCCTGTTACTCATGATTCATGAATTGTGTGAACTGGAGCAAGCTGCATAACTTCTGTGCCTCACACTCCTCATTTGTAGAGTAAGCTCATAGGACTTCCTTATAGGGAAGAATATAGTACGATGTGGAAACACTGCAATCTATTACTAAGCACACAACTGATGCTCAAAATATTGAACCTCAAAATTGAAAAAAAAATTGAAGCTCAAAATTATGGTACCATTTGCTTTCCATGCAATAAGACAGTGAAAACAGAAAATGGCTCAGTGGAGCATAGCTTGATCCATAGTCTCTGGAATGGGTTTTGTCAATGTACCTGGGAATAAGGACAGGGACAGAATAGGTAAATAGGGCCGGGCGGTGGTGGCACACACCTTTAATCCCAGCACTCAGGAGGCAGAGGCAGGCGGATCTCTGTGAGTTCGAGGCCAGCCTGGTCTAGAAGAGCTAGTTCCTGGACAGGAACCAAAAAAGATATTTGTCCCTGTTGGACTCTCTTGGAGTTCAGTAAATTGGGGGAAAGTAGCATTTCTTACACAGACCAAGAGAAGCTAGAACCAAGAAGGGAGCCAAACACTAGCAACGTGAAAATAAAAGAGGACTTGTTTTGGAGAAGAAAAGAGGGTATGGGATTAGAATTGGGATAATAACATAATGGGGTGAATATGATCAAAATATATCATTCACATGTGTGAAATTACCAAAGAGTAAATTAAAATATTAAAAAGGGTTTGGCAATGTACAATGGGAGGTGTATACCCAATTAGCATTATTGATAAGCAGACTCATAAAGGTTCTCTAGTAGGTGGCAATCACTAGCCTTCCAAGCAGGCGGACTGAACATGATCCAGTGTTCCTTCTTATAGTCTTGTAAACAATATTTATTAGCCAGACACCATTTGCCAGGCACGTTGCCATGCACAGCTAGACACATGTTCTACCCTGGGGATGTGATAATTTAGCAGAAGTCCAGATGATGAAAGAAGCAGAACTAATACGGTGTGCTGCTGTTAGATACACAAGAGGGACTCCTAAACCAGGCTCACAAAGAAAATTGGATCGCTGGGCAGGGCTGGAAATAGGTGTTAATCTTGACACTTTCACATTTTTTCTCAACCCAAAGAAAATCTATAAGCCAGCCCTATTTTCAGAACAAAGTAGAAATCCAACTACTTTTCAGTATGTCCAGTTTCTTTCTCTCTGAGCTTTTTTTTTTGTCTTCATTTTTTTTTTATTGAAAAAAAAATTTTCTGCCTCCTCCCCGCCTCCCATTTCCCTTCCCCTCCTCCCGCCCCTCTCCCCCTCCCCCCACTCCTCTTCTCCTCCCTCTCCAGTCCCAGGAGCAGTCAGGGTTCCCTGCCCTGTGGAAAGTCCAAGGTCCTCCCCCCTCCATCCAGGTCTAGGAAGGTGAACATCCAAACTGTCTAGGCTCCCACAAAGCCAGAACATGAAGTAGGATCAAAACCCCATGCCATTGTCCTTGGCCTCTCCTCAGCTCTCATTGTCCGCCACATTCAGAGAGTCCGGTTTTATCCCATGCTTTTTCAGTCACAGTCCAGCTGGCCTTGGTGGGCTCCCAATAGATCGGCCCCACTGTCTCAGTGGGTGGGTGCACCCCTCGTGGTCCTGACTTCCTTGTTCATGTTCTCCCTCCTTCTGCTCCTCATTAGGACCTTGGGAGCTCAATCCGGTGCTCCAGTGTGGGTCTCTGTCTCTATCTCCATCCATAGCTAGATGAAGGTTCAGCTTTTGTTGAGATGAACAAACTGATTCTGTCATTCGTGTGTAAATGTCAGATCAGAGTGATGCTTGACAGGGCTTACACAGCAGTGCCATGTAGAATCAACAGCTCCTTTACCTGGAGACATTGAGGTATCTGTGACATCTAGAGATAGGAATTGGTTTTCTCCCTCTACTATGCGGGTCCTGGGATTGAACTTAGGTCATCTCTGAGCTTTTTTTTTCTTTCTGCCCAAGGTCACCATTATTTCTGAGGTAGGCTTCCTCCCTTCTGGAATATACTAGTGTGGCAAATATAGATTAGTTGTTTTGACTTTGTTGAAACTCTGGTCCTCGCATGAATGAGGGATAGTCCATCATTTCTGGGATTTTTTTTTGGCTTTAGTAGTGAGTGTGGCTTGGGAAGCTTCACTTCCTTTTGCACCAGCAGTTATGAAGATCTCAGGTTGCAAGGTCTGGTTTTGTGGATAATGGAAAACAAAGCACAGTGCATCTCTTTTGCTTTCGTATAGTTGTGTGGAGGTGTGGTCTCACAGATAAAATTTCTCACAATCTCTACACTTAGCAGCCCACTCCTGAACCTATCAGTTTGTGCTTATTATTTGAGGAAATCATTTTCAGCGTCACTGCAAGAGCTCCATTTCTCCTTTCTACTTAAGCACTGAAGTGGTTTCTGATCTATAATAAAACTCCGCAGTCTACTGACTCTACTAAAGATAAAAGAAATGTATAAAATAAAAAAATTGACATGTATGCACAAGCACATGTGTGCAGGAGGCCAGAAGAGGGCATCAGATTTTGTGGAGCTAACATTAGAGGCAGTTGTATGCTGCCTTGTGTGGGTGCTAGGAACTGAACTCTAGTCTTCTGCAAGAGCATCCAACATGTTAAACTGGAGAACCATCTGTCCAGTTCCAACAAACCTTTTCAGAAATGGAGACTGGGTCCCATAATATCTTTGAACAAGAAAATCCAGGAACTTTGGCTACTTGTCATTAAAAGCCAACCATCAGGATTCCTTTCCATCTTTCCCAGCACACTTGAGTAAAGCCTTCTTGTGAGGAACACTCATGTTCAGCTCCCCTTCTTTTTTTTGTTCAGTCTGCAACCCAGCACATAGGGTGCTGCTCTGCACACTTAGTGTGAATAATTCCTATGTCAGTAAACTTATTCTAGAAACTTCCCCAAGACACGACCAGACAATGGTTTCCTGCAGTGATTCTTAATCCTATAAATATCAACAATCACACATCATATGCTCACACTGCCATATATTATATTGCTACTGACTCAAAGTGATGGGGCCAATGATTATGGAAAGAAATCTCTGAATCACAGCCAAGCATGGTGGCGCACGCCTTTAATCACAGCACGCAGGAGGCAGAGGCAGGAGAATCTCTGTGAGTATAAGGCCAGTCTGGTTGGTTTACAGAGTGAATTTCAGGATAGTCAGGTCTATGTAGAGAGATCTTGTCTCAAAAGAGAGGAAAAAAAAGAAAGACAATAACTGAATCAAAATAAGCTTCTTTCTACATTTAAGTTGTTTATCTTAAATATTTGTAGCAATTAAAATCTGACTAAAACAATGATACTAGTTAACATTTTGAAATAGAATCAATTGTAGCAAAAGATCTAGGAATAATTTTAGCTTAAGAGATGAGCAATGTCAGTAATAAAGATTATAGAGCATGGATGGAGAGAAATTGATGAGGACTCTCAGGAAGTAAAATAGAAAAGCACACTTTGTCACAAACAGGAAGAATCCATATAATCTTCTTAACACCTGAGATAAATTTTCCATAATACCTATAAAATACCAATTATCCAGATCAACAAAAACTCCTAAAATTTGTATAGAGGTATAACCAACAGCAACAAAAATGATGCACCTAATAGTCAAAGACATCTTGAACAAAACTGTTAGAACGGGAGCCACGATACACCACTCTGCAAAATGTACCACAAGTCATGATAATGACATTAAAGCAGCCACAAGGATCAACTGAAAAAATACAGACACTAGTATAAATTTGCACATCTCCAAGCAAGTAATTTTCAGCAATGTACCAAGAAAACACAAAAGAGAAAGGGGATTCATACCAATTAAGGGTATTAGCCAAGCTAAATATTCACATGGTAATATAAACAGAGATATTTTCAACTATGCTGGGAAAATTGCTATTGACATTCAGAAGAATAAATGCCGGCCTTAAGGATGATAAATGTGGTGCTGGATAAATGTCACAGCAGTTCAGAGTACCTCCTGCTCTTGCAGAATATCGGAATTTGGTCTCAGTACCCACACAGCATGACTCACACCCATCTGTCACACCAGCTCCAGGGCCTCTCATACCCTCTTCTGGCCTGTGCATGTCCTTGTGCACATGCGCATCCCCATCCCCTACATCACATGCTTTAAAACAAAGTCTTTTTTTTTTTTTTTTTTTTTTTTTTGTTGTTGTTTTTCGAGACAAGGTTTCTCTGTGGTTTTGGAGCCTGTCCTAGAACTAGCTCTTGTAGACCAGGCTGGTCTCGAACTCACAGAGATCTGCCTGCCTCTGCCTCCCGAGTGCTGGGATTAAAGGCATGCGCCACCACCGCCAGGCTTAAACAAAGTCTTTTTTAAAAGAACAGTAACTTTTCAGGGAGACAGGCATGTTTAACTCGGGCTAAACATTGCACAATGTGCATGTGTGTCTTCACATCATATAGTGCCCAAAAACTATGTACCACGTTGATGTGGTTGTGTATGTTTAAAATTAAACTAAAGAAGCGCGTCTCACGAGAGGCACCACATGTTGCCATACAGGCTATGTCCTGCAAACTTCCAGGAGCTACGATTTACAATTTATGAAAAGAAAACTTCATTTTTCCCTCTTGGGAATAACAGCAGAGTCAAGGAGTGCCCAAACACCAGGCATCAAAAACTTACTGGAAGATAGACTTCCCTTAGTTGCTAAGGCCACAGTGAAGCTGGCGAAGGCCTTCTGTGCATTCAAAATGTCTTTCTTAAAGGAGGCTCTACTCCCCGTGCTTATAGCCTTATGTATCACTAAGCTTCTGAGAAAGGTTTCTTCTGTAAATCTCAGCCCGTCTTGCCTGCATTCAGGGAAATTATTACCGTAGATTAGGGAAGAGGTTCTTTTATAATTAAACCAGGACAGCTGGGGACCCCTGGTGGCTCCATGTGGTAACAGCAGTCCTTCCAGATGCGATCTTTTAAAAAGAAACCTGATAGAAGCAGGTAGGTTTATGTCTCGCAACCAGGAAATTGGGTCAAATAGTCCCTTCTGTCAGAGTTGTTCCACTAAAATAGGCACTGTTATCACATTCATTTTTCATAGGAGAAAGTTGATATTTAGAGACTGTGGCGCTAGATCTTCAGATTTGTGGTCAGATGCTCTTTGTGGTATCCAAGTCCCCTTAGACTTACTAGAACATTTTCCCAGCTCTAGCCTTTCCATGTCAAGTGAGGAAAATACTTCTTAGAAGGTGGTGCAAGTGTGAAATCGCAGGTCGCTGTGGGCTCTGGGGTGAGAACTATGACCTATAAAAATGGCGACTGCCTGACAAAATGAAGAGAAACCTTGGGGAAAGTATCAGGGAAATTTTCAGCTTCTCTTCCTTTAGAGACAATTAGCCAAAATTAACAAAAATTTTTGTACGTGTGCACACTGTGCGCCTGTGTGCGCGCGCGCATTTGATATGTGTGAGACACGGCAATGTGCATGGAAGTCAGAACGCAGCTCTGTGGAGCCGGTTGTCTTTGAAGTTTGCAATGGTGGATATATGACTGGGATTTTACAGCTATCTAAATTATTTGTCCTTCAAACATGATGAATACTTCATGTATTTGGAGGAAAAAAAACCTTGAAATTCCCTTAAGAAAGCCACAGAGAACTGCTTTCAGCGTAGACCGCTTCCTGGAAATTTCTGCGATTCGGGAAACTACAGAGCCCATAAAATAACAAATGACACAGACCAGAGTGGCCGTTCTGACAAGTGGCCATTGAGCGTTTGAATGAATACCTCCCCGTTTTACAAAGCTCCCTCTCTCAAGATGGACCATTGCAGTTTTAGCTTTTTATCTAAATATAAATCCCTGTGGAATTAATATAAACCCCAAGCATAGATCACCCAGAAAGTGAATACATATGGGCAAGATTGAAGCAACAGATACAGAAGAACATTCTACATCATGTCCCTTTTGGGCATAAGGCCACAAAACTTAGTTTCTGAACTTATTCTTCTGGAGTCAGCAAATGAACTCAGGGAAAAGAAGAGTTCAGGGCAGTGCTTTCCTGGGTCTTCTTGTTTAGTCATTTCTTAGGTCTTAATATTTTTAAAATAGTTTGTCTAGTTTGTAGTTGTATTCATGGCAACAGTTTATCTAAATTAGCTAGCCTGAGACTTGGACATGACAATTTGTGTGACACTCTGCTAACTGCCGTCCTTTTCTGTCCAGTTACCTTTCCAATCATCTCTCCACAAAGCAGCAAAAGTCTCTTCGTAAGATAACCCTCTAGTAATGGCATTTTCAAGGAATGTATAGAAACCTTTAAAAGTTCTCTTTAATGGAAATCAAGTTCTCCAGGTTGGGTAGTTGGACCACAAACTCCCTTTGGTGCTTTATTAATTCACAGAGGAAGAATTTGCAGTGTGCGGGATGTGAGACTCTGGCTACATTACGTGTTGCTTATTGTCTTACCTCTGAATGATTTGTACTTCTCAGATAACCTCTCAACTTGCCTAATGCTCTAGACAAACTCTAGTGCTCATTAGGTCAGAATTAGGTCAGAATACAGATGGAAGAACTACTTTATCAGTCCTCTGTATTTTTATGAAATAAATCAATACTCATTTAAGTCTATTCACTTGGGATATTCTAATAAATCGCCTATACAAAAATGAACATACACACTGGCGTATTCATATTTCTTGCTGTGTTTTTGTCCATTTGCTATGTGAGTTTGGGATATAAGTTCTAGAAGTGAGTTTATCATTGTTATTTAGTTTGAGGCAATCTTCATAATTATAGTGGCACCTAAGATGAAAAAAAATTGGGCTTCAGGTTTGTTTTGTCTAACAAATGTGGGTCTGTTGTACTTGGAACAGCCTGATTCCAAACAAATCTACCCCCACCTGGTGGCGGTTCCCTGAAATACTAGCCAAAGATGAGTGTCACTGAAAAATAATGTATGTAACTAGGCCAACTCAGACATATTCTAAGATTAATTTTGTCCTCTGCTGCTGAGAAATCTTGAGTCAATCCTTTCTTCTTTCTTTCCTCGGTCTCAGTTTTCTCCATTTGTATAAATCGGGCACTTGGGAAAATGACTTAAAACAACCTTTGCCTCTGTGACAGACAAGGCTTCTGACTTCAGTGATGCCACAGTGATCAGGAACCAGGGACAATAGTGCTATGGTCACCTAATTCATTCTTGTGTGCATCAGGATCTCTATGGTCAGCAGTGTATGGCTCCCCCTCATTCTTTTTTTCCTCTTGCATGTTCATGGCAAAGACGCTTTACTGCAAGAATAAAGAAAAGGGGGAAGAAGAAAGGATGAAGCTCTTCACTGCCTTTTTAAAGGCCAGATGACGTCTAGTCAATGGGAATTTGCAGTTGTATATAGGGTGGTTAATCATTTCATTGCTGTGACCAAATGCATGATAAGAAGCAGCTTAAAGGAAGAATTTGTTTGGGCTCATGGTTTGAGGCTATAGCCAACTGTACTGGAGAAAGAAAATGGCAGTGGGAGTAGTTTGTGGCTGTGGCAGCAGAAACATGGGGATTGTTCATTGACAGCTGGGTGAATTGGGAATCAATGAATGGGAGATGCAGGTGTACCACTCACTTTCTCCTCTCGAACCTCAGGCCAAGGGATGCTGTCACTCACATTCCTTGGGGCATATTTTCCCTCATCAGTTAATCCTCCCTGGAAATGCATTCACAAACATAGTCAATGTGCATAATTGATGCCCCAGGCATGCATATGTGTGTGGTTTATTTTATTTTTTAAAATTATGTGTGTGTGTGTGTGTGTAGTATATGCACATGAGTGCAAGTGTCTGCAGAGGCTAGAGGTGTAGTATCACCCTAAATCTGGGGTTTAAAGGTGGCTGGGAACCTAACTCAAGTCCCCTGGAAGAGCAGTATGTACTCTGAACCACAAAACCATGTCTCCATCCCTCCTAAGGCATTTCTTAATCCAATTTAGTTGGCCATCAAAACAGGGGATAGTCAAGCCTAATTACTTTCACTGAACAAAAAAAAAAAAAAGAGAGAGGAGAGCATGTTCTGTTTGAATGGTTTAGTTAACAAAGGACTAACTCAAAGTCCACTTTGCTTTCAAGCCGTCCACAGGCGTGCCTTCGGGGCTCTAGCAACAGTCAACACTGTTGGGCTGGACTGGTCATCACCCATTTTATGCACGAAGGACTGTTTCTAAACAGCTCTGACATGGCTTGAAATAAAAGATTATGGGATTAAGTGGAGACATTTCTCCATCCTCTTAGATTATCCTGTTCCATGGGGGTACTATTCGTGGTAGTGGAAAAGCCTTCTAGTTTGTGAGCAGAAATTCTTCCAAGGACACCATATGTTGAGCTTCCAAACTGCTTAACTTTCACGAAAGAGAGCCCCCATAGAAAGAAATGTTGTAAACTAAGAAGCCTGAACTGTATTGGACTCTGTAGGCTCCTTTGACAGCCCATTCACACTGATCTCTGTGTCTGGCTTAGTGTTTTTATGTGACTTCTGTTTGGAATTTTGTATTGAATGTTAGGCTTAATGACCTATGCTCTCCATTTAAATTTTTTAAACTTTAATTTTGAGGTGCTCACACAAACATCCAATAGCATATGCTTATATACATATATGCCCATTTCCCCCTAAAAGTACTTTCTTATAACCCCAAGAGTTCTTTCATTTCTTAATAACATAGAGTCTAGCTAGTGCTGTCCGTGTATGCAAGGTATAGGGCTATCCACTGGAGCCTACAAAACCTACTGGTAGCCAAAGAAAGATTCTTCTTCCCCCAGCAACTGGGAAGGAGAGGCTACTGGAATCTTGTGGAGGATGTCTCTACCTTTTTATAGTTTGTCTCCCTGATGACCCCATCTACTGCCTTTCTTTTACTACAAAAGGTTTGTGCAATCCATTTGTGCAATCTGTTTATAGAGGGATCCATGTCTTTCTTGAGCTCATGTTGTTAACATGTGTTTGTGTTCCTAGAGTATATAATCTTTGGTGTTGGTTCATAATAACCTGGTGTTTTGTTTCAGAATTTTTTTTGTACTAATAAATCAAAAATGCCAGGCCTTTCCACATGATGGAGCTAGAAGAGCAGAACATTGGAGTAGCCTATTTTTCTAGCTATTGACTTCCTGGAAGAACATATTGACCTTTAATTTCCCCACCATTTCTGTACTCTTAGTAAAGAAATGTCACTTCAATTTTGCATCTCTTGGATAAAAGACAGGATTTCATCTGGGGGTGGCCCTAATCACTGAAGCTACTCTGCCAGCTCTCCAAGCTTTATCTTGGGGAAAAGGTACACTGGGAGAAATTTAAAATTTCAAGCATCTGATAGAGAACTCTTGCTGAACAAATGCCTGCTATAAAACCCATTGGTGATCTTCCTCCAAACTTCCTCCTAACCTCTGCAGGAGCAAGAAGCTTAATTTGCTGGTTCCCGATGTAAGGGTCCCTTCTGTGTTCTGTGATTACCATTAATGAATAAAGAACTTCTTTGAGCCTATGGCAAAGGCAGAACAAAACTAGGCAGGAAAAGCTAGACTGAATGCTGGGAGAAAGAAGGGCAGAGTCAGAGGGAAGCCATGGAGCCACTGCCAGAGTCAGACATGCCAAAACTTTGCCAGTAAGCCACTACCATGTGGCAATATACAGATTACTAGAAATGGGTTAAATTAATATTTAAGAGATAGCCAATGAGATGCTAGTGCTAATGGGGCAAGCACTGATTTAATTAATACAGTTTCTGTGTGATTATTTCTGGTCTAAGGTAGCCGGGCAGCAGGGAACCAAAAGCGCCCTCCAGGTAATAGATGAGGATGGGACTGAGTAGAAGAGGTATACCTCCTGCCTCTACAAAGTGCCCAGTATTTTAGAATGTCAATGGAGACATGATTTTGAAATAATTGCATTTTTTTAATCAAAAGAAACAAATCTCAAGGCCATATGCTATTCCAACAGAAAAGCATCTCACAATTCTTCAGGAGAACAGGACAGTGTACTCTTGGTTGCTTATCCCCACTCCAGCCTTCTTGTGGGCAAGGGACTTGGGCTTTGAGAAAAATACAACAGTCTAAGGAAGGAGACAGCAAAAGAGGATGCAGTCTAGGCAGCACTATGTGCCAACTATCACTTTGTATGGTTCCAGGGCACCTACAAAATGAGTTAGTCTGTCTGGGTTCAGGTTGGGTAACGCTAGACACTGGCCCTTGTCATTGTGTACCTACTTGCCACTTGAAGGGGAGAAGGAGGGGGAGACCAGATGTGCTTTCACCGAAGTTGACATATTCTGGGCTGTTTTGTGGGCTATGGCTCCTGGTTGAATATGTCTTGTTGACCCCAGGCTCTTTGAGACACCTGACCTTCCTGACTCATTCTCTCAGTGGTCTTTGCTCACAGGCGACTCTGCCAGAGTGACTAAGATTCCTCATCTACTTCCCTTGTACTTGGTGCTCGTTCCATAGTCCATTCCATTTCGTGTCCAGATGTAGGTTATCAACTCACAAGTCTCCTTAGAGCTCTGAGGCCGTAGGCATCTGAGGCATTCTTAGAGTAGATTTGCTCAACTTCTTTAGACCTGACTCATTGTGGACAGCAACCCTACTCCCACCTCAAAACTTCCCTGTGGCCTTGTTGTGGCTATTCTTGGTTGTCAATGTCACTACATTTGTAATTAGCAAAAACTCAAATGGCTGGGAACAGCTGTGAGGAACTTTTCCTTAGTTAAATCATCAGAAGTGGGAAGACCCACTCTACTGTGGATCTTTGAGGTGGGATGATCCATGTCTAATATGAATCACACCTTCTGCTGGCAGCCTGTATAAAGGACATGGATGAAGCTCTCACTCCGCCTGCTTGCCCTCACTCACTTGCAAGTCCAACTGGCATTAGAGCCTATGTCTTTGAGATTCCATCACAGACTGAAAACCAGCTGAGACAGTTGTGGGAAAAGTTGTGAACTGACCAACTTTTCCCCTTACAAATTATGTTCTCTCAAGATCCCTGACAAATACAGGCCTCCACTTCTCTATGGAAGATCACCCTTTTCCAGACATCTCCTATTAGTAGGCAGACCAGCCAGGTTGCCTTGTGTAGGAAAGACTAGCCACAGCTTGGGAGAAATTGGCCAAAGGATATACTTTCCCTGTCTGTCAGTCCCTAGAGGGGTTTGGAGTGGGCCTGCTAGTGCCCATTTCAGATAGCTTTGTGCTTCAGCCCAGTTACTATGGCTCTAGGCACTGGTATGGTTATGCCCCAAGGTCCAAGGGTCCATCTCTTGGGATCAAGGTGCAAGACAGAATTTTCTGGTCTCTTATTTCAGCCTATGAATGTGCAGGAAGGGGTTTTTTGATATGAAATTTGGGGTTACCATGTGCTTTGTGGGCATTTTGGATTTAAAAATGTCAAATGCCAGAACCAGTTACCTTCCAGCCCTGCTCCTGGATAAGCTCCCCTGGTCAAAGAATCTTCCGTGTCAAATGGGCACTGCATATTTTCTTCTTTTATCTTAATATTTGTTTCAGTGCTTTGGCAGCCCACAGAATTATTCAAGCAAACCAACTGAATCCTCTTTCCAAAAGAGAACAGTACCTTGCTTTGTTGATATTTAATGGCCTGCTTCCCACAATTCATGATTTACAGCACTTCAAAACATGCGGACTTTAATAGTGGTGTGTTATTTGTGTTTTAATAAATTAGGATTGCCTGAAGATCAGAGGGCAAAGCAGCCATACTAGTCAGCCTTACAGGCCATGGAGTGGTGGCACACACTTTTAATTCCAGAACTTCGGAGACGGAGGCAGACGGATCTCTGTGAGTTCGAGGCCACCCTTGGCTACAAAAGATTGAACATGTCTAAAAGAGAAACAGATCACACAACGGTGATCCCACCACTTGGGATCACATGCCTTTAATCCTAGCACTAGGGAGGTAGAGACAGGAGTGATATGGCTGGGCAGAGAGAAGAATAGAAAGGGGAAGAGATGAGAACTCAGTGGAGTGTCAAGTCTGAGGTTGGTGGAGAACATTTGCGGGATTGACCCTTTGTTTGTCTGAGTCTTGGTAGAAGTAAGATCTCTCTAGTGGCTTGGTTGCTTTGCTTTTCTGATCTTCAGATTGAACCCCAGTATCTGACTTTGGGTTTTTATTATTTGTGCTACAAACTTTTCTTCCCTTGTTATGGCCAATAGCTTGTTATAGACCTTATCTGTTCATTGTGTATTTGGCCATCCAATTTAACTGTAACCCTAAAACAAAGTAGAGCTATAATGACTCAGTTACCATGGGGAGAATAAGAAGTTAGTAATACAACTGTCAATATTATGTAGCAGTTTAAATAATAGCCCCCATAGGCTCATAGATTTGAATGTTTGGTCATTAGAGAATGGTACTGTTTGACAGAGATTAAGAAATGTGGCCTTTTGGAGGAAATGTGTCACTGGGGGTGGACTTTGGGGTTTCAAATGCTCAAACCAAGCCCAGTGTCTCTCTCTTCTTCTTGCTGCCTGCCGATCCAGATGTAGAACTCTCAGCTCCTCTAGTACCATGTCTGCTTGCATACCACCAATGCTTCCCCATCATGCTGATAAGTCAGACCCAATTAAAAGCTTTTCTTTAGAAGAGTTGCTGTGGTCATGGTGTCTCTTCACATCAATAGAATATTGGCTAAGACAATATTTGATGGCCAAAGTGTTAAGTCTGGTTAGCTTTATGTGACTGCTCCACTGCTAACTAAATGGTTCCATGATAATAGAAAAGGTTACCTGAAATGAAGTTACCAATTGTTGGTGGGTCTATGTTTTGACTTATGTGACACAATATTGCTATATATTACATATTAATATATTATAATTTACAGTACATAATATATAATAACATATTATATATTGAATTGAAATTAATTAATTATACCCTACTGTGACATGTCATCAAGCTTGGCATGAATTTGATTGGTGATCTCTGAGGCTCTTACCTACAAAAAGCAGACAACAGAATCCTTTTTTGTCTGCTTTTTCAAATATTGTCTATTAATTTATATTTCTTTTATATGTATTTTTTTTCTTGCATGTATATATGGACACAGTGTACATGCCTAGCGCCCACAGATGACAAAAGAGGGCATGGGTCTCCTGGAGTTACATATGTTGCAAGCTGCCATGTAGCTGTGGAGAGCCAAACCCAAGTCCGTTGCAGGAACAGTAAGTGCTCATAATCTCTCTGAGCTATCTCTCCTGTTCCATTACTTTCTTTTTCAAAAATAACTGTTTTGAATTACATGCATATGTGTGTCCATGTGTGGGTATGCGTGTGTGAGTGCAAGTACTCACAAAGGTCAGGTGAGTTTGTTTGAACCCACGAAATTGGAATCAGGCAATTGTGAGTTACTCAGCATGGGCCTTTGAAAAAACAGTGCATGTGAGTCATCTCTCTAGCCCTTAGACGATATATCCCTTTGTCTGGCATTGCTTGAATTCTGATTACTGTGGTTTGAACTAGTGACCCTCAGTAAATACCCAGTGTGTCTAGCCTTGTAACCACTGCTGACTGCTTGGGGCAGATGTGCATATATTATTTATGCTTGAAATAGCCTTTTGCTATGTTTCTATAAAGGAAGGAGGTACTACTTCAGGAGAATTAACCATGACATTGCAGTTTTCTAATAGTTGTTCAGGTAAAATAGTGACTTTCCCCATCTCCTGTGCTTCTGCTTCCTTGACCACTGTTATACACACTCTACTGGCACCAGAGCTATTGAAGTCCACATTCAAGGTGACCTGTGGTTCAGGCACTGATAAAAGAAAAGAAAAGAAAGGAAAAGAAGAGAAAAGAGAAGACACATTTGATAATAAACTTATCTTCCAATACAAGCCACCTCTGTTCAGTGCACTTTAGCTGGATTTTTGTGATTTTCTAGCAAGTAAAAGGGTTAATCTTGAAAACAAGAGGTTAATGGGTCCCATCCAATCCATAGATAAATGACCTGTGTGAACATTAGAGGTTAATTGGCACTCCACGGAGAAGAATATATGTATATACACATATGATATGTAATAATACCAAAGTGGGATATAACATGCCCAATATTTTTTTGTAACTATCCAGAAAGTCTGCACCACATGTGATTGACTGGAGATGAAACCCCAAAGTCACAAATCTATGATTGACTAGAAATACCATAAAGCTATAAAATATCATGAAGAAATTTTTACAGAATTTTTCATAGGATATCCATAGAAGGGGGTGGTTCTAGTTCATTGACCTTTGAGTTGCAGACACAGCAAAGTTTCACTGTACTTCACTGCCTAGCTCCTGTTACAGCAACAATACTAATTATCATAGGTACAGAGGAAAGCAGCCATGACATCCCTGTGGCACAACTATGTCTTAATTCACACCCAGATTAAACCCAGAGTCCTTAAACCCTTCACAACAATATAGAGAAAGCATCCATTGCTGGTGGGAATGCAAACTTGTGCAACCACTTTGGAAAGCTGTGTGGCGATTTCTCAGGAAAGTCGGGTTCAACCTACCTCTCGACCCAGCAATACCACTATTGGGAATATACCCAAGAGATGCCCAAACATACAACAAAAGTATATGCTCAACTATGTTCATAGCAGCATTGTTTGTAATAGCCAGAACCTGGAAACAACCTAGATGTCCTTCAATGGAAGAATGGATGAAGAAAGTATGGAATATATACATATTAGAGTACTACTCAGCAGTAAAAAACAATGACTTCTTGAATTTTGCATACAAATGGACGGAAATTGAAAACACTATCCTGAGTGAGGTAAGCCAGACCCAAAAAGAGGAACATGGGATGTACTCACTCATATTTGGTTTCTATCCATAAATAAAGGACATTGAGACTATAATTCGTGATTCTAGAGAAGCTAAATAAGAAGGTGAACCCAAAGAAAAACATATAAGCATCCCCCTGAATATTAACCTTCATCAGGCGATGAAAGAAGACAGAGACAGAGACCAACATTGGAGCACTGGACTGAAGTCTCACGATCCAAAGGAGGAGCAGAAGGAGAGTGAGCACGAGCAAGGAACTCAGGACTGCGAGGGGTGCACCCACACACTGAGGCAATGGGGATGTTCCATCGGGAACTCACCAAGGCCAGCTGGCCGGGGACTGAAAAAGCATGGGACAAAACCAGTCTCGCTGAACATAATGGACAATGAGGACTACTGAGAACTGAAGAACAATGGCAATGGGTTCTTGATCCTATTGCACGTAATGGCTTTGTGGGAGCCCAGGTAGTTTGGATGCTCACCTTAATAGACCTGGATGGAGGTGGGTGGTCCTTGGACCTCCCACAGGGCAGAGAAACCTGCTTGCTCTTTGGGCTGAGGAGGAAGGAAGACTTGATTGGGGGAGGGGGAGGGAATGGGAGTGGTGGCGGGGAAGAGGCAGAAATCTTTAATAATTAAATAAATTAATTAATAAAAAAACAATATAGAGAAAGCTTCTAATCCTGAAGATACTAATGTGAGGCTCTGTGGATGAGGAAATCTATAAATAAGAGTAGAATGAAGAAGCTGGATACCCTCTGAAGATACCCAATAACTAGCAACCAAGAAGAAATGGAGGAAACTAGCAAATTAAAATCTATGAGGAAACAAACAAAACTTGCAATAAAAACAAAATTCAAAACCTTACCTAACTGGAAATCCAAAATTGCTAAAATACAACAAGACGTACAATCTTTTTTACAACAAAATGATAAAGCACATTGTCTTTTGTTCTTCTACAACATGGCTTCTTCATTAACTAACATCTGCTAAGATACATCAACTGGCAAGTCTTCAGGCTTTAATTACCATTGAATTTAAATTAACTATTGTATCTAGGGATCTCTCTAAATTTAACTATGATCCTTCTTTATAATGTTATGCAAATCACTAAACATAAATTGCAGAGAGAATAGGTGTACTTTACTTTAACCATCAGAACTATTGTCTATAATCCTTGTGACCATAACGCATATTATCTTCAAATATCCCAGAGTGGGTAGATATTTGTTCTCAATCAATAATAAACTAAAATTAAATCTTGACAAATTGCTTGACGAAATGAGGCCCCATGAACTGCCAATTAAAACAGTTAATATGGCCAAAAGTAAATTAAAGCTAAGCACCTTCAAGGATTGAAATCGGTTATATAAGACCTAATGAGAGTGAAGAAGTGATTTTCTCCCACAGAGTCCATTTAATAGTGTGCTTTATCCTGTTCTTGTTCCTAAAATAAATGAATTGTCTCACAGTTTATTATTGCAACCTTAAATCTTAGGACTATATCCATTAAACCTTTCAATCCAATATTATATAGATTATTGGATCCAGTCAACATGAACAAGTCTGTTCCCCTCCTATATTAACAGCCTTGTAGCTATAGGTTGTATTCACCTCTGAAGGGAAATGAGAAACATATATCATACCCCATGGGTTATCTCAGTGGTCTTTCCATTGCACAGTCTTTGGTAGGACTGTCATAACTGTATCTAATCTCCTCTAGGGACTGGTATGAGATGATGTGAATGGCATTCTTCTCAAAAGAGATTTGTCTGACATACTCATTAAGAATTTTCAGAGAGAAAGTGTTTACCATTGCCCTTAACATGATGAAGAGTTTTGCTACCTCTGCTGATATTCTGCCCTTATAGAACTTGGATGTTCTTCACCATGGCCCCTGGGATTTCTGGACCACCCACGATGGCTGTAAGTTGACTGAGGGCTTTCAATAGAGGAAATTATTCTTCTCTGCCTTATGTTCTAGAGTGTCAGAGTGATAATGACAGTCTATCTATATCAATGTGCCACATAACAGGTATTTGTACTTGTGTAGTAGCATATTTGTGGTGTTTTTGTTTTCTGTGTGGCATGAATTTATGAATTTTAAATTATTTACCCAATGTGGACTAAGGCCTTGTCACAACATTTTAATCAGCTGTCAATAGGCAACTTTGTTGTATGTTTGTTTCTGTATAAAGATACCTTTAAAGGGTGTTTTATTTGCCCTGGAGAGATGGCTCAGTAGTTCAAAGCACTTGATGTTTTTCCAGAGGACCCGAGTTCAGATCTCACTACCTATATAGACTAGCACATAATTGCCTGTAATTCCAACTCCAGTGGATCTAACTCTCTTTTCTAGTCTCTGAAGACAGTTGCACACATGTGATAGACACACTAACATGCATCAATTCAAATAAGTACCAAAAACATATAATATTGTTTTATGTCTATGTGGTTGGCACACAGTGTTGCTTTATTCTCATTGAACTTATGGGTAGCAGCATTATAACTCATGCCTGAGACATTATTTTCAGACTAAGGGTGAATAACACCCTTCTCCCGTGCTTCACAAAACTAGGCAGTGTGTTATCACTGTGCATATGGGGCATTCCAAAGAGTAAAAGAAAATCATTAACATACACCATGGAAATTGGCTTGAGTCCAAACTCAACATGAGTGTTCTCCTGACCACTTGGTACCTTGTACTAATCGAGTCACCTCCTATCCTTTCCACTGGGGTTGCCCTGCTTTAGGATCATAGAGATAGGATTTGTAGTAAGGAGAGGAACATCCAGTTATACCACCCCAGGCCCTTTGGCTCTTCCCTAACTAAACAGTCTTCCTTACTAAGTCGATCAGGCACGGTCTCTGCTTATCCTCAATGAAATTCCAGCCTGTAGAATTATGTAAATAATCTAGAATAATCTTGACATATTTCCTTTTCTTCAGAAAGTTTAGTACTTCATTTTCTTGATATTACAAAGCTTGCCTTTCCCCTACAGACTCTCATTGTCTGCCGTGTTCCTGGGTACAACATCATATGGCTCTGTATGATACTTTCCAGGGATGAAGGGGCTGTGGTTTTGTTTGCCCTGTGTTTCATGTCAAGTTCTGGTGATAGGAAGTTGTTAGGGCAGTTTAGCATGGTGGGCGAGGCGCACAACACAGACAGGAGGCACATAGCTGAGTTTGAATTTTAGCCCTGGACATGGGATGTACCAGTTCCTTGGCTCTTGAACTGAGTGAAGAGAGAAAAGGAGGCAGAGCACTAGCAGACTGTCATTTTCATTGCCCTCTTTTCTTGATGTTGGCTATAATGTGAGCAGCTGCTTCAAGTCCCTGCCACCTTGCCTTCCCCGCAATGGTGGGCTGTACCTTGAAATTGTGATCCAAATAAACTATGTTAATCTCTTTGGTTGCTTTTGTCAGGACAGACATTTTATCCTAGCCACAGGATCCAGAACTAAGACATTTTTTGTGTTCACTTTGAAATATTTGTATGTGTGGTGCTTGTGTGTGTGAGAGAGAGTGTGCATGTATGTACAGGCATGTTCCCACCTGTGCACAGAGGCCAGATGAAAATGTTAGATGTCCTGCTTAATCATTCTCTATCCTATTTACTTGAGACAGGATTGATCACTAAACCTAGTGTTCATGGATTTGGCCAGTCTAGCTGGCCAGCAAGTTCCCAGATCCACTTGTCTCCTAGGTCCCAATGAGGAACTATGCCTGGATTTTACATGCATGGTGGGGACCCAAACTCGGGACTACACACTTGTATGACAAGTGCTCTTACCCATTGATCCATCTTCCCAGCCACCTCACCTTGGAGTAAATAAAAATAAAATCTGATGTTAAAAATAGTTAAGAACATGTTTGTGGGGGGCTGGAGAGATGGCTCAGTGGTTAAGAGCATTGCCTGCTCTTCCAAAGGTCCTGAGTTCAATTCCCAGTAACCCACATGGTGGCTCACAACCATCTGTAGTGAAGTCTGGTCCCCTCTCCTGGCCTTCAGGCATACACAGAGACAGAATATTGTATACATAATAAATAAATTAAAAAAAGAACATGTTTGTGTAAGGCACACCAAAAGTGAAGGTGGACCAAGAAAAAAGTGGGTAGTTGGACCAGCTCAGAAGGGCCCTGTAAGTAGAAGACTCCTTTTCTTAAACGAATCAGGTACCCTTGAAGGAAAGATGCCACCAATTTGGAGAATTTGTTCATTTCGACTTCATGTTGTGCTTGTTGGATGCAGATTTTCATGCAGTATCTGCACTCCTGCAGGAGACTGCTAGCGAACACATGTACGCGCGCGCGCACACACACACACACATACATTCTTACAGAGACCTTGGTCATGATAGGAGAGAATTATACCTCCTAGGAAGGCCTGGAGCCCATTCTCATTTACAAGCTGCTCTTTGGAAGAAAATGGAGATCATAATAAGCTTGGGTGTTTTGAGTGAATAAATCAGAGAACCCTGGAACTGCCAGCCTCCACTGCACTGTCACTGAGTACTTACATGCGGCATTACCTATGACATCTCCAGGCCAGACACACAAGATTAGTGCAATGCCAACTCACTGAACATATGTCTTTGTGAAGACAGCCCTAACCCTTCAGAATGTGAAGTTGCTTTACTGAGTAAAAGTCAGGAATCTCTTCTGTGAATGTAAGATGGTTTTTCTGCATCTTCTACCACATATCCAGTCCTGGGAACAGATGTCCAAGAGCAAGGCTTAGACAGAAGTGATAACAATGTATACAGTCCAGCCAAGGATAAGGGAATGTGACTTAGGACAGAGAAGGTAAACTGGATGGACACCTCAGAAGGGCACTGTGGGTAGAAGACTCCTTTTCTTAGACGAATCGGGTGCCCCTGAGGAAAGATGCCACCCATTTGGAGAATTTGCTCATTTTGACTTCATGTTGTGCTCTTTAGGGAGCTGAAACAACGCATTTCTGAAGCTCCCACCTGATTGCTTCTTCCCTTTCTAGTTCTTAGAATGTGTGTACCTCAGCGCCACATCCTATCTGGTAATATACACAATATCATTTTTTCCATCCTTTTGAAAAGAGGCATGCGTGGGAACAATAATTCTGCCCGATTGCTGTGCATCTAGCTCCTTCACCAATGGAAGGGAGAGGTAAAAAGCACAAATGTTTCTGACTGCCTGGGCTTGTCTACAAAGTCTGCAGAAGGAGGTGGGGGGCTTGGGAAGTTGATGACTGAGGTGTTGCCTGCCATTTCCCGTGAAGTAATGCGGCATTTACTGATGATGAGTGACTTTCCCATGGAAGTAAAAACAAAAGGCTGCCCTTGAGGCCGCGGTTCACGAGGGTTAGACAAGCGCTGACAGGCTGTGGCTTCCATCTGAGAGCAGACTGCAAATTTTCTGTCAGTCAGACCTAGACTTTTGAGGCCTTGGAATTGAATGGAGACACAGTAAACCATTTACCCAATAACCTGAGCAGTGGCGCACCCCAGGCACCTCTGCCACCCCACAGCCTGCTTCCTGCACCTGCAGAGACCTACCTGAAGTAGAGCACACCCAGACCGCCAATCTCTAGGTCTTTCGCTCCACCTCTCTAATTTCTCCCATACCTCTACTTTTCTATGTAAAAGGCCTTTAGCACTTTTTCTACTCCTTTGAAAGTACCGAGCCTATTGCTTGTGTGTAGAAGTAGCACAACCCGCAGAGCTAGGTCTGTAGGGTACTATTCTCAGGCTAGAATCTTCTGCTCCACTTGTCCTGTGCTTTAGAAAAGGCACTTGGGCACACATTCGTTATACCCAGGGCACCCATCTGGTTTAGTTTCTTAAAAAGTGAGAGTGTGATTGTGCTGGATGGTTTGTATGTCAACCTGGTACAAGCTAGAGTCATTTTGGAAGAGGGAACCTCAGTTGAGAAAAATTCCCCTATGAGATTTGCCTGTGGGCAAGTCTGTGGCACATTTTCTTGATTGGTGTGGGAGGGCCCAACTGACTGTGGGTGGGGTCACCCCTAGGCTGGTGGTGCTGGGTGCTATAAGAAAACAGGCTGGGCAGGCCACGAGGAACAAGCTGCTGGTCTCTGCCTCAGCTCCTGCCTCCAGGTTCCTGTCCAGACTTCACCTAGTGTTCAACTGGGAAATGCAATTGTAAGTTGAAATAAACCCTTTCCTTCTCGGGCAACAGAAACTGTAACTAAGATGGGAATTGGTACCAGGTTCTGGGGTACTGTTGTGACACACCTGGCCATTTTAAGGGGATTGTGGAAGCGTCTGGAACTTCGGCCTAGAAAAGCCTCTGACTGCTCAGAGCTTAATGAGCTACTGTTTTGTGGGAACTTAGAAGATAATGCTGAGAACAGTACCGATGATGGAGGGGCAAGGTTTGTGACGTTTCAGAGGAAAGTCCAAGAGTTCCTTAAAGACTATCAGGGACGTCTGATAGTTTGAGATTTAAGGATCTGTGTTCTAGGTCAAATGGGGCTTAAGAATTGGCTGTGGTTAACAAGAGATCAGATCCACTGAAGTGAAACCTTGCCTATTGATGCTTGTTAGCTGAAGCTGAAAGCAATTAGTAGTGGTTGTTAGGAAGAGGGCAGCATCACTGCTATGAAGTCTTCCGGGAGGATTTCCTTAGGATCAGCATGTAGAAACGGTGGTCCAGAGGGGGCCTAGGCCACATCTCGTGGTGGCAGCCAAAGGCCGTAATGTATATATGAGTCTCCCAGGTGGTACTCTTGTGACTGCGTGAAGGGGACATGGAGAGCAGCTGAGGTTTTGAGGATACAGTTTCAGGAACAGTGAAAATCCTAGGATGGAAGGGGTCAGGGAGAGAGGCTGAGGCTTGGTAACATGTCGCAGGTCCAGAGCTCCTTAAGAGAGCCCAGGAATGGCCAGTGATGAAGGCGAGACCGGGTTGCAGAGACCCAAGCATTTTGGAGGTGCCGGCATGGGATCCTACCAAGGACAGTAGCAGCTGTGAAGTGGAGCCAGCCTGAACCTAGGAAACAATTTGAGTGTACCTCAGCAAGGCCCCTGGAGCCCAGAAGACTGTGAGTGAATCCTGGATATCTGACACAGTAGTTTATATTGTTGGGCTTTGATTTGATTAGGATGTGACGGGGCAAGACAATGCAGAGGTTTCTCTATCTTGTATTCTTACTGAGGGCATTTCAGAATTAACTATTGGATCTCCTCGATGGAGAATTCCATGGGAAATTACCCAGCTTTATTCTAGGAACCCAAGGTCAAGAGGCCCTAACTAACTTAGCTTCTGTTGAATTGCCTGCTTGTGTAAGCCACCCCCTTTAGATAACTGCTTATCTTAGGGTCTGTTAAACTGCCAGCTGGTCTGGAAACCCCTTCAAATAACTGCTTATCGTAGCTTCTGTTAAACTGTTGACTTCTGTGAAGTCCCTCACAGCTAGCTGCCAAACAGGATGCCGTGACGTGGTTTTTGCCTTCAAAACTCCCATGCTCTGGACACTCAGGGCTATACTTAGGTCCTGAGTACCTGAGTGTAGTCCAAGCCAGCTGGAACAAAGACTTGCAACTGGCTGTAAACTGTGTCTGAGTGGTCACCTCTGGTAGGCTCCCCATAACAATGACTGGGCCCTGATTATTTCTGTCAGGTCCAAAAGAAACTGGAGACAAATGGCTAACTGTGGTTAGCATAGCAAAGCATATGCAGGCTTACAGGCTCACTCAGTATCTGTGGCTCCTCTCAGTTCTTCTCACCCCGTCCTCGTCTCTAAACCTCTCCAGCCCGTGGGTTTTGCTACCCTTCCACCAGCTTCCGATTCCTATATGACCCTGCCATTTCAGCCATGTGCTCTCCTGGTTCCCTCAGTTCCTCTCTTGGTCCTGTTTTCTCACTCCTCTCTTGTATCCTTCCTCCCTTAAGCCCCCCTTTCTTCCTATCTCACTCTTCTCCCTCCTTTTCCTCTCATGGCCTGGCTCAGGCTACTGGTCATGTGTAGTTTACTGCAGTCTCTCTGCTCTGCACTCTTCCGGATGCTCCTGGTTGTATGTACTCTTCCTCGTATTGACAATAAAAACCCTCTCTTCAACCATATCCAGGTGCAGCCGTTACCTCATTTCACTCAATGTTTCCTTGGAATAAGAAAGTACTTTTATTTTAGTTTTACAAGAGCCCACAATAAAAGACATTTTAGGATTTTGGAGAGACTATGGGCATTTTAGAGACTATGGCTGTTTAGAAGCCATGGATATTTTAGGGTCTTTGACTATTTTTTAGAGGCAAACTTTGAAAGAGACCTTGGAAGCTTTAAGAGACTGAACTTTTAAACTGCTTGAAATTGTGGCACTTTAAAAAGTTGGAGTGTTATATTTTACATGAGATTTTAGGAGTGATCAAGAAAGGAAAGTTTGCAGTTAAATAGTAATGGTTTGTGTGTCACATTAACAAAGGTTCAATTGTGCTGGCTAATTTTTGTCAGCGTGACACAGGCTCAAGTCATTTTGAAATTGGGAACCTCAAGTGAGAAAATGCTCCCATTAGATTAACCAGTAATACATTTTCTTGATTGATGTGGAAGGATCCAGCTCGCTGTGGGTGATGCCATCCCTGGGCTAGTGGTCTTGGGTACTGTAAGAAAACAGACTGAGCAGGTCATGGGGAGCAAGCCAGTATGCAGCACTTCCCAATGGCCTCTGCACCAGCTTCTGGCTGCAGGTCCCTGCCCTATGTTTCAGTTCCTGTCCTGACTTCCTATAATAATGGACTGTGACCTGAAAGTTAGATGCTAGAATAAACCCTGTCTTCCCTTTCATCGTGATGTTTTATCACAACAATAGAAATCCTAACTAAGAAAATGTTTTTTTTTTCCTCTGTCCAAGCTACTGTGCTTAGCCAGACTTCAAGTGCTTCCCCGGTTTTCTCCAAGCCTTCAACACCCATCAAGTTTTAGTGGCTCTACTTCTGGAAAAGGTCCCAACACTCTGTCATTCCAGTGATTATGAATTCCTGTTGATGAACAGTGGGCTGCGTTCCGCCATCCAGCTAGCTTTACACCCGAAATAATTACACGGAAACTGTATTCTTTTAAACACTGCTTGGCCCATTAGTTTTAACCTCTTATTGGCTAGCTCTTACATATTGATCTAACCCATTTCTAATATTCTGTGTAGCACCACGAGCTGGCTTACCAGGAAAGTTCTTAACCTGCGTCTGTCTGGAGTGGGAGAATCATGGCGACTGACTGACTCGGCTTCTTCCTCCCAGCATTCTGTTCTGTTTACTCCACCTACTGAAGAGCTGGCCTATCAAATGGGCCAAGGCAGTTTCTTTATTAATTAACCAATGAGAGCAACAGATTAGAAAGAAGTCACTCCCACATCAAATTCCCCAGATCAGGTTTTGGGAAACATTCTTTTAAATCACTGTACCCTAAAACCCAAGGTGCTCAGAATTTGAGTATGGTTCACTCGTTATATCCCCTTTATTATTCTTTCCAACTTGCATCTCATAAGATACAGACCACAGGTTCCATAATGTGTATATGCAGACGGGGAGGCATTGATTGAGAGAGCAGAAGGTAGGCTCTTTCAATAACCTTATCTTAAAGGGATAGTCATTCTCCTTTTAGGTGGGCTGCACAGGTAGGAGGCAATGACTTTTGAGAGAAAGAAGCTTGGACCAATAGAAAGTCAGATTCCTTTCTTGTGACAGCGGCATTTGAATCAACCTGCATTGTTGAAGAATTGGATAGTTTACTTCTTTGCCTTAGTCTTGTTGCCATCTCTCAGAAAAAGTTAAGAAGTAGTTAATAACACTAAGTATAGCATGTTCTACCCTGCTGCCGTATGGTCAATTTAACACATGAGTTGTCATTCAGTGTTAAGGGCAATGAACAGGGCAAGGATCAATCTTTAGAAATTGCAATTGTCTACATTTTCTTGAAGAAACGTTATAACTGACTTTCAAACAGATTGATTTATTTATATCTGTTGTCTCATGGAGATAAAACTCCACTGTGTCATGTCTTTGGCATGAAGACCTGGGACATTTGAGAAAAGTTGAGCCAAATTGATTGATTTGGTCAAATGTAGAGGAAGGTAGGGAGGCAAGGCCAACTCAGAACCTTCTTGAAATGGAAGAGGTACTACAGGCTCTAAATCCAGGGTTTTTCTTATGCATTGGTATATGTAGAGGGAAGCTAGTAGAGAGAATATTTGTGTTCTGTATAGAGTTGTGGGGGGGGGTGTGTGGAGGAAACAGAAGATAACACAGAAATCTGAGGTGTGATAGTTTGTTCTTGGAGCTAGTCTAGTCAGCAATAGTAGTCAGTGAACTTACTGGAGGCATATAATATACAGGAACAGGACCTGGGGAGAGTCACAAGTTGATTCTTGAAGAGACTAAGACTCAAGCAAAGCCAAGGACAGGGAAGGTATAACATGCTTATAGAAACATATTTGCAAATTAACTCATACAGATATTTACACCTTTACTTCATTTAAAACTACACATTATCACACACACACACACACACACATGAACTCTATACATTATTGAAAGTATGTATTTTTATTTTATGTGTATGAGGGTTTTGTTGCACGTATGTCTGTGTACCACATTCATGAAGTGCCTGTGGAGGTCAGAAGAGGGCATTAGATCCCTGGGAACTGGAATTGCAGGTGATTGTGGGCTACCATGTGAATGCTGGGAATGAAATCCAGGTCATCTGCGAGCCCAAAGAGTGCTTTAAACCACTGATCCAACTCTCCAAATCTGAGATTATTTATACATCAACACACATATACTTAGAATATATATGCAGACCTGAGATGAAGTGCTTATATATTCACCCATACAACTTGCTTACAAATTAATTCACAGAAACACACATATGACATAAACAAAACATGAATAGTCATGTATTTTTCTTCACAGATACTTGTGCTCACACAAAACTAATCAACATAAAAACATACATTAATATACAAAGACACATAAAAAAATTCACAGAATAATTTATGTATGAATCTTTTTATATATTCACAAGGTTTTATGTTTATAACTATACATATATACATATTAGGATTTTAGACACAGAAAAATGATTGTTCACTCAGAAGCATGAACTGACTGCACATTAACACACAGTAGGGTGATTTAGTCACATAATTATCCATCTATAAACAAATTCACATGACATATGCTTATTCCCTTCCACTTGCACACAAACACACATACATCCTTCTGTTGCTATTTTCATACAAGCACACATTTTCACATGTGAATAAAAGAATTGTGCTTACATATTCACAAACATAAACATACACATATTATATGCTTATGTGGTTTTTTTTACATCCAGTGACTATTATATTTGTATATTAACTATCTTACACATTTATGCACAAATGAGCACATACTATCATCAGTGCACGTGATTAGGAACTGGCTCATACATATGTACACATTGGCTCAAAGAGGCTCACACAATAATACATGTTAATACATACTCCTACACACATGAGAATACCCAAATATATGCTTATATATTTACTCATACACATAAATATGCATATCCACATAATCACACAACTATGCACAGTCATACTGGAACAGACCCATTTATTTACGCTACAACATAGACATTGATATATAAAAAATACTAGAGACTTCTGCAAACTGACTCTGCTGTTTTATTTTTCACAGCAAGCTGGGACCCATTAGTTCAAAAGCCAGGTGGCACCAAACTTCAATTTTACACACTCAGTTGTTTTAAATATATTCAAAATAAGCAGATTTTTTAGCACCGAGTGCCTGCCTGATTGCATTCCTCCCAAAACTGCACCTAACAGCTGTTACCCATAGATAAATTAAAGCCTATAGTTACAAAAGACCTCAATTACACTGCTGTTCTTCTGCATTCCTTGACCTAGATACTTCCCATTCGGCTGCCAAACACTGTTGTTGAGATAGATATATAGGTCCACTCTCTGATCTCCCAATCCTCTGGGAATTCTTGGGCTTTTAATTTTCTGGAAGGGCTTTGATCACATGGGATACCCACCTCATGTAAACCTGTCAAAGTGTCATCTAAGTAAATCTCCTAGGTTTTGCCTCCATCAGCCCTAAATCCCCTGAAGCCAATGCAAGCGATGATGAGGAAATCAGAGAATTTGAGTGTTAATCAAGAAGTTAACCAGGCAACAGAACAATCAACTGACAAATTTCTTGTAGGCGGTGTTATATGGCTGGGAATGGAAATTTGGACTACTTCCAGGTCAGAGCAGCATCACTCCTCCGCACTGGCAACTTTGTGTTTGTTATGGCTTCTTCCTGTGGTGCACCTTCTTACAGTTTGCAGTCAACACTCCTGTGACTCATCAGCCTGATGTGGCAGCGGCACTGGCATTTTAGAGAACTCACACCTACTGCAACTGATCGGAAGTCTGAAGCATGACGCTTCGTAAGGACAGCCTACACTGTAGGTCCAAATAGAGAAAGGGCAGGGCTGTAAACCTCAGAGCCAAAAATAGGTTATACCTGACTCCCTGGTTATTTGCGTTCTTTGCAGATAAAAAGATGTCTTTGTTCCTAGTTACTGCTATGGGATATCAATAAGCCTACAAGGCAGTTATTTTTTTCATGTCAAGGCTTCTTTTCTAATTATAATTTGGAGAGTTATCTGTATAAATGGTTGGCGTCACCCTATTGCTGTCTAATCTGTGACAAAAAAGTCTCATTCTAATGCATCCTTCAAAGTGTATCCATATCCAAATCCTTGGACTAAGCCAGTGACTAAATAAAAAACAGTTTATATTCTTGTCCCTCTCAATCTTCTCAATTAAGTTGTTATCCTACTAAACAAGTTCTCTAACTGGCAAGACCTGACTTTGCTTGGTGTGGTATGTAATTAAAGTGTTGCCAGATTAAGAGGTAGGAATCTGCCAGGTGGTAGTGGTACACACCTTTAATCCAAGCACTAGGGAGGCACAGGCAGATGGATCTTGTGAGTTTGAGGCTGGCCTGGTCTACAGAGCAAGTTCCAGAGCAGTTAGGGCTATACAGTGAAACCCTGTTTTGAAAAACAAAAAGAAAAGAGATAGGAATCTAAGTACCTGAGGGTGTTAAGATAGAGGAAAGGACTCTGGTGCCCATCAGAAGCAAGGACAGTATGCTACAACTATGGTACTGATGAGGACAATTTGCTTTCTACTTTCTTTCTTTCTTTTTTTTTTTTTTTTTTTTTTTGTTTTTCAGGACAGGGTTTCTCTGTAGCTTTGGAGCCTGTCCTGGAACTAGCTCTTATAGACCAGGTTGGCCTCGAACTCCCAGAGATCCACCTGCCTCTGCCTCCCGATTGCTGGGATTAAAGGCTTGCGCCACCACTGCCCAGCTGCTTTGTACTTTCATAGATCACTTAGAGTACTAAACAGAACATGCAAAAGTGAAGAGCCAAGAATGTGAGGCCACACCTTGACTAGAGGAGGGCATTTCTTTCCCTGAGACTCAGTCTGTCCTTAAGGCCCTGGCTCTAGTTCCTGATGAATTTACCTAGGTCCCAGCTGTGTAGAATGTGCCTGTTGGGTTGCAAGCTCTACCTAACAGGGACAAAACCTGGATAATACACTGCTTTCATATGATATGCAAACAGATAGTGTCCTAAAAGTGTCCACACAATAGGGAAAGTAGGAGGGAGAGGATTTGAACACTAGCCCACAGATATATAAACTTGTTGATGTGAACTTTTATGGTTAATCAGGGTTCCTATCTTAGGCCTTCTAACAGACCTTAGGAGATGGACAAGGGAAAGTATTAGCTTCCCCTCATTTGGGATATAGGGACAGGCATATTAGGCAGCAGATGGTATACAGCATGGTAAATTGGCAAGTATGGAGGAAGATGAATTGAACTGAGTCCACCCAGTTGTTTCTCAAGGGGTTCTTGACAACTCTAACCCCTTCTTACTGGCAGAGATGGAGAGTGCTAAGACAATTGAAGAATTCACACTGCCCTGGATTTAATAGACTTGTGGAAGACTAATCAAATCAAGGGTTTCTGGCTAATTCTAGGAACATAACCTACAACAATAAATACATTCTTCATCTCTAATATTTATTGGCACCTATACAGTGGGTCACCCACTTTTCAGTGTGTACCTGAGCAACAAGAGACACTGGCTTAGTAGTTTTCAACCTTCCTAATACTGCAACCCTTTAATACATTTCCTCAGGTTGTGGGGACCGCAACCATCCAGTTATTCCATCGCTATGTCATAACTGTAATTTTGCTACTGTTAGGAATCATAGTGTAAATATCTAATATGTACCCCCAAAGGGGTTGTGACCCACAGGTTGAGAACCACTGTAGATAAACTAATCTGGAAAGATATCATTTTGACTATTCCTGTACTATCAATATTCTACCCAGCAACAACCAGTTCTGCACTTCCAAGATTTACTTCCTGGATCCTATGGACCAAATGGACAAGTTAACAGTCTTACGTACATATTTTGGTATAAGCAACCTTCAGATTCAGCCAGATGACGCTTTTTCTAGGGAACTAACCCAAGGAAACATATTAGGCATTTATACAACCGAAGCCCTTACCATAGAAGAGCCAATTGGCCTGTGGTCTGATATTCCTATTATACAACAAGTCCTAGAAAAAGCTTCCCATTTTAAATCAGAGGCTTAATCATTAAAATGGAAATACCTACTGGATTAAAGTAAGCTCACCCTCAATTGACTTTCTGAGACACTGGCTGCTTTATAACCTGCACATAGTTCATAGCTAAAGGGAGACCATTGCTTTTCTTTTTGAGTGCTGCAAAAGTCAGAACCTTTCTTTTTTGGAGGATTTGGTGGCAAGTTCAGCACAATACCAGAATACATGGTGTTGGGTGTCATTCTGTTGTCTGAGGCTGCTCATTCATTTCCTGACTGCCCAGACCCGATTAATCACACATAAACTGTATTATTACAACACTGCTTGGCCTATTAGCTCATGCTTCTTATTGGTTAGCTCTTATATCTTAAATTAACCCATTTCTATTGATCTGTGTATCACCATGAGGTTGTGGCCTACCAGTAAGATTCCGTGCAGTGTCTAGCTTCTGTCTCCTGTAGCAGCTACATGACTTCTCCCTGACTCTGCCTTCTTTCTCCCAGCATTCAAATGAATTTTCCTGCCTAGCTCTATTCTGTCCTGCTATAGGACCAAAGCAGCTTTATTCATTAACAAAATACATTACAGAATACAGAGGGGAATCCCACATCAACTCCCCTTTTCTGTCTAAATAAAATGGAAGATTTTAACATAGCAAGATTAGATATAACTCAAAGTCAGCTGCATCACCAAAGCCCATCCCAGCATGGGTGACAGCTCATAAAAGCTGGGAAGGCTGGAACTTATTGCTCAGCCTACAGGCGGTTCAACAAGCTGGGGAGTGGCCTTTCCAGGTGCCTCAGTTGTTCTTAACCTCTTCCATATAGGTGTTCTGTCTCAGAGTCCTATTTGCAGCTCATATTCCTTCTGTCTGGTGGGGTGGTGCTCAGATTTTAATGCTTACTCTGGCAGGGAGTGGCATAGTGAACCCGGTCAGTTTCAGGGACTTTTTGAAGCTATTTTGAGTTGTTTATCCTTTCTGCTTTTTTGTTTGTTTTCGAGACAGGGTTTCTCTGTATATCTCTGGCTGTCCTGGAACTCACCAGGCTGGCCTGCCTCGAACTAACAGAGCTCTTTGGACTGGAGAGGGAGGGGGAAGAGGGGGGGAAGAGGGTGGGGGGAAGGGGAGGGAAATGGGAGGAGGTGAAAATTTTTAATAAATCAAAAAAAAAAATAGAAAAGAAGGCAGAGCCATCAACCAGGAAGCAGCATGGACATTACAAAGAAAACTGAGCCATGTAAAAGAATGCCAATTAAAAGAAATGGGTTAATTTAAGTTGTAAGAGCTAGTTAGAAACAAGACTAAACTATTACCTGAGCTTTTATAATTAATAATCAGTCTCCTTGTGGTTATTTGGGAGCTGACAGAAAAGACAGAGAAAAACTCCTTATTTAAACTTTGAGGAGAACAGAAGCAACAGCAATATGTCTCAGGGAACCGGAACTGGCTGATAATGAGGGCAGGAAATAAAGGAGATGATATTTTAGTACCCAGAGCTCCTCTGCTAGCTAGGTTTATGTCAACTTGTCACAAGCAATGTTATATAAAAAGAAGAAATGACAATTGAGGAAATGCCTCTGTAAAATTGGCCTGTGGGCAAGTCTGTGAGGTATTGTCTTGATTATTCATTGATGTGGGAGAACCCAACCCACACAGGGAAGTCAAGCCCTTGGGTTTGTGTTCCTGGGAGCTATAAGAGCTGAATAAGCAAGCTATGGGAAGCAAGCCAGAGAACAGTTTTCATCCATGGTCTCTGCTCAGTTCCTGCCTTCAGGTTCCTGCCTTGAGTTCCTAGCCTGACTTCCCCTGGATGATAGGCCCACAAACTATACGAAGAAATAAACCCTTTCTTCCCCAATCTAATTTTGGCTGTGGTGTTTGTTGTGTAACAGTTTTTTTCCTGAGATTCAAACATTCCATCCTGCAGGAGGCTCCTTAAGCAGGAAGGATACACAACTAGCGGGGCAGTAGTGGCACATATCTTTAATCTCAGCACTCTGGGAGGCAGAGGCAGATGGATCTCTCTGTTCATTTACTCTTTTACTCATATGAGCACGTTAACACACTCACTCACTCACATGAACATGCTTTCAGAGTCATAGTCCCTCACTAACACACACACAAGCTACTGTCACAAAACAGTATGTTTGCACTGTATTTAAATTACTTTTCTTGCTGCTGTGACACAATGTCTGAGAAAAGTCGTTTGGGGAGGGGAGGCAATGTTTTGGCTCAGTTTGAGGATACAGTGCCTCACTGTACAGATGGTTTGGTGGCAGGTTCATAAGGGATCTGGTCACATTGCACATGCAGTAAGGAGCAGAGAGTAATCAAGGCCGGTGCTCAGATCTCATTCTTTTTATTCTGTTTAGCACCCCATCCCATGGAATGGTGCTGCCCACTGTCTGGCACCCCATCCCATGGAATGGTGCTGCCCCCTGTCTGGCACCCCATCCCATGGAATGGTGCTGCCCCCTGTCTGGCACCCCATCCCATGGAATGATGCTGCCCCAATTTAGCATGTCTTCTTTTCATTTCAATTCATCTAATCTAGAAACCACCTTATGGGTCTGTCCAGTGGTTTGTCTGCTGGGTGAATTTAGATCCTGTCGACCTTACAATCAGTATTAACCTACACACATGATTCATGCATCTAACTATAATCACACAACTCTCACAAACCACTCACATACTCATACATATAATTATACTCAGTGATATGTAGATGCTTGTTGCATGTGTATAGTATAGACAATTTCACATATGCTACCAAAACATATATATTCACTTAATGTGCTCTCAAATTCATTCACATGCAAGACAAGCCTATATTCTTGCAAAGACATTTAAACAGTTGATCAGCTTCTACCCTCTTCTGAGAAGGGAAGAGGGGAGGAAGGGAAAAGAGTAGAGAAATATATATAGCTCAATAAAAGCAATAAAAAACACTTGCTCACACATTTCCTGACGTTCACATTTCCTCACACCGAGTTCCATTCTTTTTTTTTAAATAATTTTTAGATATAATCCAATTAGGAAATTTCCATTTGGCATTCAAATATGTTTTCCTTTTTATCTAGGATAAAAACATATGCCATTGTGGCTGTACCTGCCTGTCATTCAAGTACTTGGGTATAAACAAGATTATTTTAAGTTTAAGGTCAGTCTGTTCTTTACAGCAAGATCTTGTTTCAAAACAAAACACAAATACCATTATTAAGCCAAGTTTCATGACGCAGTCCTGTCATCACAGTACTTAGAAGGGTGAAGCAGGAAGACAATAAATTTGAGCTCAGCCTGGGTCATATAATGAGTTCAAGGCAACCCTGAGTAGGGAGATACTGCCTTTAAAAAAAAAATAAAGATAAATCAAATTATATGAACATATACCATTGTTTAAATGTGAATATTTTACATGAAGAAATTGTACTTTTGGAGTCTTTTAACTTGATTTTTACTTGCATTTTAAAACTATGTTGTTGCAAAGAGGGCCTGCTTGTTCATCACAGCCGCCTGGCTAGCTTAGCCCCAAAATAACCGTACAGAAACTATATTAATTAAATCACTGCTTGACCCATTAGCTCTAGCTTCTTATTTGCTAATTCTTATATTAATTTAACCCATTTCTATTAATTTGTATATTTCCACATGGCAGTGACTTACCGACGAAGATTCTAACTGGCATCTGTCTCAGGCAGAGGATCCATGGCTTCTCCCCGACCACGCCCTTCACTGTTGCAAGGAGGCTGCTTGTTCATCCCGGTCGCCCAGAACCAAAATAATCACACAGAAACTGTATTAATTAAAACACTGCTTGACCCATTAGCTCTAACTTCTTATTAGATAACTCTTATATTTTAGTTTAACCAATTTCTCTTAATCTGTGTATTGTCACATGGTAGTGGCTTACTGGCTAAGTTTTGGCAGCATGTCTTACTCTGGTAGCAGATCCATAGCGTCTCTCTGACTCTGCTTTCTTCCTCCCAGAATTCAGTTCTGTTTTCTTTGCCTACCTAAGTTCTGCCATATCAAAAGGCCAAGGCAGTTTCTTTATTCATTAACCAATACAAGCAACACACAGAGGAGACTCCCACATCACTATGTTAATATATTTAACTCTACATAATACTTTTCATTGACTAAATAATGTATTGTTGTGATAGGCTATTGTTTTTTTTTTCAGTCTTTCTCATGGTCTTTCTTATATCCATATTTTGTTACAATAAATTACAGTGAGATTATTTACTTTGGGGACATAAGGAACTCCTTATCCTTATATACAATATAGGGCTATCAACAGTTCAGGGAAGACACATGATGTTCATTCCCTTGGATATTACTAATCATGGAAGCCTTACATTATGGAAAACTTAAAGCTATTAAAGCTATTTGTGACACGTTAGCCCAAAGCACCATTTGTAGTTAAGAAAAATGCTGGATGTTTCCCTTATGATAGGTTAGTGGAAAGTTACAAAAGAAGCTTTGAAAGAAAATTGGCACACTAGGCTGGATTTTGAGTTTGTGAAATAAATGAGGTTTCAAAGGAAGCACGATGAAACATTGCTTGGTTTGGTTTGTTTGTTCTGAGACCTCATATCCCTGTCGAATTCAGATATGATGATCATTTTCTCATGTGCTCATATATGTCCCTTTTAAGGTGAAGATATATTCTTTGGAGAATAGGTACTTTGACTTGTTTTATGGTTCAGAAAAAAAATATAGGGGCACAGCTTCAGTACTGATTAAATTTGGTATTATGAGTTAGTGTACATATGATAGCTTGTGAAGCAAGAAGCAAGTCTAATTTATTTACTACCATTAGAAAAGTGAGAGTAATTTCATGAATTTTCAATTTCAAATAACTATTTAAGCAATATCATCTGTAAAATAACCTAACCTGAATTAGAAATGACCTTAGTAGTGAACCAGGATAAAACATTCTAAAGATACAAATTTAGTACCAGTCCTGAAAGCATTTTAAAAAGTGGACTGGGGCAGGAGAGATATCTCAGCAGTTAAGAGTACATACTGCTCTTGCCGGGTTAGATATGTAGCACCCACATGATGGCTCCCAACCAACTTTCTGTAACTCCAGTCCCAGGTAGTCTGATGGCCAATTCTGAACTCCACAGTCATTAAGCAGGCCTGTGGTGCATAAACATATATCCAGATAAACCATTCAGATACAAGCTGGGCGGTGGTGGTGCAAGCTTTTAATCCCAGCACTTGGGAGGCAGAGGCAGGATCTCTGTGAGCTTGAGGCCAGCCTGGTTTACAAGAGCTAGTTCAGGGACAGAGACCAAAACTACAAAGAAACCCTGTCTCAAACAAACAAACAAACAAACAAAAACATCAAAAACGCTCATACACGTGAAAATAAATAAATTTCTTTGAAGTGTCTGTAAAAAACAAACAAACTAATACTAAAATTCTCCTGAAATAAGAGCATTTAGTTTGCAAAAAGTAATTTCATAAAATGTCTTTATGAAAGCATTTCCAGCCTACTTTCTTAAATATAGTTTTGCTGAAGCTGTAAAATAATAAAGTCCACAAATTTAGAAAGACCAAACAACTAGCTATGAATTCTAAGTAGAAGCCAAGGAGCACCAAACATAATGTTAGAATTCTGTCTTCCAGGCTATTTTGGAGGCTAGGGCAAGAGGATCAATGAAAAGTTTAAGGGTTGCCTGGTCTTCAGTCTGAGCTCAAGGCCAGCCTGGCCAACTTATCAAAAACTTTGCCTCCAAACACAAATGCAGACTGAGGATGGAGCTCAGTGCTACAGCATTTATCTAGCAAATGTATGGCTCTTAGTTTAATCAGAGAAACAAAAATAGCAAGCCTTGCTAAATTTTCCCCACCTGATTACCATTGGCTCATGCTCCCTATGTCTGGTTCTTCATTACCGTCCACTCTTGACACATGTAAGTACAAAAATACACATGTTTCATTGATGATTTGAGTCTTAATTTCTGGAGATTCTTGCATCATATAAAATGTATACTAATTTGTATACTTTTACTTAGGTAATCTATGTTTTGTTATGTCTGTTAGCCATGAAACTAATGACTTGAGAAATCCTTTCTGCCCTGCAGCTCCGATACACAAAGGGAAATCTGAGGCTATTACCATCTACTGCTTGGCCTCATGGTATAAATCTGTAATCCCAGTGACTCAAGACGGCTGAGGCTGAAGGAGTACTAGTTGTAGGTCAGCTGGCTAGAGTGAGTTCCAGGCCAGTGTGGAAACAGTGAGACCCTGGTGAAACTCAGTGGTAGAGCATGTGCCTGGCATGAATTAGGTCTTAGGTTCAATTTCCTGGATGTTAAAGAAAATTGCTTTCCCTAGGATACTCCTGTCTCACATCAGTCAACCACATATCTCCTTTCCTAGAGGATCACCCATTCCTCACTTCTCTCTCCTACTAACCCCTCCTAGACTTCCAGCATGCATTCCTGTTTATAGCTCCAACCGCAACCATTATCTCTTGGTTTGCACTCAAATTATCATTCATATTTACGTGTATTTTCCTACCCTATGATTTCATACTCTTAACAACCTAATTGGTAGTCCTGGCCTCCTTGTCTGATTGCTTCCTAACACACACTACAAAGCCACGAACTTATTTTACTCTGCCAGTGCTATAAGAATGGGCCATGTGGTAAGAATCAGCCTGCAGAAGTTTCTTTTTGCTCATGTGCCATCTTTTTTTTCAAGTCTCATAATAAAATATTTAGAGTACTAGTGAAATTTCTGTCCTATTCTCTAAGACCTCCATCATGATGCCAAATATCAGAGAATCAATTTTATTACAAAGGCTTTTATTATTTTAAAACCCACTATATGTTTTGACAAGTGAGAAAATATAAAGTCATACACCTCACTGCCTGGGAGAAACAAAACGGTCCCTTTCTTGGGGTAGCAAATTCTCAAAGTTAATAAAGGCCCAACCAAACCTTGCCTTTTAATATATAAATTAACCAAGCAATAATGGTCCTTCTTCTCTCTGACACTTATACCCCAAGAGGAAATATTCCTTTGCCTTAGTCATCTCAGAGCCAGATAAATACACATAGCGTAGTGAATCACAAAACTATTGAAAGTAAGCAACCCGGCACTTTGAACCTCCCTCCCTTGCTACTCTTATGGAAACACGAATAAAATTCTTAACCTAGGAGCTCAGCTCTTCCCATTTTCTGCCTGGTGACATTAATGTCTTTCCATGGTAGTCTGGCATTGCTTGGCATTGTAACAGGGTCTCCTTTACTAAGGGAGAATTGTGGAGAGATTTATTTTATTTTGATGCTGGAGAAATGACTCAATGATAAAGGTCGCTTGATAAACTCTTTCAGAGGACCCGAGTTCTAGCGGCTCACGGGTGCCTGTATTAAATATTTGCTTTAGTCAGGTGGGCGTGAGGACAGCAACACACCACCTGTCTGATGCACATTTCTCGCTGATGGGGCCTCGCCAGGACTTTCCCAGCAGGCAGAGGTAAGCCAGCCTGGGTCCTTGGGCCCAGGATGGTGGAAAGACAGTCAGGGCCCCCCTGACTTTAAGTAAACAAGGGGCGGAGAATTGTTAGAGAAGCAGAATGGTTCATATGCTGCCATGCAAAGACACATAAAGGAAGAAAGGCAGATGTAGGGGATTAGGCAGATGTTGGGGGCCAGCTTGCCCCCTGGGTCCTTGGTTACTATGGTGAGGAGTAGACTAAGGAGGAAGGTCTGCTTGCCATCTGGGACCATGGCCATGCCTGGATCAGGTGGCTACCAAAGGCCATGTGTGGGTCTCTGGTGCTACAGGGTCTGTGTTTATTTCCATGGCTCCTGTTGCCTTTGAGTGTCGTGCTGACTTCAGTGGGCTAGACCACCTCCTGGGGCCGAGATCGGGTTCACAAGCCACTGGAACAGTACTGATCTGGGTGACCTTTGTCATCACCTAGGGCCATGGTGACATTCAGGCCGAGGCTGCTGCCAAGGATTATGTTTGTGCCTGTCTTCCTATTGCAGTTGGGGTCTATTTTGATGCCCATGTCCCCATGGTACCAGCAAAGGCCACATGAAGCCTGAGGTCTGGGCCACATCCTGTGGCCTTGTTGATGTCCAGGGGCCATGCTGCTGTCAGAGCCATTATTAACATCCAGTTGAAACTGGCCCAGCCCCTTGAGGACCTGACAGAGTACATCATGTTCTGCATTCTGTTTCCACACAGGCAGGCAGTATCCTGTCTCTTTAAAAGGTGAAACTCCTCCTACTTCTCTCTCTCCCCTCTGTTCTTAGAAGAGGCAAAGAGGTCTCTCTCTCTCTCTCTCTCTCTCTCTCTCTCTCTCTCTCTCTCTCCTCACCAATCCCTTTATCTCAATAAAACTCACTAAAGCTCTGTCTGCATAGTGTATTTGTCTGTTTGTCTGTCCCTCACCCGCTGTGGGCTCATACCTGCTGCCAAGGTCCCCCTTCCACAGAATCCTAACAGCCATCTTGATCTGAGTGCCAAGAGCTACCATCCGGAACAAGGATGTCAAACAGGCGAAGCTGTTCTTTGAGGCCGTTTCTGGGTCCGGGGCCCAGCTGCAGCCAGGCTCTGCATTGAACTGTGTCACAGGTTACCACCAGGGCCCATACAGAGGCTGGGATCTGGGAGGGAGCATGTGGCTTGGGTGGAGTCAGGGGGCCATGCCACAGCAGGAGCCATAGAGATATGGTGGCCTGTGCTCATCTGGTATCAGGGTGTCATCCAAATCTAGGCTGGTGCTGAGGGCCATATCTGGGTCTGTGGTCTTGTAGCAGCCAGGGTCTGCTCCAAGGTGCCATAGAGCACCATGAAGAACTCAGGGTCAAACCAGCAACCTGAGTCCATGTTGGTGACCTAGGACCAGGATACCAAGGCTGGTGCAGCTACTCAATGACATGGTGACTTCTGTACAGAAGTTGAAGCTGATGAGTATGTCAGGGTTCATGGCTCCAATGCAGCAAGGGTCTGCTCCCATCCCTAGTCCTGTACCCCTCCATTTCTCCCAACTCTAAATTGTACCTTCCCTCTCCTTGCTGCGTCCCATTACTTGCTTCTATATTTACATCCTCCAGCCTCCAGCTCAACTACCCTTCCCTGCTCCCCTTTTAGAGCCTTTCTTCTCCATGCTCCCTCTCCCTACCGGCTCCCCTTCCCATGTCTTAACTCTGTATCAGTTCCCCTACAGCCTCCCATTTCCATGTCTTTCCTTTGTCTGTTCCACTCCAGCTCCTCTTTCCATATCTGACTTCCATCTGTTCCCCTCCAACCTCCCATTTCCCTTTCCTTCTTCTGTCTGCTCCCCTATGGGCTCTTCTTTCCATGTTTTACTTCTGTCTGTTCCCCTCCAGGATCTGCTTTCCATGTCTTACCTCTGTCTGTTCCCCTCCAGATGCACTTTTCCATGTCTTATTTCAGTCTTTTATTCTCCAGGATCCCCTTTACATGTCTTACCTCTGTCTGATTCTTTCCTGCCTCCCCTTTCCATGGCTTTCCTCTGTCTGTTCCCCTCCAGGTCTCACTTTCCATGTCTTACTACTGTCTGTTTTCCCCCAGAGTTGACCTTCTTTGTCTTACTTCTGACTTTTCCCCTCCAGCCTTCTATTTCCCTGAATTTCTTCTGTCTGTTGCCCACCAGACTCTGCTTTCCATGTCTTACCTCTGTCTGTTCTGCTCCAGGCATGCCTTTCCATGTCTTACTTCAGTCTTTTCACCTCCAGGATCTCTTTTAAGTGTCTTATACGTGTCTGATCTTTTCCTAGCTCCCACTTCAATGTCTGATTTTGCTTGTTCCTATCCATGCTCCTCTTTCCAAGTCCTAATTCTTTCTATTCCAATCCAAGCTCACTGTTCCCTGTCTTAGTTCTGTCTGTTTCCCTCCAGCCTCCCATTTCCCAGTCTGTCCTCTGTCAGTTACACTCCAGGCTCCACTTTCCATGTCTTACCTCTGTCCGTTCCACTACAAGCTCCCCTTTCTATGTGTCTGTTCCCCTACCTGCTACCCTTTCCATGTCCTAATTTTGTCTGTTCCCCTCCAGGCTCCACTTCCATGTTTTACTTCTGTCTGTTTCACTCCAGCCTTCATTGACCTGTCTTTCCTCTGTCTGTTCCACTTTAGGAACCCCTTTCCCTGTCTTACGTCTGTGTGCTCCCCTCCAGGCTCCCATTTTTATGTCTTACTTCTGTCTGTTCCCTTCCTAACTCCACTTTACATGTCTTACTTCTGTCTGTTATCTCTAGGCTCAAGTTTCCATGTCTTACCTCTGTCTGTTCCCCTCCAGGCCCCTGTTTGCATGTCTATCCTCTGTCTGATTCAATCCAGCCTTCCCTTTCCATGTCTTACGTCTGTCTCTTCCCCTCCAGGCTCCACTTTCCATGTCTTACTTCTGTCTCTTCCCCTTCAACCTCCCCTTTTTATGTCTGACTTCTCTCTGTTTCCCTCCAGCCTCCCATTTCCCTGTCTTTCCTATGTTTGTTCCCCTTCAGGCTCCAGTTTCTATGTCTTACCTCTGTCTGTTCCCCTCCTGGCTGTGCTTTCCATGTCTTATCTTTGTTCTCCCCCAGACTCCCTTTTCCATGTCTTACCTCTGTCTTTTCCCCTCCAAGATCCAATTTCCCTGTATCTACTCTCTCTGTTCCCCTCCAGTGTCAACTTTCTATGTATTGCTTCTGTCTGTTCCCCTCCAGAAACCCTCCTCCTTCCTCTCTTTCCTCTCCTTCCTCTGTCTGATCGCCTCCATGCTCCCATTTCCATGTCTTACCTCTGTGTCTGGTCCTCTCCCTGCTACACTGTCAATGTCTTACCTCTGTCTCTTCCCCTCCTGCCTTTGCTTTCCTTGTCTTACCATTGTCTGTTTTCCTCCAGGCTCCCCTTTCCATGTCTTACCTCTGTCTGTTACCTTACAGGATTCACTTTCCATGTCTTACTTCTGTCTTTTCCACTACTGCCTTACATTTCCCTTTCTTTTTTCTGTCTGTTCCGCTCCAGGCTCCCCTTTCTAGGTCTTTCCTCTTTCTGTTCCCCTCCAGTGTCCCCTTTCAATGCCTTACCTCTGTCTGTTCCCCATCCAGGCTTAAATTTCCTTGTCTGACATCTCTGTCTCTTCCTCTTCAGCCTCCCATTTCTTTTCTTTTTTTTTTTTTTCGAGACAGGGTTTCTCTGTGGCTTTGGAGCCTGTCCTAGAACTAGCTCTTGTAGACCAGGCTGGTCTCGAACTCACAGAGATCCGCCTACCTCTGCCTCCCAAGTGCTGGGATTAAAGGCGTGCGCCACCACCGCCCGGCTAGCCTCCCATTTCTATGACTTACTTCTGTCTGTTCCACTCCAGGCTTTCTTTTCCATGTCTTACTTCTGTCTGTTCCTCTTCCAGCTCTTTTTCCATGTCATACCTTTTGCCTGTTCCCCTGCAGACACCACTTTTCATGTCTTACTTCTGTCTGTTCCCCTCCAAACTCCAATTTCCATGTCTTACTTCTCTGTCTGTTTTCTCCAGTCTCCAGTTTCCAAGTCTTATTTCTGTCTATTCCTGTTCAGGCTCCCATTTCCATGTCTTTCCTCAGTCTGTTCTAATCCAGGCTTCCCTTTCCATGTCTTACATGTGTCTCTTCCCCTCTAGGCTTCCCTTTCTATGTTTTACTTCTGTCTCTTCCCTTTCAGCCTCCCCTTTTTATGTCTTTCCTCTGTTTGTTCCCCTCCAGGCTCCATTTTCCATGCCTAATTTTGTCTGTTCCCCTCCAGACTCAGTTTTCCATATTTTATCTCTGTCTGTTCCCCTCCAGGTTCCTCTTTCCTTTTATGACTTTTGTTTGTTCCCCTCCAGCCTCTCATAACCCCTGTTTCATCTCTCTGTTATACTCTAGGCTCCCCTTTAAATGTCTTACCTCTGTGTTTGTTCCCCTTCCTGCTACCCTTTTCAAATCTTACCTCTGTTTGTTCCCCTCCAGGCTCTGCTTTCCATGTCTTCCTTGTGTCTGTTCTCCTCTAGGCTCCCCTTTCCATGTCTTACCTCTTTCTGATCCCCTTCAGGCTCCACTTTAGATGTCTTACTTCTGTCTATTCCCCTCAAGGCTCCATTTTCCATGTCTTACCTCTGTCTGTTGCCCTATATGCTCCCCTTTCCATGTCTTACTTCTCGGTCTGTTCCCCTCCAGGCTTTACTTCCAATGTCTTACTTCTGTCAGTTCCACTCCAGCCTTGCATTTTCCTGTCTTTTTTCTGTATGTTCCAGTCCATACTCCCCTTTCCATGTCTTACTTCTGTTTTTTCCCCTCTATATTCCCCCTTCCATGTCTTTCCCCTGTCTGTTCCCCTTCAGGCTCCTCAATTCATATCTTTCCTCTGCACCCCTCCAAGCTCCCCTTTCCCTGTCTTCCTTCTGCTGTTCCACTCCAGCCTCACTTTCCATGGCTTTCCTATGTCTGTTCTACTCCAGCATTCCCTTTCTATGACTTACTTCTGTCTGTTCTCCTCCAGGTTCCCTTTTCAATGTCTTACTTCTGTCTGATCCCCTCCAGGCTCCACTTTCCATGTCTTACTTCTTTCTTTCTTCCCCTCCTGCCTCACATTTCCATGTCTGATTTCTGACTGTACCCATCCAGCCTCCCATTTCCATGTCTGATTTCTGACTGTACCCATCCAGCCTCCCATTTCCATGTCTTTATTCAGTCTGTTCTTATCCAGCCTCCCATTTCCATGTCTTACCTCTGTCTGTTCCACTCCAGGTGCCCCTTTCCATGTATTACTTCTCTCTGTTCCCTTCCAGGATCCCCTTCCCTAGTATTACCTCTGTTTGTTCCCCTCCACTCTCCAATTTCCATGTCTTACCTCTGTCTGTTCCCCTCCAGGCACCACATTCTATGTCTTACTTCTCTGTCTCTTCCTCTTCATGCTTCTCTTTCTATGTCTGACTTCTCTGTTTGTTCCCTTTTAGCCTTCCCTTTCCATGTATTTCCTCTGCCTGGTCCCCTACAGGGTCCCCTTTCCATGCCTTATTTCTGTCTCTTCCCCTTCAACCTCCACTTTCGATGTCTTTTTTCTCCTTGTTCCATTCCATGCTTCCTTTCCATGTCTTACATCTGTCTGTTCTTCTACAGCATCTACTTTCCATGTTTTACCTCTGTCTGTTCTCCTCCAAGCTCTACTTACCATGTCTGACTTCTGTCTTTTTAATTCCAACCTCCCATTTCCCATCTTTCCTCTGTCTGTTCCCCTACCTGCTACCCTTTCCATGTCTTACTTCTCTCTGAGCCCCTCCAGGCTCCACTTTTCATGTTTTATTACTCTGTGTCTTCCCCTCCAGCCTCCACTTTCCATGTCTTACCTCTGTCTCTTTCCTCCTACTCTCCCATTTCTCTGTTTTTCCTCTGTCTGTTCCCCTCCAAGCTCCAGCTTCCATTTCCTACCTCTGTCTGTTCACCTCCAGATTCCATTTTACATGTCTGACTTCTCTTGGTTCCCCTCCAGGCTCAAGTTTCCCTGTCTTTCTTCCCTATGTTCCCCTCCAGGGTCAACTTTCCATGTCTTACATCTCTGTTCTACTCCAGCCTCCCATTTCCCTCTCCTTCCTCTGTCTGATCCCCTCCATGCTCCCCTTTCCATGTCTGATCTCTGTGTCTGTTTCCCTCCCTGCTTCACTGTCAATGTCTTGCCTCTTTCTGTTCCTCTCCTTGCTCTTCTTTCCATGTCTTACCTTTGTCTATTCTCATCCAGGCTTCTCTCTCCCTGTCTTACCTCTGTGTCTTCCCTTCCAGGATCCACTTTCCATGTCTTACTTCTGTCTGTACCCCTCCAGGCTAAGCTTTCCATGTCCTAATTCTGTCTGTTCCCCTCCAGGCTTTACTTTCCATGTCTCAATCTGTCCATTCACTCTAGCCTTATATTTTCCTGTCTTTTCTCTGTTCCCCTCCAAGCTCCCCTTTCCTTGTCTTTCCTTTTTCTGTTACCCCCAGAATCAACTTTTGCATGTCTTACCTCTGTCTGTTTCCCATCCAGGCTCCACTTTCCATATCTTATTTCTTTCTCTGTGCCCCTCCAGGCTCCCCATTCCATGTCTGACTTCTCTGTCTGTTCCTCTCCAACCTCCCATTTCCATGCCTTTCCACTGTCTGTTCCACAACAAGCTCCCCTTTCCATGTCTTACTTACATATGTTCTCCTCAAAGCTCTACTTCCCATGTCTTACTTTTCTGTCTGATCCACTCTCCATCTCTGACTTCTGTCTGTTCCCCTCCAAGCTACAATTTCCATTGCTCTCTTCTGTCTGTTCCCCTTCAGGTTCCACTTTCCATGTCTTCTTTCTGTTTGTTCCCCTCCAGGCTCTACTTTCTATGTCTTACTTCTCTGTCTGTTCCCTCCAGGATCCATTTTCATGTCTTACCTCTGTCTGTTCCAATCTAAGATCCCCCTTTCCATGCCTTACTTTTGTTTGTTCCCTTCCAGGCTCCACTTTTCATGTCTTATTTCTCTGTCTCTTTCCCTCACTCCACCCCTTTCCATGTCTTATCTCTGTCTATTCCCCTCCACACTCCCCTTTCCATGTTTTATTTCTGTCTGTTCCCCTCCATGCTCAACTTTCCATGTCTTACTACTCTATTTCCCTCCAGTTTCTACTTTCCTTGTCTTACCTCTTTCTGTTCCCCTCCATCCTCCCATTTTCCTGTCTTTCTTTAATCTATTCCTCTCCAGGGTTGACTTTACAAGTCAGACTTCTCCAGCCTCCCCTTTGCTTGTCTTACTTCTGTCTGTTCTCCTCCATGCTCCACTTTCCATGTCTTACTTCTGTCTGTTCTCCTACAGGCTTGCCTTTATATACCTTACATCTGTTTCTGTTCCCCTCCCTGCTAGATTTCCATGTCTTAATTTTGTCTGTTACCCTACAGGCTCCAATTTCCATGTCTTACTTGTTTCTGTTTACCTCCAGCCTCACATTTCCCATTCTTTCCGAGGCCTGTTCCCCTCCATGCTCCCATTTCTATGTCTTACTTCTGTCTGTTCCCCTCTAGCCTCCCTTTTCCATGTCTGACTTCTGTCTGTTTCCCTAGAGACTCCCACTTGCCTGCCTTTCCTCTGTTCTCCAGCCTCCCATTTCCTTTTCTTTCCTCTGTATGATCCCTTCCAGGATCCAGTTTCCATGTCTTACTTCTGTCTGTTCTACTCCAGTCTCCCATTTCCCTGTATTTCCTCTGTCTGATCCACTCCAGGGTCCCATTTCTAAGTTTTACCTGTCTGTTCCCCTCCAGGTTCTCCTTTCCATGTCTTACTTCTGTCTGTTCCCCTCCAGGTTTTATTTTCCATGTCTTCCTTCTGTATGTTCCCCTCTATGCTCTATTTTACATGTCTTATTTCTTTCTGTTCCATTCCAGGACGCACATTCCATGTCTTACTTCACTGTATGTTCCTCTCAAGCCTCCCCTTTCCATGTCTTACTTCTGTATGTTCCCCACCATCCTCCCATTTCCATGTCTTTCCTCTGTCTTTTCCATTCCAGGATCCCCCTTCTATGTCTTACTTCTCTGTCTGTTCCTCTCCAGGCTCCCATTTCCCTGACATTCTTTTGTCGGTTACTTTCCAGGCTCCAGTTTCCATGTCTTAACTCTGTCTGTTCCACTCCAGACTTGACTTCTCAATTCTGACTTCTCTGCCTGTTCCCCTCCAGTCTCCCCTTTGCATGTCTTTCCTCTGTCTGTTCCCCTCTGGGCTCAACTTCCCATGTCTTACTTCTCTCTCTCTTCCCCTCCAGGCTCCTGTTTCCATATCTTACCTCTGTCTGTTTCCTTTCAGGCTTACTTCCCATGTCTAACTTCTGGGTCTGTTCCCCTCCAGTCTTCCATGTCCCTGTCTTTCCTCTGTCTGATCCCTTCCAGGCTGCCATTTTCATGTTTTCCTTCTGTCTCTTCCCCTCCAGGGTCCTCTTTCCATGTCTGACTTCTGTCTGTTCCTCTCGAGCCTCCAATTTGCTCTTTCCTCTGTCTGTTCCCCTCCATGTTCCCATTTCCACGTCTTCTGTCTGTTCCCCTTCAGGCTCCCCTTACCATGCCTTACCTGGGTCTGTTCCCACCCAGGTTCTGCTTTCTATTTCTTACTTATCTGTCTGTTCCACTCTAGCCTCCCTTTTCCATGACTGACTTCTTTTTTCCCCTAAAGCCTCCAACTTCCATGTTTTTCCTCTGTCTGTTTTCCCCCAAGCTCCAATTTCCACGCCTTACCTCTCTGTTGGTTCTCCTCCAGCCTCCTATATCCATGTCTGACTTCTGTCTGTTCACCTCCAGCTTCCCATTTCCCTCTCTTTTGTATGTCTGTTCTGACCCATTCTCCAATTTCCATGTCTTCATTCTGTCGGTTCCCCTCCCTGCTACCCTTCCCGTGACTTACATCTGTATGTTCCCCTCCAGAGGATTCCCCTTTCTAGGTCTTACTTTTGTTGGTTTTCTTCAAGACTCTGCTTTCCATGTCTTACTTGTGTCTGTTCCCTCCAGGCTCTGCTGTCCAGGTCTCACTTTTGTCTCTTTTCCTCCAAGCTCCCATTTCCAAGTCTTACCTCTGTCTGTTCCCCTCCAGGCTCAACTTTCCATGTCTTACTTCTGTCTTTTCCAGTCTATCTTCCCATTTCTTTGTCTTTCCTTTGTCTGTTCCACTCCAGGCCACATTTCCATGACTTTCCTTTGTCTGTTCCACTCCTGGATCCACTTTCCATGACTTACCTCTGTCCCCATCCAGGCTCCACTTTCTTTGACTTCTTTCTATTACCCTCCAGGCTCCTGTTTCCATGTTCTTATTCTGTCTGTTCACCTCCAGGCTCCACTTTCCATGTCTTACTTCTGTCTGTTCCAATCCAGCTTCCTATTTCTTTGGCTTTCCTCTATCTTTTCTATTCCAGACTCCCATTTCAATGTCTTACCTCTGTCTGTTCCCCTCCAGGCTCCCCTTTCTGTGTCTAACTTCTGTCTGACTTTTGTCTGGTCCACTTCAGCCTCTGATTTCCCTGTCTTTCCTCTGTCTGTTCCCTTCCAGGTTCCATGTCTTACTTCTATCTGTTCCCCTCCAGGCTCTAATTTCCATATCTTACTTCTGTCTGTTCCCCCCTGGCTCCACTTTCCATTTCTTACTTCTCTGTTCCCCTCTAGCCTCACCTTCCATGACCTACTTATGTCTTTTCCCCTCATCCCTCTATTTTTACCGTTTTTCCTCTGTTTTCCTCCAGGTTCCAATTTCCATATCTTTCTTCTGTCTGTTCCCGTCCAGGCTTTATTTTCCATGTTTTACCTCTGTCTGTTCTCCTCTCAGCTCCTCTTTCCATGTCTGAATTCTGTCTCTTTCCCTGTATGCTTCCTTTTCCATGACGTACTTCTGTTTGTTCCCCCCTAGGCTCTCTTTTCTATATCTTACCTCTGTGTCTGTTCCCCACTCTGCTTTTCTTTCCATATCTTACTGCTGTCTGTTGCTCTCCAGGCTCCACTTTCCATGTCTTATTTCTGTCTGTTTCAATCCAGCCTCCCCTTTTCATGACTGACTTCTGTATGGTCCCAACTACCCTCATTCGGTCTTCCCCTCCAGCCTCCAATTTCGCTACCTTTCCTCTTCCTGTTTCCCTCCAGGTTCGAATTTCCATGTCTGACTTCTGTCTGTTCCCCTTGATTCTCCAGTTTTCCTGTCTTTCCTCTGTCTGTTCCCTTCTATGCTCTACTTTCCAATTCTTACTTCTGTCTGTTCCGTTCCAGGCTCAACTTTCCATGTCTGACTTCTGTGTCTGTTCCTCTCCTGTCTCCTCTTTGCATGGCTTTCCTCTGTCTGTTCCAATTTTGGCTCCCCTTTCCATGTCTTGCTTCTGTCGGTTCCCCTCCTGGCTCCACTTTCATGACTTACTTCTCTGTCTGATCACATCCTGGCTCCAGTTTTCATTTCTTACCTCTGTCTGTTTTCCTGCAGCCTTACATTTCCCTGTTTTTCCTCTGTCTGTTCCCCTCCCTGCTACCTTTTCCATGACATACCTCTTTCTATACCCCTGCATGCTCGCAGTCCATGTCTTACATTTCTCTGTTCTCCTCCAGGATCTCCTTTCCATGTGTTACCTCTGTTGATTCTCCACCAGGGTCCAATTTCCATGTCTTTCCTCTGCCTGTTCCCCTCCAGGCTCCTCTTACCATGTCTGATTTCTCTGTCTCTTCCCCTCCAGCCTCCACTTTCCATGTCTGACTTTTGTCTGTTCCTCTCCATCCTCCGATATCCCTGTATTTTCTCTGTCTGTCCCCCTCCATGCTCCCATTTAGATGTCTTACTACTGTCTGTTCCCCTACAGGCTCCCCTTTCTATGTCTTACCTCTGTGTCTGTTCCTCTCCCTGCAACCCTTTCCATGTCTTACCTTTGTCTGTTCACCTACAGGCTCTACACTTTCCATGTCTTACTTCTGTTTGTTCCCCTCCAGGCTCCTTTTTCCATGCCTGACTTCTATCTGTCTGCACCCCTGCAGGCTCCACCTTCCATGTTTTACCTCTGTCTGTTCGCCTCCAGCCTTCCCTTTCCCTGTCTTTACTCTGTTGCCCTATATGCTCTTATTTCCATGCCTTACTTCTTTCTGTTTCCCTCCAGGCTCCCCTTTCCATGTCTTATGCCTGTATCTCTTTTCCTTCCTGCTGACCCATCCATGTCTTAACTGTTCATTCTGCTTTCAGTCTCTGATTTCCATGTCTTAATTTTATCTGTTCTCCTCCAGGCTCACATTTTCTTATCTTACCTCTGTCTGATCCCCTCTGGGCTCCACTGTCTATTGCTTACCTCTGTCTGTTCCCCTCCAGGCTCCACTTTCCATGTTCTACATATGTCTCTTCCCTTCCAGGCTCCACTTCCCATGTCTTCCTTCTGTTTCCTTCCAGCCTCTCATTTCACTATCTTTCCTTAGTCTGTTCCACCCCAGGCTCCACTTTCCATGTCTCACCTCTGTCTGTTCCCCTCCAGACTCCCATTTCCGTGTCTTACTTCTGTCTGTTCCCATCCAGGCTCCAGTTTCTATGTTTTATTTATTTTTCTGTTCCCCTCCAGGCTCCCCTTTCAAGGGTTTCTTCTGTTTGTTCTCCTCCAGGCTCCACTTTCCATGTCTTACTTCTGTGTGTTCCCCTCCAGGCTCTACTTTCCATGTTTCACATTTGTCTGTTCCCCTCCAGGCTCCTGTTTCCATGGCTGACTTCTCTGTTCCGCTCCAGCCTCCCGTTTCCCTCTCTTACCTCTTTCTGTACCTTTCCATGTCTTACTTCTGTCCGTTCCCCTGCAGGCTCTGTTTTCCATGTTATACTTATGTCTATTACCCTCCATGTTCTCACTTCCATGTCTTTCTTCTGTCTTCAGCCTTCCATATCAATGTCTTTCCTCTGTCTGTTCCACTCCAGGCTCCCCTTTCCATGTCTTATTTCTGTCTGTTCCAAACCAGTCTCCCCTTTCCATATCTTACTTCTGCCTGGTCCCTACCAGGATCCACTTTCCATGTCGTACTTCAGTCTGTTCCCCTCCAGCCTCACATTTTCCTGTCTTTCCTCTGTCTGATCCCTTTCTGTCTCCTCTTTCAATGTCTTATCTCTGTCTGTTCCCCTACTGGCATCCCTTTCAGTGTCTTACTTCTGTCTCTTCCCTTCCAGGATTCCATTTCCATGTCATACCACTGTCTGCTCACTTGCAGGCTACACTTTCCATATCTGACTTCTGTCTATTCCTCTCCAGGGTAACCGTTCCATGTTTTACTTCTGTCTGTTCCCCTATAGGCTCTACTTTCCATGACTTATTTCTCTGTATGTTACCCTCCAGGCTCCAGTTTCCATGTCTTAGCTCTGTCTGTTCTTCTCCAGGTTCCACTTTACTTGTCTTACTTTTCTATCTCTTTTCCTCAATCCTCCCCATTCCATATCTTACTTTTGTCTGTTACCTTACATCCTTTCATTTTTCTGTCTTTCATATGTCTCTTCCTCTCCAGGATCCACTTTCTATGTCTTACTTTTCTGTTACTTTCCCTCCATCCTCCCCTTTCCATGTCTGACTACTGTTCAGCCTTCGATTTACCTGTCTTTCCTCTGTCTGTTACCCTCCCAGTTTGTCTTTCTATTTTTTACTTCTGTCTCTTCCCCTACAGGATATTCTTTCCATGTCTGACATCTGTCTGTTACCCTCCAGCTTCGAATTTTTCTGTCTTTCTTTCTTTTCCACGCCAGACTCCCATTTCCATTTCTTACCTCTGTCTATTCACCTCCATCATCCCCATTCCACATCTTACTTCTATCTGTTCCTCATCAGGCTCCACTTCCCATGTCTTACTTTTGTGTCTGTTCCACTCCATGCTCCAGGCTTTATGTCTTACTTCTCTGTCTGTTCCCTCCAGGCTCCCCTTACCAAGACTTTCTTCTATCTCTTCCCCTGCATGCTCCATTTTCCATATCTTACTTATGTTCCCCCAGGCTCTACTTTCTATGTCTTATTTCTGTCTGTTCAATTCCAACCTCCCATTTTCCTGTCTTTACTCTGTCTGTTGCCCTCCAGCCTCCACTTTCCATGTCTAACTTCGGTCAGTTCCCCCCAGGGTCCACTATCCATGTTTTACCACTGTCTGTTCCCCTCCATGCACCCATTTCCATGTCTTACTACTGTCTGTTCTCCTCCAGGCTCCCCTTTCCATGGCTTACCTCTCTCTGTTCGCTTCCAGGCTCCCCTTTCCACATTATATTTCCATATGTTCTCCTCCAGGCTACACTTTCCATGTCTAACCTATGTCTGTTCCCCTCCAGCATCCAATTTCCAATTCTTTCCTCTGTCTGTTCCCTCCAGGCTCCCCTTTACATGTCATACTTCTGTCTGGTCCCCTCCAGGCTCTACTTTTCATGTTTTACTTCTGTGTCTGTTCCCCTCCAGGCTCCAGTGTCCATGTCTTATCTCAGTCTGTTCCACTCCAGGCTCCACTTACCATGTCTTACTTCTCTGTCTCTTTCCCTCCATCCACCCTTTTCCATGTCCGACTTCTATCTGTTCCCCTCCAGAGTCTGATTTACCTGTCTTTCTGTCTGTTCCCCTCCAAACTTCACTTTCTATGTCTTACTTCTGTCTCTTCTACTCCAAGCTCTTCTTTCCATGCCTGACCTCTCTCTGTTTCCCTCCAGCCTCCCATTTCCCTCTCTTTCCTCTCTCTGTTTCCCTACATGCTCCCATTTCCATGTTTTACTTCTGTCCTTTCTGCTCCAGGTTCCACTTTTCATGTCTTATATCTCTCTGTTCCCATCTAGGGTCCGCATTCCATGTCTGTCTTCTGTCTGTTCCCCTCAAGGCTCCACTTTCCATGTCTTACTTCATTGTCTGTCCACCAGGCTCCACTTTTTATGTCTTCTCTGTCTGTACTTTTCTAGACTCCAGTTTCCATGTCTTACCTCTGTCTGTTCCCTTCCAGGCTCCACTTCCTATGTCTTCCTTCACTGTTTCTTTCCATCCATCCTCCCCTTTCCATGTCTTACCTCTCTCTGTTTTCCTCCTGGCTCTGCTTTCCATGTCTTACTTCTGTCTGTTGCCCTCCATCCTCTCACTTTCCTGTCTTTCTTCTGTCTGTTCCTCTCCTGGCTCCTCTTTCCATGCCTTACCTCTGTCTGTTCCTCTCCTGACTCCTTTTTCCATGTCTCACTTCTGTTTCTTCCCTTCCAAAATCTCCACTTTCCATGTCTGACTTCTGTCTGTTCCCCTGCAGACCCCATTTCCCTGACTTTCCTTTGTCTTTTCCTTACTAAGTTCCACTTTCCATGTCTTACTTCTGTCTGATCCCCTCAAGGCTCCACTTTCTACATCCTACTTCTATCTGTTCCCCTCCATGATCTCATTTCCATGTCTTATTTCTGTCTGTTCCTTTCCAGGCTCCCTATTCCATGTCTTATTTCTGTCTGATCCCCTCCAGGCTCTGCTTTCCACGTCTCACTTCTGTCTGTTCCCCTCCAGGCTCTGCTGTCCATGGCCTACTTCTCTGTCTCTTCCCCTCCAACCTCCACTTTCCATGTTTGACTTTTGTCAGCCCCCCCCCCCAGCCTCTGATTTCCCTGTCTTTCTTCTGTCTGTTCTCCTCCAGGCTCCATTTTACATGTCTTTCTTCTGTCTTTTCCCCTCCTGGCTATACTTTCCAAGTTTTACCTCTGACTCTTCCTCTCCAGGCTCCTCTTTCCATGTCTGACTTTTGTCTGTTCCCCTTCATGTTCCCATTTCCATGTCTTACTTCTGTCTGTTTTCCTACAGGCTTGCCTTTCTATGTCTTTCATTTGTGTCTGTTCCCCTCTTTGCTAGATTTCCATGTCTTAACTTTCTCTGTTCCCCTCCAGGCTCCAATTTCCATGTCTTACTTCTTTCTGTTCCTCTGAAGGTTATAATTTCCATGTCTTACATCTCTGTCTGTTCTCCTCCAGGCTCCTCTTTCCATATCTGAATTCTGTTTGTTTCCCTGCATGACCCCATTTCCATGTCTGAATTCTCCTGCATGCTCTCATTTCTATGTCTTACTTCTATCTGTTCCCCTCCAGGCTCGCCTTTCTATGTTGTACCTCTGTGTATGTTCCCCACCCTGCTTCCCTTTCCATGTCTTACTCATGTCTGTTCCCCTCCATGCTCTACTTTTTATGTCTGACATCTTTCTGTTTCCCTCGAGGCTCCACTTTCCATTTCTTCTTTCAGTATGTTCCCCTCTATGCTCTACTTTACATGTCTTATTTCTTTCTGTTCCCCTCCAGGGCCACTTTTCATGTCTTCCTTCAATGTCTGTTCCTCTCCAGGCTCCCCTTCTATGTCTTACCTTTGTATATTTCCCTCCAGGCTCCACTTTCCATGCCTTACTTCTTTCTCTGGTCCCCTCCAGGTTCTGCTTTCCATGCCTTATTTCAGTCTGTTCCCTTCCAGGATCCTTTTTCAATGTCTTTCCTCTGTCTGATCCACTCCAGGCTCCCCTTTCCATGTATTACCTCTATCTGTTTACCTCCAGGCTCTCCTTTTCATGTCTTACTTCACTCTGATTGCCACCAAGCTCCACTTTCCATGTCTTACTTTTTTTTCTGTTCCCCTACAAGCTCCAGTTTCTATGTCATACCTCTGTCTGCTCCACTGCTGGCTTCCCTTTCCATGTCTTACTTCTGTTTGTTCCCCTCCAAGTTCTACTTTCCATGTCTTACTTCTCTATGTCTTCCTCTCCAGCTGCCCTTTTCATGGCTGACTTCTGTCTGTTCACCTCCAGCCTTCCATTTCCCTGTCTTTCCTTTCTCTGATCCCCTCCAGGCTCCAGTTTCCATGGTTTACCTGTTTGTTCCCCTCCAGGATCCACTTTCCATGTCGTACTTCTGTTCTCCTCCAAGGTCATTTTCCATGTTTTACTTCTGTCTGTTCCCCTCCATCCTCCAATTTCCATGAATTTCCACTGTCTGTTTCCCTTCAGGATCCTGTTTCCATGTCTTACTTCTGTTTCTGTTCCCCTCTCTACTACACATTCCATGTCTTACCTCTGTCTGTACCCATCCAGGCTCTGCATTCCATGTCTTACTTTCCTCAATTATCCATCAGGCTCCACTTTCCATGTTCAAATTCTGTCTGTTCCCCTCCGGGCTCCACTTTCCATGTCCAAATTCTGTCTGTTCCCCTCCAGGCTCTACTTTCCATGGCTTACTTCTTTCTGTTCCACTCCAGCCTCCCAGTCTTCCCTCTGTCTGTTCCACTCCAGGCTGTGCTTTCCATATCTTACCTCTTTCTGTTCCCCTCTAGGATGTCCTTTCCATGTCATATTTCAGTCTGATCCCCTTCAGGATCAAATTTCCATGTCTTATTAATCTGTCTGCTCCCCTTCAGCCTATTCTTTGCATGGCCTTCCTCTGTTTCACTCCAGGGTTCCCTTTCCATATTTACTTGTGCATATTCCCCTCCACGTCTTACGTCTGTTTATTCCCCTCCAGGCTCCACTTTCCACGTCTTACTTCTCTGTCTGGTCGCATTCTGGCTCATCTTTCCATGTCTGATTCTCTGTTCCCTTCGTGCCTCCCTTTTCCATGACTGATTTCTGTCTGTTCCCATCCAGGCTCTACTTTCCATGACTTACTTTTGTCTGTTCTCCTCCAGGCTCCCTTTCCATGTCTTACCTCTGCCTGTTGCCCTCCAGTCTCCTCTTTCTATGTCTTACTTCTTTCTTTTCCCCTCCAGGCTCCACTTTCCATGTCCTAATTCTGTTTGTTCCCATCCAGTCTCTCATTTCCCAGTCTTTCCTCTGTCTGTTAAACTCCAGGCTCCTGATTCCATGTCATACCTGTCTGTTCCCCTCCAGGTTCCTCTTTTCATGTTTTAATTCTCTATGTTCCCCTCCATGTACCACTTTCCATCTCTTACTTCTGTCTGTTCCATTCCAGCATCCCATTTTTCTGTCTTTCCTCTGTCTGTTTTATGCCAGACTCCCCTTCCCATGTGTGACTTCTTTCTGTTCCCCTCCAGACTCCACATTCCATATCTTACTTCTTTGTCTGTTCCAATCCAGGTTCCACTTTCCATGTCTTACTTCTGTCTGTTCCCCTCCAGGCTCCCATTTACATGTCTATCTTCTGTATGTTCCCCTCCAGACTCCCATTTACATGTCTATCTTCTGTATGTTCACCTCCAGACTCCCATTTTCCTGTTATTCTTTTGTCTGTTCCACACCAGGTCCCAGGTTCCATGTCTTACCTCTGCCTCTTTCCACCAGGCTCTGCTTTCCATATCTTAATTTTGTGTGTTCTCTTCCAGGCTCCCCATCCCATCTCTTACCTCTGTAGGGTTTCCTCCAGGCTCCCCTTTTCATGACTTACTTTTGTCTGCCCCCCCCCCAGGTTCTAATTTCCAAGTATTACTTCTCTGTCTGTTTTCTTCCAAGCTCCAGTTTCCATGTCTTACCTCTGTCTCTTCCCATCCAGCCTCTGCTTTCCATTTTTGACTTTTGTCATTTGTCTCCATCCTCTAATTTCCCTGTCTTTCCTCTGTCTGTTCCCCTCCATTCTCCCATTTGCATGTCTTACATCTTTCTGTTACCCTCCCTGCTACTCTTTCCATGACATACCTCTTTCTATATGCCATGCATGCTCTGCAGTCCATGTCTTACTTTTCTCTGTTCTCCTCCAGGCTCTCATTTCCATGTCTTACATCTGTCAGTTTTCTACCAGGGTTCACTTTCCATGTCTTACTTCTGTCTGTTTCCCTACAGGCTCCACTTTCCATGTCTTACTTCTGTCTGTTCCCCTACAGGCTCCAATTTCCATGTCTTATTTCTGTCTGTTCCAATCATTCTTGTCCTTTTCATGACTGACTTCTGTATGTTCCCCACCAACCTCCAATTTCCCTGTCTTTCCTCTCTCTGTTCCCCTCCAGGGTCCACTTTCCATGTCCTTATTCTGTCTGTTCCTCTCCAGGCTCCACTTTCAATGTCTTACTTCTTTATCCGTTCCCCTCCAGGCTCCACTTTCAATGTCTTACTTCTTTATCCGTTCCCCTCCAGGTTCCACTTTCCCTGTCTTACTTCGGCCTGTTCTTCAGGCTCCACTTTCCATGTCTTTCCTTTGTCTGTTCCCTTCTAGGCTCCCCTTGTCAAGTCAGACTTCTTTGTTCCCCTCTAGCCTGCCCATTGCATGTCTTTCCTCTGTCTGTTCTCCAGGCTCCACTTTCCATTTCTTACCTCTGTCTGTTCTCCAGGCTCCACTTTCCATTTCTTACCTCTGTCTGTTCTACTCCAGGCTCTTCTTTCCATGGCTGACTTCTGTCTGTGTCCCACTGGCCTGTTATTTGTCTTATTTGTCTGTGCCCCTCCATTCTCCCATGTTCCATTACTCTCTTTACTATGTCTGTTTCCATCTATGCTCCAATATCCATGCCTTACTTCTGTCTGTTCCCCTCCAGGTTCCACTTTCCATGTCTTTCTTCTTTCTTTTGCCCTCCCGGCTACATTTTCCATGTCCCAATTCTGTCTATTCCCTTCCAGAGTCCACTTTCCATTTCTTATTTCCAACTGTTTCACTCCAGCCTCCCATTTTCCTGTCTTTCCTCTGTTTGTTACACTCCAGTCTCCACATTTCATGTCTTACCTCTGTCTGTTTCCCTCCAGGCTCCCATTTCCATGTCTTACTTCTGTCTGTTCCCCTCCAGCCTTCTATTTCTATGTATTTCTTCTGTCTGTTGCCCACCAAGCTCTGCTTTCCATGTCTTACCTCTGTCTGTTTTCCTCCTGGCTCTTTTTATGGCTTACTTCCATCTGTTGCCCTCAATTCTCCCCTTTCCCTGTCTTACCTCTGTGTGTTCCCCTCCAGGCTCCCCTTTTTATGTCTTACTTCTGTCTCGTCCCCTCCTAACTCCACTTTCCATATCTTACTTCGCTGTCTATTTTCTCCAGGCTCAAGTTTCCATGTCTTACCTCTGTCTGTTGCCCTCCAGGCTCTATATTCCATGTCTGACTTCTCTGTCTGTTCCCCTCCAGCCCCCTATTTGTATGTGTATCCTCTGTCTGTTCCAATCCAGCCTTACCTTTCCAGGTCTTACATCTGTATCTTCCCCTCCAGGCTCCCCTTTCCATGTCTGTCTTCTGTCTCTTCCCCTTCAACCTCCCCTTTTTATGTCTGGCTTCTCTCTGTTTCCCTCTAGCCTCCCATTTTCCTGTCTTTCCTATATTTGTTCCCCTTCAGGCTCCAGTTTCCATGTCTTACCTCTGTCTGCTCCCCTCCATACTCCATTTTCCATGTCTTACTTTCGTCTGTTCCCATCCTGCCTTGGCTTTCCATATCTTACCTTTGTCTGTTCTCCCCCAGACTCCCTTTTCATGTTTTACCTCTGTCTGTTCCCCTCCAGGCTCCAGTTTCCCTGTCTTTACTTTCTCTGATCCCCTCCATGGTCAACTTTCCCTGTATTATTTTTGTTCCCCTCTAGAATCCTATTTCCCTCTCCTTCCTCTGTCTGATCGCCTCCATGCTCCCATTTCCATGTCTTACTCTGTGTCTCTTCCCCTCCTGGCTCCCCTTTCCATGTCTTACCTCTGTCTGTTCCTCTCCAGGCTTCACTTTCCATGACTTACCTCTGTTCTCCTCCAGGCTCCCCTTTCCAAATCTTTCCTCTGTCTGTCTCCCTGTAAACTGTACTTTACATGTCTTCCCTCTGTTCCTCTCCAGGCTCTCCTTTCCATGTCTTATCTCTGTCTGTTCCCCATCCAGACTCCACTTTCAATGCCTTACCTCTGTCTGTTCCCCTTCCAGGATCGAATTTCCTTGTCTGACTTCTCTGTCTCTTCCCCTTCATCCTCCCATTTCTATGACTTACTTCTGTCTGTTCCAGTCCAGCCTCCCCTTTCCATAGCTTTCCTCTTTCTGTCCACCCCAGGCTTTCCTTTCCATATATTACTTCTGTCTGTTCCACTTGAGTCTCTTTTTTTCCATGTCATACCTCTCTCTGTTACCTTCCAGATTCCAATTTCCATGTCTTACATTTGCCTGCTCCCCTACAGACTCCACTTTCCATGTCTTACTTCTGTTTGTTGCCTTCCAGGCTCTAATTTTCATGTTTTACTTCTGTCTGTTTCCCTGCAGGCTCTACTTTCCATATCTTACTTCTGTCTTTCCACTCCATTTTCCCATGTCTTTGTATTTCCTCTTTCTGTTCCAGTCCTAGTTCCACTTTCCCTGTCTTACTTCTGTCTGTTCCCCTCCCGACTCCACTTTCCATGTCTTACTTCTCTGTCTGTTCCACTCCAGGCTCCAGATTTCATGCCTTATATCTGTCTGTTTCACTCCAGGTTCCGGGTTCCATGTCTTACCTATGTCTATTCCACTAAAGGCTCCACTTTCCATGACTGATTACTATGTCTGTTCCCTTCTTGGCTCCATTTTCCATGTCTCAATTCTGTATGTTCCCCTCCAGTCTCCCCTTTCCATGTCTTTCTTCTGTCTGTTGCCCTCTAGCCTCTTATATCCCTGTCTTTTCTCTGGCTGTTCCCAACCAGGCTTTGCTTTCCATGTCTTTCCTCTGTTTGTTCCCCTCCAGGCAATCCTATCCATGGCTTACTTCAGTCTTTTCCTCTTCAGGAACCTCTTTCCATGTCTAACCTCTGTCTGTTCCCTTCATATTCCCCTTTGTATCTGACTTCCGTTTGTTCCCTTGAGACTCCGTTTTCCATGTTTTATTTCTCTCTGTGTACCCTCCAGGCTCTAAATTTCTATGTCTTATATCTGTCTGTTCTCCTCCAGGCTCCCCTTTCCACATCTTACCTTTGTGTCTGTTCCCCTTCCTGCTACCCTTTTCAAATCTTACCTCTGTTTGTTCCCCTCCAGGCTCTGCTTTCCATGTCTTCCTTGTGTCTGTTCTCCTCTAGGCTCCCCTTTTCATGTCTTACCTCTGTCTGATCCCCTTCAGGCTCCACTTTCCATGTCTTGCTTCTTTCTCTTCCCTTTCAAGTTCCACTTTCCATGTGCTACTTCTGTCTATTCCCTTCAAGACTCCATTTTACATGACTTAACTACTGTCTGTTAGCCTCCAGGATCCCATTTTCATATCTTACTTCTCGGTCTGTTCCCATCCAGGCTTTACTTCCAATGTCTTACTTCTGTCAGTTCCACTCCAGCCTTGCATTTCTCTGTCTTTTTTCGGTCTGTTCCAGTTCAGACTCCCCTTTCCATGTCTTACTTCTGTCTTTTCCCCTCCATGTTCCCCTTTCCATGTCTTTCCCCTGTCTGTTCCCCTTCAGGCCCCCCAATCCATCTTTCCTCTTTACCCCTCCAGGCTTCCATTTCCATGTCTTACCTCAGTCTGTTCCCCATCCAGGCTTCACTTTCCATGTCTTCCTTCTGTCAGTCCCACTCCAGCCTCACTTTCAATGGCTTTCCTCTGTCTGTTCCACTCCAGGATTCCCTTTCCATGACTTACTTCTGTCTGATCCTATCCAGGCTCTACTTTCCATGTCTTACTTCTTTCTCTCTTCCCCTCCAGCTTCCCATTTCCATGTTTGATTTCTGTCTGTACCCCTCCAGCCTCCCATTTCCATGTCTTTCTTCAGTCTGTTCTTATCCAGCCTCCCATTTCCATGTCTTACGTCTGTCTGTTCCCCTCTACTCTCCAATTTCCATGTCTTACCTCTGTCTGTTCTCCTCCAGGCACCACTTTCCATGTCTTACCTCTCTGTCTCTTCCTCTCCATGGTCACCTTTCTATGTCTGACTTCTCTGTTTGTTCCCATCTAGCCTTCCCTTTCCATGTCTTACTTCTCTATGATCCCCTCCAGGCTCCACTTTCCATGTTTTACTAATCTGTGTCTTCCCCTACAGGCTCTACTTTCCATGTCTTACTTCTCTCTGTTTCCTCCCACCCTCCCACTTCTGTTTTTCCTTTCTGTTCCCCTCCAGATTTCATTTTCTATGTCTGACTTCTCTCCGTTCCCCTTCAGGCTCCAATTTCCCTATCTTTCCTCTCTCTGTTCCCCTACAGGGTCAACTTTCCATGTCTTACATCTCTGTTCTCCTCCAGCCTCCCATTTCCCTATCCTTCCTCTGTCTGATCCCCTCCAGGCTCCCATTTCCATAATTTACTTCTGTCTGTTCCCTTCCATGCTCCCCTTTCCTTGTCTGACCTCTGTGTCTGTTCCCCTCCCTGCTTCACTGTCAATGTCTTACCTCTTTCTGTTCCCCTCTTTGCTCTTCTTTCCATGTCTTACCTTTGTCTGTTCCTATTCAGGATCCTTTTTTTTTCTGTCTTAACCTCTGTGTTTTCCCCTCCACGATCGACTTTCCATGTCCTACTTATGTCTGTTCCCCTATAGGCTCCACCACTTTCCATGTCTTATTTCTCTGTTCCCCTCCAGGCTCCAGTTTCCATGTCTTATTTCTCTTTCTATTCCACTCCAGGCTCACCTTTCCAAGGGTTTCTTCTGTCTTTTCTCCTCCAGGCTCCACTTTCAATGTCTTACATCTGTGTGTTCCCCTCCAGGCTCTAGTTTCCATGTTTTACCTCTGTCTGTTCCCCTCCTGGTGCCCCTTTCCATCCTACTTTTGTCTCTTCCCATCCAGAATCCCATTTCCATGTCATACCACTGTATGCTCCCTTTCAGGCTCCTATTTCCATGTCTGACATCTGTCTATTCCATTCCAGGGTTCCCATTCCATGTCTTACTTCTGTCTGCCACCCCCAGGCTGCCCTTTCTATGTCTTATCTCTTTTCTGTTCCCCTCCATGCTACCCTTTCCATGTCTTTTCTGTCTGTTCTAATCCAGCCTCCCATTTCCCTGTCTTTACTGTGTCATCCACTCCAGGCTCCCATTTCCATATCCTTCCTCTGTCTCTTCCATTCCAGGCTCTCCTTTCCATGTCTTAATTCTCTGTCTGTTCCAACCCTGGCTCCATTTTCCATGTCTCTTTCTATTCCACTACAGGCTCCAATTTCCTTGTCTGATTTCACTGTCTGTTCCCCTCCAGTGCCCCATTTCCCTGACTTTCCTTTGTCTGCTCCACTCCAGGTTCTCCTTTCCAGGTCTTACCTCTGTCTGTTCATCTCCAGGTTCTTCTTTCCATCTCTTACTTTTGTGTGTTTCATTCTGGGCTATACTTTCCATGTCTTACTTCTCTCTCTTCCATGGGTCTGCTTTCCATGTCCTAATTCTGTCTGTTCCCCTCCAGGCTCCACTTTCTATGCCTTACTTCTTTCTCTGGTCCCCTCCAGGTTCTGCTTTCCATGTCTTATTTCTGTCTGTTCCCTTCCAGGATCCACTTTCAATGTCTTTTCTCTGTCCAATCCACTCCAGCCTCCCCTTTCCATGTATTACCTCTGTCTGTTCTACTCCAGCCTTACATTTCCCTGACTTTTCTTTGCTGCTCCACTTCAGACTCCCCTTTCCATGTCTTACCTCTGTCTGTTCCCTTCCATGCTCCCCTTTCCATTTTTCTTTCTGTCTGTTCCCCTCTGGGCTGAACTTTCCATGTCTTACTTCTCTGTCTGTTCCAGTCCAAGCTCCACTTCCCATGTCTGACTTCTCTGTCTGTTCTCCTCCAGTCTCCCATGTCCCTGTCTTTCCTCTGCCTATTCCAATCCAGGTTCCCATTTCCCTGTCATTCTTTTGAATGTTCTAATCCAGGTTCCAGTTTCCATGCCTTACCTCTATCTGTTCCAATCTAGGCTTGACTTTTCAAGTCTGCCTTCTCTGTCTGTTCCTCTCCTGACTCACCTTTGTACGTCTTTCCTCTGTTCTCCTCCAGGCTCCACTTTCCATTTCTTACTTCTGTCTCTTCTACTCCAGCCTCTCATTTCCCTGACTTTCCTTTGTTTGCTCCACTCCAGGATCCCCTTTCCATGTCTTAACTCTGTCTGTTCCCCTCCACACTTCCCTTTCCATGTCTTACTTCTGTCTGTTCCAATCCAGCCTCCCATTTTCCTGTCTTTCCTCTTTCTGATCTACTCCAGGCTCCCCTTTCCATGTCTTACTTCTGTCTGTTCCCCTCCAGGGTCCAATTTCCTTGTATTACTTCTCTGTCTGTTCCCATCCAGGCTCCACTTTTTATGTCTTCCTTTTGTATGTTCCCCTCTATGCTCTCTTTTCCATGTCATACTTCTTTCTGATCCCCACCACGCTCCCCTTTCCATGACTTACCTCTGTCTGTTCCCCTCTTGGCTGACATTCCATGCCTTATTTCTATGTCTCTTCCCCTCCAGCCTCCAATTTCCCTCTCTTTCCTCTGCCTGTTTTCCTCCAGGTTACACTTTCCATGTCTGACTTCTGTCTGTTCCCCTTGAGTCTCCAGTTTTCCTGTCTTTCCTCTGTCTGTTCCCCTTCTGGCTATACTTTCCATGTTTTACCTCTGTCTGTTCCCCTACAGGGTCCGCTTTGAATGTATTTCCTCTGTCTGTTCCTTTCCAGGCTCCACTTTCCATGTTCTATCTGTTCCCCTCCAGCCTCCCCTTTCTATGTCTTACCTCTGTCTGTTCCCCTCCAGTCTCCCCTTTTTGTCTTATATCTGTCTGTTCCTTTCCCAGCTCCACTTTCAATGTCTTCCTTCCCTATCTGTTTTCCTCCAGGCTCTAGTTTCCATGTCTTGCCTCTGTCTGTTCCCATTCAGGCACCACTTTCCATACCTTACTTCTCCCTATTCCACTCCAGCCTCACATTTCCCAGTCTTTCCTCTGTTCCAATAGTTGCTCCCCTTTCCATGTATTACTTCTCTTTGTTCCCCTCCAGATTCCCCTTTCCATTTATTCTGTTTCCTTCCAGGCTCCCCTTTCCATGTTTTACTTCTCTTTCTGTTTCCCTCTAGCCTCACTTTTCCATGTCTAAATTCTGTCACTTCCCCTCCAGCCTCCCATTTCCCTATCTTTCCTCTGTCTGTTCCTGTGCAGGTTCCACTTTCCATTTCTTACTTCTTTCTCTTCCCCTCCAGGCCCCACTTTCCATGTCCTAATTCTGTATGTTCCCCTCAAGGCTCATTTTTCCATGTCTTATTTCTGTCTGGATCACTCCCGGCTCCACTTTCTATGTCTTAGTTTTCTGCTGGTTCCCCTACAGGCTCCAGTTTCTATGTCTTACCTCTGTCTTCAAATCCAGGCTCCATTTTCCATGTCTTACTTCTCTGTCTGTTCTGCTCCAGCCTCCTCTTAGCAAGGCTTTCCTCTGTCTATTCCACTCCAGGCTTCCCTTTCCATATCTTACCTCTGTCTGTTCCCCTCCAGGCTCCCATTTCCATGATTTAATTCTCTCTGTTCCCCTCCTGGCTCCAATTTCCATGACATATTTCTCTGTTTGTTCCACTCCAGGCTCTCCTTTCCATTATTTCTTTCTGTTCCAATCCAGGCTCTACTTTCCATGTCTTCCTTCTATCTGTTCCCCTACAAGCTCCACTTTTCATGATTTACCTCTGTATCTCCCCCTCCAGGCTCCTCTTTCCATATCCTAATTTTATCTGTTCTAAGGTCTACATTCTATGTCTTACTTTTGACTATTCCAATCCAGCCTCCCATTTTTCTGTCTTTCCTTTGTCTGATCAACTCCAGGCTCCTCTTTCCACGTCTTACTTCTGTCTGTTCCCCAACAGGCTCACCTTTCTATGTCTTATATTTGTGTCTGTTCCTCTCCCTACTATCCTTTCCATGTCTAACCTCGTTCTGTTCCCCTCCACACTTTGCTTTCCATGTCTTACTTCTGTCTGTTCTCCTCCCAGCCTCACTTTCCATGTCTGACTTTTGTCTGTTCCCCTACAGGCATCACTTTCCATGTCTGTTTTCTTTGTTTCCTTCCAGGCTCCAATTTCCATGTCGTCCTTCTCTGTCTGTTCTCTTCATGCCTCCCCTTTCCATGACTGACTTCTGTATGTTCCCAACTAACCTCCAATTTCCCTGTCTTTCCTCTCTCTGTTCTCCTCCAGGCTCCATTTTCAATGTCCTCATATTGGCTGTTTCCCTCCAGGATCCACTTTGCATGTCTTTCTTTTTCTCGGGTCCCCTCCAGGTTCCACTTTATGTCTTACTTCTGTCTGTTCCACTCTAGGCTCCACTTTCAATGTCTTTTCTCTGTCTATTCCACTCCAGGCTCCCAATCCATGTCTTTCCTCTGTCTGTTCCCCTCCAGTCTCCATTTTTCATGTCTTACTTCTGTCTGTTTCCCTCTAGCCTCACTTTTCCATGTCTGACTTCTTTCTGTTCCCCTGCAGACTCCCATTTGCCTGTCTTTCTTCTGTCTGTTCCCATCCAGATTCCATTTTCCATATCTTACTTCTGTCTATTTCAGTCCAGGCTCCTCTTCCCATGTTTTTCCTCTGTGTGTTCCCCTCCAGTCTCCACTTTCCATGTCTTACTTCTCTGTCTGTTCCCCTCCAGGTTCCACTTTCCATGTCTTACTTCTGTCTGTTCCCCTTCAGGCTCTAATTTCCATATCTTACTTCTGTCTGTTCCCTCCTGACTCCACTTTCTATTTCTTACTTCTCTGTTTGTTCCCCTCTAGCTTCCTCTTCCATGACTGACTTATGTCTTTTCCCCTCAACCCTCCATTTTCACTGTTTTTCCTCTGTCTGTTCTCCTCCAGGCTCCAATTTCCATATCTTTCTTCTGTCTGTTCCCCTCCAGGCTTTACATGTTTTACCTCTGTCTGTTCCCCTCTAGGCTCCTCTTTCCATGTCTGAATTCTGTCTCTTTCCCTGCATGCTTCCATTTCCATGTCCTACTTCTGTCTGTTCCCCTCCATTCTCCCATTTCCACGTCTTATTTCTGTCTGATCCCCTCCAGGCTCCACTTTCCGTGTCTTACTTCTGTCTGTTCTCCTTCAGGCTCCCCTTTCCATGTCTTATTTCTGTCTGTTCCAAACCAGTCTCCCCTTTCCATATCTTACTTCTGTCTGGTCCCTACCAGGATCCACTTTCCATGTCTTACTTCTGTCTGTTCCCCTCCAGCCTCACATTTTCCTGTCTTTCCTCTGTCTGATCCCTTCCTGTCTCCTCTTTCAATGTCTTATCTCTGTCTGTTCCCCTACTGGCACCCCTTTCAGTGTCTTACTTCTGTCTCTTCCCTTCCAGGATTCCATTTCCATGTCATACCACTGTCTGCTCACTTGCAGGCTACACTTTCCATATCTGACTTCTGTCTATTCCTCTCCAGGGTAACTGTTCCATATCTTACTTCTGTCTGTTCCCCTATAGGCTCCACTTTTCATGTCTTATTTCTCTGTTTGTTTCCCTCAAGGCTCCAGTTTCTGTGTCTTACCTCTATCTGTTCTCCTCCAGGCTCCACTTTACCTGTTTTACTTTTCTCTTTCCCTCGATCCTCCTCATTCCATATCTGACTTCTGTCTGTTGCCCTCCATCCTCCCATTTTCCTGTTTTTCCTCTGTCTGTTCCCCTAGGCTTCCCTCTCCATGTCTTACCTCTGTCTGTTCCCATCCTGGCATCTTTTTCCATGTGTTACTTCTGACTCTTCCATTCTGGGATCCCATTTCCATGTCTTACCACTGTCTGCTCCCTTACAGGCTCCTTTTTCCATGTCTTACTTCTGTCTGTTGCCCTCCAGCCTCTGATTTACCTGTCTTTCCTCTATCTGTTCCCCCTCCAGGCTCCACTTTCCATGTCTTACTTCTGTCTCTTCTGCTCCAGGCTCTTCTTACCATGTCTGATGTCTGTCTGTTCCCTTCCAGCCTCCCATTTCCCTAGCTTTCCTCTGTCTGTTCCTCTCTATGCTTCCCTTTCTGTGTCTCAAGTCTGTCTGTTATCCTCATGGCACTGCTTTCCATATCTTACTTTTGTCTGTTGCCCTCCATCTTTTCATTTTCCTGTCTTTCCTATGTCAGTTCCTCCCAGGCTCCACTTTCCATGTCTTACCTCTGTCTGTTCCTCTCCTGGCGCCTTTTTCCATGTGTTACTTCTATCTCTTTCCTTTTGGGATCCCATTTCCATGTCTTCCCACTGTCTGTTTCCTTATAGACTCTTTTTCAATGTCTGACTTCTGTCTATTCCCCTCTAGGCTCCCTGTGCCATGTCTTACTTTTGTCTGTTCCTCTCCAGGATCCACTTTCCATGTCTTACTTCTCTGTCACTTTCCCTCCATCATCCCTTTTCCATGTGTGACTACTGTCCAGCCTCCGATTTACCTGTCTTTCCTCTGTCTGTTACCCTTCTGGTATGTCTTTCCATTTTTAACTTCTGTCACCCCCCCCCCCAGGATCTTCTTTCCATGTCTGAAATCAGTCTGTTCCCCTCCATCCTCGAATTTTCCTATCTTTCTTCTATCTGTTCCACTCCAGGCTCCTATTTCCATTTCTTACCTCTGTCTATTCACCTCCAGCCTTTCCATTCCATGTCTTTCTTCTATCTGTTCCTCATCAGGCTCCACTTCCCATGTCTTACTTCTCTGTCTGTTCTCTCCAGGCTCCACTTTCTATGTCTTATTTCTGTCTGATCCCCTATATGCTCCCATTTCCATATCTTTCTTCTGTCTGTTTCACTCCAGACTCCCCTTTCCATGTCTTACTTCTGTCTGGTCCCCTCCAGGCTCTACTTTCCATGTTTTACTTCTGTGTCTGTTCCCCTCCAGGGTCTACTTTCCATTTTTTACTTTTGTCTTGTCCCCTCCAGACTCACCTTTCTATGTATTACTTTTATCTCTTCCCTTCCAGGCTACCCTTTCCACATCTGACATCTGTCTGTTCCCTTCATGGCTCCATTTTCCTTGTGTTACTTCTCTGTCTGTTCCCCTCCAGGTTCAACTTTCCAAGACACACTTCTGTCTGTTCCCCTCCCAGCTCCACTTTCCATGACTTTCCTCTGTCTGTTCCCATCCAGGCTCCACTTTCTTTGACTTCTTTCTATTCCCCTCCAGGCTCCTCTTTCCATGTTCTAATTCTGTCTGTTCCCCTCCAAGCTCCCCTTTCTATGTCTTACTTCTGTCTGTTCCCTTCCTGGCTCCAATTTCCATATCTTTCTTTTGTCTGTTCCCCTCCCTGCTACCCTTTCCATGACATACCTCTTTCTATACCCCTGCATGCTCTGCAGTCCATGTCTTACTTTTCTCTGTTCTCCTCCAGGATCTCCTTTCCATGTTTTACGACTGTCAGTTCTCCACTAGGGTCCAATTTCCATGTCTTTCCTCTCTCCCCCTCCAGGCTCCCCTTACCATTTCTGACTTCTCTGTCTCTTCCCCTCCAGCCTCCACTTTCCATGTCTGACTTTTGTCTGTTCCTCTCCATCTTCCGATATCTCTGTATTTTCTTTGTCTGATGCCCTCCATGCTCCCATTTAGATGTCTTACTTCTGTCTGTTCCCCTACAGGCTAGCCTTTCTATGTCTTACCTCTGTGTCTGTTCCCCTCCCTGCAACCCTTTCCATGTCTTACCTTTGTCTGTTCACCTACAGGCTCTACTTTCCATGTCTTACTTCTGTTTGTTCCAATTATTCTTCTCCTTTCCATGACTGACTTCTGTATGTTTTCCACGAGCCTCCAATTTCCCTGTCTTCCCTCTGTCTGTTCCCCTTGAGGTTCTACTTTCAATGTCTTACTTCTTTGTCTTTTCCCCTCCAGGTTCCACTTTCCCTGACTTTCCTTTGCCTGTTCCATTCCAGGCTCCCCTTTCCATGTCTGACATCTGTCTGTTCCCCTCCAGGTTCCACTTTCCATGTCTTACTTCTCTGTCTGTTCCAATCCAGGTTCCAGTATCCACGTCAGTTTTCCTCCAGGCTCCTCTTTTGATGTCTGACTTATTTGTCTGTTACCCTCTATTCTCCCATGTCCCTGTCTTTCCTCTGCCTGATCTCCTCCAGGCTCCACTTTCCATGTCCTAATTCTGTCTGTTCCCCTCCAGGTTCCACTTTCCATGGCTGAATTCTGCTTTTCCCCTGCAGCCTCCCATTACTCTCTTTTTCCTAAGTCTGTTTCAATCTATGGTCCAATTTCCATTTCTTACTTCTGTCTGTTCACCTTCTGGCTCCACGTCCCATGTCTTATTTTTTTCTTTTGCCCTCCAGGCTACACTTTCTATGTCCTAATTCTGACTATTTCCTTCAAGACACCATTTTCCATGTCTTACTTCTGTATGTTCCCCTCCAGGCTCCATTTTCCATATCTTACTAATTATGTTCCCCTCCAGGCTTTACAGACTCCACATTCCATATCTTACTTCTTTGTCTCTTCCTCTCTAGGTACCACTCTCTGTGTCTTACCTTTGTCTGTTCCATGCCAGGCTCCCCTTTCCATGTCCTACTTTTGTCTGTTCCCCTACAGGCTCCAGTTTCTATGTCTTACCACAGTCTCCTCAATTCCAGGCTCCAATTTCCATATCTGACTTCTCTGTTTGTTCCTCTCCAGTCTCCTCTTTGCATAGCTTTCCTCTGTTTGTTCCACTCTTGGCTCCACTTTCCATGTCTTACTTCTCTGTTTGTTCCCTACAGGCTCCACTTTTCATGTGTTACCTCTCTCTGTTCCTGTTTAAGCTTCCTGTTCCATATCTTACTTCTGTCTGTTCCCCTCCAGGCTCCTCTTTCCATATCTCACTTCTGTCTGTTCCCCTCCAACATCCCATTTCTCTCTCCTTCTTCTGTCTGTTCCCCTCCAAGCTCTTCTTTCCATGTCTTGCCTCTGTCTGTTCCCCTCCCGGCTCCCCTTTCCATGTCTAACTTCTCTGTCTTTCCCTCACCCCAGCCTCCCCTTTGCATGGCTTACCTTTTTCTGTTCCACTCCAGGCACACATTTTCATATCTTACTTCTGTCTATTCCCATCTAGGCTCCCCTTTCCAAGTCTTACTTCTGTCTGTTTCACTCCATGCTACATTTTCCCTGTCTTACATCTGTCTGTTCCCATCCAAGCTCCACTTTCCATGTCTTACTTCTCTGTCTCTGATGGAGGTGGGTCATCTTTCTATCTGTTGTTTCATTGGTTAAGTAATAAAAAAACTGCCTTGGCCCCTTTAATAGGACAGAAAATTAGGTAGGCGGAGTAAACAGAGAAAATGCTGGGAGAAAGAAGCTGAGTCAGGAGTCGCCATGATTCTCCCACTCCAGACAGACGCAGGTTAAGATCTTTCCTGGTAAGCCAGCTCGTGGTACTACACAGAATATTAGAAATGGGTTAGATCAATAAGTAAGAGCTAGCCAATAAGAGGCTGGAACTAAAGGGCCAGGCAGTGATCAAAAGAATACAGTTTCCGTGTAATTATTTCGGGTAAAGCTAGCCGGGTGGCGGTGGGAAGCAGCCCCGCCGCTCATATTACAACATGTCTCTTCTCCTCCAGTCTCCCCTTTACATGTCTTACTTCTGTCTATTCCCCTCCAGCCGCCCATTTGGTGTCTCTCAGCTGTCTTTTCCCCTCCAGGTTCTACTTTCCATGTCTGTATTCTGTCTGTTCCCTTCCAGGCTACACTTTCCATGTCTTTCCTCTGTCTGTTCCCTACAGATTCTACTTTCCATATCTTAATACTGTCTGTTCTTCTCCAGACTTGACTTTCCATGTCTTACTTCTGTCTGTTCCCCTCCAGACGCCCTTTTCCATGTCTTATTTCAGTCTTTTCTCCTCCAGGATACCCTTTAAATGTCTTACCTCTGTCTGATCCATTCCTGACTCCCTTTCCATGTCTGATTTCTCTTTTGTTCCCATCCAGGCTCCTCTTTCCATATCTGACATTTGTCTATTCCAATCCAAGCTCCACCTTCCATGTCTTACTTCTGTCTATTCCCCTCCAGCCTCCCATTTCCCTGTCTTTCCTCTGTCTGTTACACTCCAGTCACCACATTCCAAGTCTTACCTCTGTTTCCCTCCAGGCTCTCCTTTCCATGTCTTACTTCTGTCTGTTCTGCTCCAGTCTCCCCTTTCCATGTCTTACTTCTCTGTCTGTACCCTCCAGGCTCCAAATTTCTATGTCTGTTCCCTTCCAGACTCCCTTTTCCATGTGTCACCTCTATGTCTGTTCCCATACTTGCTACTCTTTCCATGTCCTAATTTTGTCTGATCCCCTCCAGGCTCCACTTTCCATGTCTTACCTCTGTCTGTTTTCCTCCTGGCTCTCCTTTCCATGTCTCACTTCCATCTATTGCCCTCTATCCTCCCCTTTCCCTGTCTTACCTCTGTGTGTCCCCCTCCAGGCTCCCCTTTTTATGTCTTACTTCTGTCTGTTCCCCTCCTAACTCCACTTTCCAAGTCTTACTTCGCTATTTTCTCCAGGCTCAAGTTTCCATGTCTTACCTCTGTCTGTTGCCCTCCAGGCTCTACATTCCATGTCTGACTTCTCTGTCTGTTCCCCTCCAGGATCCTATTTGCATGTCTATCCTTTGTCTGTTCCAATCCAGCCTTACCTTTCCAGGTCTTACGTCTGTATCTTCCCCTCCAGGCTCCCCTTTCCATGTCTTACTTCTGTCTCTTCCCCTTCAACCTCCCCTTTTTATGTCTGACTTCTGTTTCCCTCCAGCCTCCCATTTCCCCGTCTTTCCTATGTTTGTTCTCCTTCAGGCTCCAGTTTCTATGTATGACTTCTGTCTGTTCCCCTCAATACTCCATTTTTAATGTCTTACCTCTGTCTGTTCCCCATCCAGGCTCCACTTTCCATGTCTTCTCTGTCTGGTCCCGTCCAGTCTCCCCTTTCAATGCCTTACCTCTGTCTGTTCCCCATCCAGGCTTGAATTTCCTTTTCTGACTTTCCTGTCTCTTCCCCTTCAGCCTCCCATTTCTATGAGTTACTTCTGTCTGTTCCAGTCCAGTCTCCCCTTTCCATAGCTTTCCTCTTTCTGTTCCACTCCAGGCTTTTCTTTCCATGTCTTACTTCTGTCTGTTCCACTTCAGGCTCTTTTTTTCCATGTCATACCTCTCTCTGTTCTCTTCCAGGTTCCAATTTACATGTCTTACTTCTGTCTGCTCCCCTACAGACTCAACTTTCCATGTCTCACTTCTGTCTGTTCCCCTTTAGGCTCCAATTTTTATGTCTTACTTCTGTCTGTTCCCATCAGGCAGGCTCTACTTTCCATATCTTACTTCTGTCTTTCCAATCCATTTCCCCATGTCTTTGTATTTCCTCTTTCTGTTCCAGTCCAGGTTCCCCTTTCCCTGTCTTACTTCTGTCTGTTCCCCTCCAGACTCCACTTTCCATGTCTTACTTCTCTGTCTGTTCCACTCCAGGCTCCAGATTACATGCCTTACATCTGTCTGTTTCACTCCAGGTTCCATGTCTGAATACTATGTCTGTTCCCCTCTCAGCTCCATTTTCCATGTCTCACTTCTGTCTCTTCCCCTCCAGGCTCCCGTTTCCATGTCTTCTCTCTGTTCCCCTCAAGTCTCCCCTTTCCATGTCTGTCTTCTGCCTGTTCCCCTCCAGGCTCCACTTTCCATGGTTTACCTCTGTATGTTCCTCTCTAGGCTCCCAGTCCCATGTCTGATTTCTGTCTATTCTCCTCCAGGCTCTGATTTCCCTCTCCTTCTTCTGTTTTCCTCCAGTCTCCCTGTTCCATGTCTGACTTCTGTCTGTTAGCTTCCCATTTCCCTGTCTTTCCTCTGTCTCTTCCCCTCAAGGCTCCTCTGTCTGTTCCACTCCAGGCTAGACTTTTCATGTCTTACCTCTGTCTGTTCGCACTTCAGTCTCTGCTTTCCATGTCTTACTTTTTTCTGTTCTCCTCCAGGCTCCACTTTTCATATCTTACCTCTGTCTGTTCCTCTCCAGGCTCCATTTTCCATGTTCTACATCTGTCTCTTCCCTTCCAGGCTCTACTTTCCATGTCTTCCTTCTGTCTGTTCCCCTCCAGCCTCCCATTTCACTGTCTTTCCTTTGTCTGTTCCACTCCAGGATCCCCTGTCCATGTCTTACCTCTGTCTTTTCCCCATCCAGGCTCCCCCTTCCGAGGTTTTCTTCTGTCTGTTTCCATCCAGGCTTCACTTTCCATGTCTTACTCATGTCTATTCTCTTCCAGGCTCTACTTTCCATGTTTTATCTCTGTCTGTTCTTGTACAGGCTTCACTTTCCATGTCTGACTTCTATCTGTTCCCCAATAGCCCTCTGTTTCCTCTGTGTAAATTTCCATGTCTTAATTCTGTTTGTTCCCCTCAGGCTGCCCTTTCTATCTTATCTCTTGTCTGTTCCTCTCCCTGCTACCCTTTCCATGTCTTACCATTGTCTGTTCCCCTCCAGGCTCTCTTTTCCATATCTTACTTTCCTATGTTCTCATCCATGCTCCCCTTTACATGACTTACTTATGTCTGTTCCCCTGCAGGCTCTGTTTTCCATGTTATACTTCTGTCTGCTCCCCTCCATGTTTCCATTTCCATGTCTTACTTCTGTCTCATCCCTTCAGCCTCCCATTTGCATGTCTTTCATCTGTCTGTTCCACTCCAGGCTCTCCTTTCCATGTCTTATTTCTGTCTGTTCCAAACCAGTCTCCCCTTCCCAGATCTTACTTCTGTCTGGTCCTTTCCAGGATCCACTTTCCATGTCTTACTTCTGTCTGTTCCCATCCAGCCTCATATTTTCCTGTCTTTCCTCTGTTTGATTCCCTCCAGGCTCCTCTTTCAATGTCTTATGTCTGTGTCTATTCTCATCCAGACTCCCCTTTCCATGTCTGAATTCTGTTTGTTCCCCTGCTGTTGCCACTTTCCATGTCTTACTTCTGTCTCTTCCCTCCAGGATCCCATTTCTATGTCATACCACTGTCTGCTCCTTTGAAGACTCCCCTTTCCATGTCTGACTTCTGTCTATTCCCCTCCATGTCTTACTTCTGTCTGTTCTCCTACAGGCTTGCCTTTGTATATATTACATCTATATCTGTTCCCCTCCTTGCTAGATTTCCATGTCTTAATTTTGTCTGTTCCCCTATAGGCTCCAGTTTCCATGTTTTACTTCTTTCTTTTTACCTCCAGCCTCACATTTCCCTTTCTTTCCTCTGCCTGTTCCCCTCCATGCTCCCATCTACATGTCTTACATCTGTCTGTTCCCCTTCAGGCTGCCTTTCATTGTTATACCTCTGTGTCTATTCCCTTCTCTGCTACCCTTTCCATGACTTATTACTGTCTGATCACTTTGAGGCCCCACTTTACATGTCTTCCTTCTGTCTGTTCTGTCTGTTCCCTTCCAGGCTTTCCCTTCCATGTCTTACTTCTGTCTGTTTCCCTCCAGGCTCAGCTTTCCATGTCTTACTTCTGTCTGTTCCTCTCCAGGCTCCATTTTCCATGGCTTATTTCTCTGTATCTTCCCCTCCAAACTACACTTTCCATGTCTTACTTCTGTCTGCTTCCCTCCATGTTTCAGTTTCCATGTTTTACTTCTGTCAGTTCCCCTCCAGGCTCTACTTTCTTTGTCTTCTCTCTGTTTCCCTCCAGGCTCCTCTTTCCATGTTCTAATTCTGTCTGTTCACCTCCATGCTCCATTTTCCATGTCTTACTTCTGTCTGTTCCAATCCAGCCTCTCATTTCTTTGTCTTTCCTCTGTCTGTTCCAATCCAGCCTCCCATTTCTATGTCTTACCTCTGTCTGTTCCCCTCTCAGCTCCCCTTTCTTTGTCTTACTTCCGTTTGTTCCCATCCAGCCTCCAATTTCCTTGTCTGACTTCTGTCTGTTCCCTTCCAGCCTCCCATTTCCCAGTCTTTTGTCTGTCTGTTTCCCTCCATGCTCCCATTTCCATGTCTTCTTACTGTCTGATCACCTCCAGGCTCCACTTTCCATGTCTTACTTTTGTCTGTTCTTCTCTAGCCTCCCATTTCCATGTCTTTCCTCTGTCTGTTCTTTTCCAGGCTCCCCTTTCTATGTCTTCTGTCTGTTTCCCTCCAGATGCTTCTTTCCATTTTTTTACTTCTTTCTGTTCCCAACCAAGCTCCCCTTTCTATGTCTTACTTCTGTCTGATCCCCTCCAACCAACAGTTTCCATGTCTGAATTTTGTTTGGTCCACTTCAGCTTCTAATTTCCCTGTCTTTACTCATCTGTTAAAATCCAGGTTCCCCTTTTCATAACTTACTTCTGTTTGTTCCCCTCCAGGTTCCACTTTCCATGTCTTACCTTTGTCTGTTCCCCTCCAGGCTCCACTTTCCATGCCTTACCTTTGTCTGTTCCCCTCCAGTCTCTGCTTTCCATGTCTTACTTCTGTCTATTCCCCTTGAGGCTCCAATTTCCTTGTCTTACTTCTCTGTTATGCCCATGCCTCCTCTTTCCATGACTGACTTCTGTATGTTCCCAACTAGCCTCCAATTTCCCTGTCTTTCCTCTCTCTGTTCTCCTCCAGGCTCCACTTTGCATGTCCTCATATTGGCTGTTCCTCTCTGGGATCCACTTTGCGTGTCTTTTTGTCGGGTCCCCTCCAGGTTCCACTTTCTATGTCTTACTTCTTTCTATTCCACTCCAGGTTCCCTTTCCCATATTTTTCCTCTGTCTGTTCCCCTCCAGTCTCCACTTTACATGTCTTACTTCTCTGTCTGTTCCCCTCTAGCCACCTTTTCTATGTCTGACTTCTGTCTGTTCCACTACAGAATCCCATTTGCCTGCCTTTTGTCTGTCTGTTCCCATCCAGGTTCCACGTTCCATATCTTACTTCTATCTCTTCCCCTCCAGGCACCACTTTCCATGTCTTTTCTCTGTGTGTTCCCCTCCAGGCTCCACTTTCCACGTCTTAATACTCTGTCTGTTCCCCTCCAGACTCCCCTTTCCATGTCTGACTCCTGTCTGTTCCCCTGCATACTCCCATTTGCCTGTTTATCCTCTGTTAGCGTCCAGGATCCACTTTCCATTTCCTACCTCTGTCTGTTCCCCTCCAGCCTCACATTTCCCTCTCTTTCCTCTGCCTGTTCCCCTCCATGCTCCCATTAGCATGTCTTACATCTGTCTGTTCCCTTCCAGGATCCGGTTTCCATGTCTTTCCTCTGTGTCTGTTCCCCTTCCTGCTACCCTTTCTGTGTCTTACCTTTGTCTGTACCTCTCCAGGCTCTGAATTCTATGTCTTACTTGTGTCTGTTCTCCACCAGGCTCCTCTTTGCATGTATTTCCTCTGTCTGTTCCCATCCAGGCTCAACTTTCCATGACCTACATCTGTCTGTTCCCATCCAGCTCTCCAATTTCTTGTCTTTCCTGTCTGTTCATTTCCATGTTCCATGTTCCATGTCTAACTTCTGTCTGATCCCCACCAGGCTCCACTTTCCGTGTCCTAATTCTGTCTGTTCCCCTCCATGCTCCCATTTTCATGTCATACTTGTGTCTGTTCCCTTCCAGGCTCTCTGTTCCATGTCTTACTTCTTTCTGATCCCTTCCAGGCTCCACTTTCCATGTCTTACTTGTGCCTGTTCCCCTCCAGGCTCCAGATTCCATGTCTTACTTCTGTATGTTCCCCCATAGGCTCCACTTTCTGTGTCTTATTTCTGTCTGTTCCCCTTCACGCTCAAGTTTCCATGTCTTACCTTTGCCTGTTCCCCTGCAGGCTCCTCTTTCCATGTCTTATGTCTGTGTCTGTTCTCCTCCAGGCTCCCCTTTCCATGTCTTACTTCTGTCTGTTGCCCTCCATCTTCCTATTTTACTGTTTTCCTCTGTCTGTTCCCCTCCAGGCTCCTCTTTCCATGTCTTTCCTCTGTCTGTTCCCCTCCAGGCTCCTTTTTCCATGTCTTACCTCTATCTGTTCCCGTCCTGGCGCCTTTCTCCTTGTCTTACTTCTGTCTCTTCCATTCTGGGATCCCATTTCCATGTCTTACCACTGTCTGCTCCCCTACAAGCTCCACTTTCCATGTCTTACTTCTGTCTGTTCCAATCCAACCTCCCATTTCCCTGTCTTACCGTTGTCTCATCAACTCAAGGCTCCCCTTTTTTGTCTTATTTCTGTCTGTTCCCCTCCAGCCTCCACTTTACATTTCTGTCTTCTGTCTGTTCCTCTCCAGGCTCCCCTTAGAATGTCTTTCCTCTGTCTTTTCCCTTCCAGTCTCCAGTGTCCTTATCTTACTTCTGTCTGTCCCCTCCAGGCTCCACTTTCCATGTTTGATTTCTCTGTCTGTTACCCTGCAGTCTCCCATGTCTGTCTTTGCTATGTCTGATCCCCTTCAGGCTCTCCTTTCCATGTCTTACCTCTGTTCCCCTCCAGGCTCCACTTTCCATGTTCTAATCCTTCTGTTCCCCTCCAGGCTCCACTTTCCATGTCTTACTTCTTAGTTTTCTCCTCCAAGCTCCACTTTCTATGTCCTAATTCTGTCTGTTCCTGTCCAGGCTCCCCTCTCCATGTCTGTTTCTTTTTGTTTCCCTCCAAATTCGCCTTCCCATGTCTTTCTTTTGTCTATTACCCTCCAAGCTCCATTTTCCATGTCTTAATTCTGTCTGTTCCTCTCCAGCCTCCCATTTCCATGTCTTTCCTCTGTCTGTTCCACTCCAGGCTCCACTTTCCATGTGGTTTTTCTGTCTGTTCCCCTCCAGCCTCCCATTTCCCTATCTTTCCTCTGTCTGTTCCCTTCCAGGCTCTGCTTTCCATGTCTTACCTCTCTTTGTTCCCGTATGTGCCCCTTTGAATGTCTTACATCTGTTTGTTTCCCTCTAGAATCCCCTCTCCTTGTCTTACCTGTCTCTTCCCCTCCAGGCTCCAGTTTCCATGTCTTACCTCTGTCTGTTCCCCTCCAGGCTCCCCTTTCCATGTCTTACTTCCCTGTCTGTTCCCCTCCATGCTCCCTTTTCCATGTCTTACTTCTCTCTGTTCCCTTCCAGGCTCCCCTTTTCATGTCTGACTTCTGTCTGTTCTTCAGGCTCTCAATTCCCTGTCTTTCCTCTGTCTGTTCCCTTCCACTCTCCACTTTCTATGTCTTACTTCCCTGTCTGTTCCCCTCCAGGCTCCACTTTCCATGTCTTACTTCTCTCTGTTCCCCTCCATTCTCCCCTTTCCATGTTTTACCTCTGTCTCTTCCCCTCCAGGCTCCCCTTTCTATGTCTTGACTTCTGTCTGTCCCCCTTCAGCCTCTCAATTCCCTGTCTTTGTCTGTTCCCCTCCACTCTCCACTTTCTATGTCTTACTTCCCTGTCTGTTCCCCTCCAGGCTCCACTTTCCATATCTTAATTCTCTGTCTGTTCCCCTCCAGGTTCCACTTTCCATGTCTTTCCTCCATTTTCCTATCTTCCTCCTCTTTTTGCATATATCTGTTCCCTGATCCTTCTCCCTTGGGCCCCCTTTTTGCCTTATCTCTCCCTGCCCCTCTCCTGTTACCATCAAAGGCCGTGCAGACACCCAAGATTAAGGGCCAAGTTTGTGTCTTAATGCCATACTGGGCCATATGCTATACTGGGCCATACTGTCTCTGGGGGCTATTGTAACATCCAGACCCAGCTGTTGCTAAGTCCCATGTTGGGTTCCATAGTCCTACAAGGCTGGGCGATCTGACCTCAAGTGTGGGTCCTACATTGCCACTAATGGTCACATAGAAACCCAGGGTTGGGGATACAACCTGAGGCCTTGGTGGTGTCCCGAGACCACACTGCTGCAACAACTATTCCTATCTCCACCTAGAGCCAGGTATGCAAATAAGAGTTGACCTGCAAGTGTGTGCAGCATGTGTGACTTCAGAGGAGAAAGAGGGCAGCAGCTTCCCTGAAACTAGAATTATAGAAGTTAATGAAATATTACATGGTTGCTGGGAACTGAACCCCTAATTCAGATTCTTTGCATGAGAAACAAATGCTCTTAACTGCTGAACCATCTTTCCATCCCTAAACATGACAATTAAAAGTATGACTGGCATTGTTTTGAATGACTTTAATTGTTTATGTGTGTTTCTCTAACCAGTCCATTTAACCTATGCCACTCTTCAGGCTTCCTGAAGGCCACCATCTCATACTGGTAACAAAACCTGAACATAAACTGCCTTCCAAACCCTGGCTTCCCAGAACATGTTAGGAGGACCCCAGAGGAGTCCTCAAATCCTTACCTGCAACTAACATGCACCAGAACCCACATTGCTACTCCTTCCCTTCCCCGCTCCCCCCTCCCCCCTCTCGTTTGCAGGGCTGACTAAAAAGGCTATGCAGATGCCTAATTGTTGGCTCCCCAATACACACATATATTTTTGCAGGCTTGGAACTTTTTCTAAATTAAGGAGGAAATTTTAAAAAAGAACTCTGTCTTTAATATGGTATTTATTTTCATAATTCTTTCTGGATGCTATGTTTGTAGATAAATAATACATACATTTGTACACACATACATTATGTACATATACATATATAGAAGGACGTAATTAGTGTTCAGAAAGAATTATGAAGATAAGCAGCATATAAAGGAAATGCACACAGACATACACACACACGTGCGCGCATGCCTTTCACCACAAACATGATAAAGGTATTCTTTTACATTTCCCCTGTTTTTCCCTTTGTCTGTATTTTATCACCACCACCCAATCTTTGCTCCTTTGTGACAGGGCAGGTATTGCAAAGGTTCCTCCATCTTGTATTCTTGCTGAGGTTATATTAGGTTTAACTAGAATTTGATTTCCTTGATGGAGAATCCCATGGAAAATTTCCCAACTCTGTTTGAGAAAACTGAAATCAAGAAACCCCAGATAACTTAGTTTCCGTTAAACTGCCTGCATGTGCAGAACCCCCTCCAGGTAGCTGCTTATCTCAGCTTCTGTTAAGGTACTTGCTTGTGTAAAGCCTCCCTGCTGGAGCTGCAAAATGAGATACCAGGATGTAGCTTTTGCCCTTAAAACTTCTTTCTCTAAATACTCAGGGATGCACATGGGTCCCCATAGGCCTGAGTGTCCCAGCTGCTTGAAATTAAGACTTCAGTTGGCTACAAACTGTGTCTGAATGGTTATGACCTGGTGGGCTCCCCATCATACCTTAATGAGTTCAATGGTGTCCTGCACAGAGATATGCTGCAGAAGCCCCTCTTAGACTCCATGGGTGTGACCTAAGAATATTTACAAATAGAATGCTAGGATGAAATAATACTGGATAAAGGTGGACCCTTAATTTACTCACTGGCACCCTGATAAAGAACAAACCTGGAGACAGAGATCCAAAGAAAAATACTACACAAGGATGGAGAAAAATATCAGAAGGATGCATTTGCAGCTCAACAGTTGTTACCAAAAATTGGTGTCAACCTCCAGGAGCCAGCATAAAGGAAAGAACAAGCTTCTCTCTCAGCATCCCCAGAAGGAATGACTCTCCTAACAACTTCATTGTAGATTTACAGCTGTCAGAACTATGAGCAAATGAACTTCTATTGTTCAAAGCTACCCAGTTCATGCTTTTGTTGCGGCTGCCTTGGGAAGTAAGTGCATTCTTTCATGAGCTCTGTGTTCGCTGGTGGCAAGCAACTTATACCAGTAAAGGAAGATGTGGTGGATTGAACTCCTTGCCTTGTGGCAGCAAGGAAGCAAAAGAATAAGAAGAGGCCAGAAGGGTCCTGATATCTCCTTCAAGGGCACATCCCCAAAGCACTAACATCTTTCTAAAAAATGCTCCACTTACTTCTTACTTACATCTGGAGCTAAGGAAGGCTGGTTATACCAAGTATTTCCCCCATTGCAGCAAGCCAGTGGTACTCCGAGGGTCAGGTGCTCAGAAGTATTAGAGGACTTAGCAATTCTTGCCTGAAGGTCTGCCTTAAGGATCTTGGATTCAGTAAGTCTGGAGTAGAGTCTGAGAATGTACACTTAGCAAGTTTTCAGCTGCTGCTGCTGATGGTTCAGAGTGACCCATCAGTATTATTTAGTATCCTGATAAGCTAGTTGCTTTTCTTTTTTAAATGGGGCAAAACCGAATAGCTTTTTAAAAATGTGAATTAACATTAACATAAAAGGACTGTAGTTAACGCAAGTCAAACTTTTATTTTTCACACGAACAAACATAGCCTTATTTACCTATAAAAGGTTACTGTGTGGTCAGATGTCTGTTGATGACATCGGTGTAATGAACTTTAGAACAGAATCAGTTTCCTAGACTACTAAAACTGAAAAAACAAGTGAAAACAATTTCCTCTTCCTCCATCCATTTCTTTCTTCCGGGCTTTGCAACTGTAGGAGGAAGTAAGAGACAAGCAATATTTGTATCCCTTTAAAAGGCACTGCTGACTTCCAATTCTATAAACTGCCATTGTCTCTCAACAAGTAAAAACTTAAACACTTCCCTTCTGTTCTTCCCTAACCAATCTTTAGTTGTCAGAGTTCCTGTAAGTTTGATAGCCTCTGTAATCTGGTCCTATCAGCCTCACTATCCTACTGTCAATCACTGTAAAGGCCTCTTTTGTCTTTCTCTTTATTGCTTCTCAGAGCAGAAAACTTTATATGTTTATATATCGGCCCTGTACATTCCCGTAGGCCCCCAGCTACTCAGATGTTACCTTTTTAAAATGAGATTTTCATCTCTTTTAAACTCTCATTTAAAAATTTTTAACCTAAAATTAAATCAAAAGTTTAAATCAAAAATTAAATTTGAAAAAGATTATTTTTTTAAAGACAAAATTTCATCTCTTTAAAGCAGGCCTAGAAATGGGAAAATTCAGAAAGACAAAAAGAGTCAAAGATGAACACAGGAAATTTAATGCCTAATTCCCAATTCAGTAAAAACTGTATGTATATTTTCCTTTTATGTCATTTAAGACAGTAAAATCAAAACTAGGCTGATAATTTACGAATGAATCATGAGATGTGATTTTACTTGAAACACTTAAATTTTTCCCAACTTTTATCAGCACCATAAGAACAATATCCACCCAATGCAGACAGAATTTTTCTTCATCATCTTTTAGTACCAAGTCTGAAAACTCCCATCCATAGTAAGCAATCTCTTAGTTAGTCTAAAGGACTTGCATCTACAAACAACTGACTTCTGCTTAACATATGAGCGCATTATGGATGGTAAACTATTTTAGTTTAATCTTAAATAAATTTATATTTATTTCATTTAATATTTAATAATACGAAAATTTAACAACTGTTTTGTTTGCCTAAAACATATTTCAAAAACCAGGAAGCTCTTAGTCCCAGGGCTATGTTAGGAATGGTTAGTGGGAGCAGCCAGTACCTGTGTTCCTAAGGCAGGGAGTCCTCTCTGGAGTTCAGGTCCTCTTTCAACTCCCCTTCCGGTTTTGCAGTTTCATCTCCTTCCTCTTCCTTCTCCTCGGCAGCTTCAGCAGCTTCTTCATTAGCATCTTCACACTCACATTCAATCGGCTCTTCCTCCGATTCTCTTGGTACAGACACCAGGAAATTGGGCTCACGGAAGAAATTAAGCACATTAAACCTGATTATATTCTTCCTTAGTTTACGGTTAGGAACACCTGGAGAACATAAACATGAACAAGAGAGAGCAGTTTAGAAACACGTCTATGGTCCCAACATGTCTTCATCCTAAAATAAATCTGCATGTTGACAGCTTTTCCTGTATACATAGTTCATTATTCACAACCCATGGGACATAAGGGTATCAAAATCTCCAGTCTGTATTTGTTGTATTTTTAGCAGAATATAACCAACAAAGTACTAATCTGTCTAAAAATTAAAATAAAATAAAAAAGCACTGGCACCTACTTTTCAAACTCTACTATTATTCAACAAGGCTAGACAAGCTCTCAGCATGGCCTGCATTTAAGAAAGATGCTCCAACAGAGGCAAAGAACCTCACTATCACTTTGTTCTTCCTGGTTACCTAGGGCTAGATAAGCCCCTGTTGGCTGGATTCCAGGATCCTCAGATACCTAGCCTTATCTGAATTCAGCCTTGTCTGCCCACAGCTCTGACATTCCCATTCCGCTCTGTTCCTTGCCTCCCAGATGGGACCTCCCTTTAAAGAGAAAAAGAAGGGGACTTGGAGAAGGGATGGGAAGGAGAGAGTGAAGGGAGGAGGGAGGGAGGGAGATGGAAGGAGAGAAAGAGAAGGGGAAAAGGGAAGGGAGAAATGGGAGGAGGGAGTACCATTGGAAAGGGGGATCCAGAGGGGAAATGGGATATGGATAAAGATAGAGGGGAATGGGAGAGGAAAGGATGAAGAAGAAAGAGAGAGAGAAGGGAAGAGCAGAGGAGAGAGGGAAGGGAGGAGATGGGTGATGAAGGGGACATGGAACAGAAGGGAAGTGGGTGACAGAAAGGAAGAAGGATCCGAGAGTAACAAGGAAGTGGAAAGAGGGAAATGAGGAGAGGAGACATACACAGGAGGCATGAAGTAGGTAAGGGAATCAGGCAGGCAGAGGGGAACAGGCAGTAGGAAAAACAAAGAGGGGCAAGGGATGGAGAGGAAAGGGAAGAGGGGGAAGAGAGACAGGAAGGGGAACAAAAAAGGGAGGGGAGCATGGAGGGAGAGGGGAGGATAGATGGATGGGGAAAGGGGATGGAAAGGACAAAGATGGAGGCGCAAGAAGAGGAAGGGAAATGAGGTGAGGTACGATGTGAAGGAGAGCAGAGTGGGAGAGGAGAGGAACAAAGAGGAGGATAGGCAGGAAGTAGAAGCACAGATGGAGAGGGAAGCAGGACATCAGAGAGGGGGAGGGAGGAGGGGGGTGAAGGACAGAGAAAAGGAGGAGAGGCAGCAAGAAAGCAGAGATGTAAGGAGGAAGGAGCAGTAAGTGGGGGAACAGGGAGGGGAAGATGGAAAAAAGGAATGAGGCTAGCGGAGAGGCAGGAGGTGGAGGGCAGGAAGAGAGAAGAGCAGAAATGGGGAGGGATGGGGAGAGAAAAACAAAGACGGGGGTAATGAATTGGAGTGGTGAGATGAGAGGGGGAGCAGAGGCAGGAAGGGAGCACAAGGAGGGGGAGGGAAAGGGAACAGGGAGAGTGAAGTGAGGGAATTGACAGGGGAAGGGGAGATGATAGAAGGAAAAGGAAAGAGGCAGAGAGCAGGGTGGTGAGGAAATCAGGGTGGTAGGGAGGGCGAGGGAGATGGAAAGGGGAGAGGAATGAGGTAAAGGAATTAGGAGATCAAAGAAGCAGGAAGGGGCAGGGAAATTAGGGTAATAGGGAACGGGAGGGAGATGGGAAGAGGAGAGGGATAGGGGTAAAGAAATTAGGAGATAAAGCTCCCAAGGTCCTAACGAGGAGCAGAAGGAGGGAGAACATGTACAACGAAGTCAGGACCACGAGGGGTGCACCCACCCACTGAGACAGTGGGACCAATCTATTGGGAGCTCACCAAGGCCAGCTGGACTGTGACTGAAAAAGCATGGGATAAAACCGGACTCTCTGAACACGGCGGACAATGAGAGCTGACGAGAGGCCAAGGACAATGGCACCGGGTTTTGATCCTACTTCAGGTTCTGGCTTTGTGGGAGCCTAGACAGTTTGGATGTTCACCTTCCTAGACCTGGATGGAGGGGGGAGGACCTTGGACTTTCCACAGGGCAGGGAACCCTGACTGCTCCTGGGACTGGAGAGGGAGGAGAAGAGGAGTGGGGGGAGGGGGAGAGGGGTGGGAGGAGGGGGAGGGAAATGGGAGGCGGGGAGGAGGCGGAAAATTTTTTTTCAATAAAAAAAAAAGAAAAGCAAGAAGGGGGCAAGGAAACTGAGGTGAGTGGAGGGAGGGGAATGAAGAAGCAAAATGTGGGAAAGAAATGCAAGAAGCAGGGAGCAGGGAGAGATAAGGCACAGAAAAGGGAGCCATGAGAGAGAGGGCTCAGGGAGCAGAAATGTGTAAAAGGGGGGAGATGAGAGTCAGGGAAGGGAAAGCATGGAAAGAGGGAGCAGGGAGAGGGAGGGAGCAGTGAGAAAAGGGGGCAAAAATGAAGGCATGGAGGGGACAAGAAAGGGGCTAAAAGGGGTAAAGGTAGGGGAGGGATGAGGGAAAGGAAGGCCCAAAGGGGAGCAGGGGAGTGAGGGATCAGGGAGAGGTAAGGAAGGGAAGTCACTAACAGGGGAGCAGGGAAGGGAGCTGAAAGGCACCACAAAAGGGGAATATGGAGGGGAGAGGTTCTGGGGAGTAAAGGCCCAAAAAGGGAGACCAGGGAGGGGGAGGGGAACTGGGGATTAAAGGTGCAAAAATGGAAGCATAGCGGGGGAGGGGATCTGGAAGAGGTAAAGTATGAAAAGGGGACGAGGGAGGGGAGGGAGCAGGGAGAAGAAAGACTGGAAAAGGGGAGCAGGGAGGTTGAGGGGAACTGGGAGAAGAACTATGCAAAAAGCAGAGCAGGAAGGGGGGAGGGAAGAAGGAAGAGGTTGATGGAGGTGGGTCTTGTATCTTATCTGTTGCTTTCATTGGTTAACTAATAAAGAAAACTGCCTTAGCCCATTTGATAGGCCAACCCTTAGGTGGGTGGAGTAGAAAGAACAGAATGCTGGGAGAAAGAAACCGAGTCAGTGAGTCGCCATGATTCTCCCACTCCAGACAGACGCAGGTTAAGATCTTCCCTGGTAAGCCAGCTCATGGTGCTACACAGAATATTAGAAATGGGTTATATGTAAGAGCTAGCCAATAAGAGGCTGGAACTAATGGGCCAGGCAGTGATTAAAAGAATACAGTTTCTGTGTAATTATTTCGGGGCATAAGCTAGCCATGCGGGCGGCTGGGTGCCGGGGACGCAGCCCCGCCATTCTTATTACAACAAGAGGTAAGGTAGGAAAAGGAGGATCAGGGAGGGTGTAAGAGTAAGGATTGGAATGGGAAGGCAGGGAAAGGGGAGGAGGTAAGGGGATAGGTACTGGAGAGGGAAGGCACAAAAAAAGGGAGCAGGGAGGGGATGTTAGGAGGTAGAAAAGGAATCTAAAATGGGGGGGGGACAGAGCAGGGAGAGGAAAGGCTCAACGAGGCAATGGGGAGGAGAGCTGGGAAAAAAAGGGACAAAAAGGTGCAAACATGGGAGCAAGAAGGGGGTGGAGAACACTGAGAAGAAAGTCACAAAAAAGGGAGCAGGAAAGGGGATAGGAGGATGGAGAGAAAGGTGGGACACACAAAGGGGAGCAAGGGGAGGGAGCGGAGAAAGGAAAGGCACAAAAGGCAACAGTTGGGGGATGGGATTTGGAGAAAAAAGGCACAAGAAGGGGAGCATGGTGGTATGGGGGCTAGGAGGAGAAATGCCGAAAAGGGGGAGCAGGCAGGGGGATGGGGGAGAAAGAAGAAAGACACAAAAAGAGGTACAGGTAGGGGGATGGGGCAGGGAAAACAAAGGCACAAAAAAAGTGGAACAGGCAGGGGGATGGGTGCAGGGGTAAAAACCACGCACAAAAGGAGCAGGTGGGGGATGGGACTTGGAGAAGAAAGGTACAAAAAGGGGAGCTAAGAGGAGGATGGGGTAAGGGAGAAGGTGCAAAAATGGGAGAATGCAGGAGGAAGGGGCACAGAGAAGAAAGGCACAAATAGGGTAGTAGGCACGGGTTGGGGCAGGGAGAAGAAAGGCAGGAAAAGGGAGCAGGTAGGGGTATGGGGAGGGAGAAAAAAGGCAGGGGTATGGGTGCCCGAAGATGAAAGGTACAAAAATGGGGCAGGGAGGGGGATGGGCGCAGGGAGAAGAAAGGCACGAAAAAGGGGAGCAGTCCGGGGATGGGGCTTGGAGAAGAAAGCTCAAAAATGTTAGCATGGAGGGGGATGGGGACAGGGAGAAGAAAGGAACTAAAATCCAGAGCAGGGAGAGGGATAGGGAGGGAGGAAAAAAGGCTCAAAAAGGGGAAGCAGGCAGGGGGATGGGTGCAGAGGTAAGGAAGACACAAAAAGGGGAGATGCTAGGAGGATGGGGAAAGGAAGAAGAAAGTTGCAAAATAGGGGAGCAGGGTAGGGGGATAGGGCAGTGAAAAGAAAAGAACTAAAATCAGGAGCAGGGAGGGGGATGGGGGCAGGGAGGGGGATGGGGACAGGGAGATGAAAGGGACAAAAAGGAGAACAGGTGCAAGGGGGGGCAGGGAAAAGAAAGTTGCAAAAAGAGGTGCAAACACGGGGATGAGGGTAGGGATAAGGAAGGCATAAAAGGGTGGGGGAGGGCAGGGCTTGGAGAAGAAAGGGGCAAAAAGGGGAGCTGGGAGGAGGATGGGGGAAGGGAGAAGGAGGGTGGGGGGAGGGGCAAACGGGGATGGGGCAGGGATAAGGAAGGCATAAAAGGGTAGGGAGGGTGAGGCTTGGAGAATAAAGGGACAAAAAGGGGAGCTGGGAGGAGGATGGGGGAAGGGAGAAGGAGGGTGTGCAGCCGGGGATGGGGGCAGGGATAACGAAGGCATAAAAGGGTAGGGAGGGTGGGGCTTGGAGAAGAAAGGGACAAAAAGGGGAGCTAGGAGGGGGATTGGAGGAAGGGAGAAGAAAGTTGCAAAAAGGGGAACAGGGAGGGGGATGGGGCTTGGAGAAGAAAGGCATGAAAAGAGGAGCCAGGCGCAAGGGCGGGGGCAGGGAGAAGAAAGTTGCAAAAAGGGAGCAGTCAAGGGGATGGGGGATGGGGGAAGGGAGAAGAAAGATACAAAAGTGGAGCCGGGAGGGGGATGGGACTTGGAGAAGAAAGGGGCAAAAAGGGGAGCAGGGAGGGGGATGGGGCTTGGAGAAGAAAGTTGCAAAAAGGGGAGCTGGGAGGGGGATGGGGGAAGGGAGAAGAAAGGCACAAAAAGGGGAGCCGGGAGGGGGGTGGGGGAAGGGAGAAGAAAGTTGCAAAAAGGGGAGCCGGGAGGGGGATTGGAATTGGAGAAGAAAGGGGCAAAAAGGGGAGCAGGGAGGGGGATGGGGCTTGGAGAAGAAAGTTGCAAAAAGGGGAGCTGGGAGGGGGATGGGGGAAGGGAGAAGAAAGGCACAAAAAGGGGAGCCGGGAGGGGGATGGGGCTTGGAGAAAAAAGGCGCAAAAAGGGGAGCAGGGAGGGGGGTGGGGAAAGGGAGAAGAAAGGCGCAAAAAGGGGAGCCGGGAGGGGGACTGGAATTGGAGAAGAAAGGGGCAAAAAGGGGAGCAGGGAGGGAGATGGGGCTTGGAGAAGAAAGTTGCAAAAAGGGGAGCCGGGAGGGGGATGGGGGAAGGGAGAAGAAAGGCGCAAAAAGGGGAGCAGGGAGGGAGATGGCGGAAGGGAGAAGAAAGTTGCAAAAAGGGGAGCTGGGAGGGGGATGGGGGAAGGGATAAGAAAGGCGCAAAAAGGGGAGCAGGGAGGGAGATGGCGGAAGGGAGAAGAAAGTTGCAAAAGGGGAGCTGGGAGGGGGATGGGGAAGGGAGAAGAAAGGCGCAAAAAGGGGAGCCGGGAGGGGGATGGGGCTTGGAGAAGAAAGGCATGAAAAGAGGAGCCAGGCGCTAGGGCGGGGGCAGGGAGAAGAAAGTTGCAAAAAGGGAGCAGTCAGGGGGATGGGGGAAGGGAGAAGAAAGATACAAAATGGGTACGGGGAGCGGGATGGTAGCAGGGAAAACAAGCTAAGATGAGAGGGGGAGCAGGGAGGGGTTGGGGGAAGGGAGAAGAAAGGCGCAAAAAGGGGAGCCGGGAGGGGGATGGGGCTTGGAGAAGAAAGTTGCAAAAAGGGGAGCCAGGAGGGGGATGGGGGAAGGGAGAAGAAGGGCGCAAAAAGGGGAGCCGGGAGGGGATGGGGGAAGGGAGAAGAAAGGCGCAAAAAGGGGAGCAGGGAGGGGGATGGGGGAAGGGAGAAGGGAGAAGAAAGGCCCAAAAAGTGGAACTGGGAGGGGGATGGGGCTTGGAGAAGAAAGGCACAAAAAGGGGAGCCAGGAGGGGGATGGGGCTTGGAGAAGAAAGGTTCAAAAAGAGGAGCCAGGCGCTAGGGCGGGAGCAGGGAGAAGAAAGTTGCAAAAAGGGAGCAGTCAGGGGGATGGGGGATGGGAGCAGGGAGAAGAAAGATACAAAATGGGTACGGGGAGCGAGATGATAGCAGGGAAAACAAACTAAGATGAGAGGGGGAGGGAGCTGGGAGAGGGATGGAGAGAAAAGGCTAGTATGGAGGGGGATGGGTGCAGGGAGTGGAAAGTTGCTAAAGGGGTGCGGGGAAGGAAGCAGAGTAGATAGAGCAAAGGTGCATAAAGGGAAGGTGGGGGAGCAGCTTGAGGAATGGAAAGAGGAGGATGGTAGCTGAGTGGAGAGGGGGAGGGGATAAGAGTCAGGAATGGTACTGAAGAATGAGCCCAACTGTGAGGTGGTCTTTACTCTGGATGGGGTTAAGAAAACACCGAACCTGAATCCAGATTAAGGGCCATGGGTAACTTACCGGTAAAGGTTGCTAAGTCAATGAGGTAGATAGCTCTGGCACCCTCTTCCATGCGCGTCTCATCTTCTGCCCTGTATTCCTCTGCCTCCTCCATCTGGTTCTCCAATTCTTCCTGGTCCTCATCCTCCATGTCATCATCCGTGGTGTCTTCATCCTCAGTGTCCTCATCCTCCTCGTCGGTAGGGTACATATGCCTGCTTTGCTTGGCTATCCAGGCCACATCCCTCTCATACTCTTCTTCCTCATAAATGGCATTTACGATGAACTGGAATGCCAGAAAACCAGCTGCGGCAGTAATGAAGATCAGCCACGTCAAAGACATCAGGATTTCTTCCAGGGAGTACTGCTCCAGTAAACGGCCTCTATTTCCATCACTTTTACCATCTGAGCCACTAGGGCCTCGGTCTGGCTTTTTCTTATCAGACATGCCACAAAAGAAACCAGCCAGAAGCTAACCTAAGTGAAGATAACTCCCGCAAGTCACAGGATGGTGGTTCACTTCTTAGATCTGTACAGGTTTATGCAGATTGAAACATTGCATGCTGGGAGAGGGGAAGGTAGGACCTCCCTCCTGCACGGAGAGAGGGGGGAGTGGGCAAAGAGGGCGGAGTGGGTGGAGTGAACTGGAGAGGGTGGAGTGAACCAGGGAGGGCAGAGTAAACGGGAACTACTTTCTCAGGTGGAAGGGTACAAAGCAGGAAGGAAAAAATATGCTAGAGATGTAAGCGGGACTTGCAAAGGTTCCTACCCAAGACTAATGATGCCCCGTGAGAACGTTAAGCTCATTGGCTGAGAAATGAGCCTCCACAAAGTTCACATACCCAAGGAGTGATCAGGATCTTCACACTTCTGGTGTTTTAGGAGCTAAGAGTTCGTTTCATTCTCCCATGACAATAGAACTGCTGTTTATTGTTTCTGTATACCAGGTTCTTTTGTACAGACACTGGGGTATTCAAATCACATTTGGACATCTTGTAGCAGGAAGGATACAAGCTTTTAACATGAGGAAGCAGCTATACATTACTAACAATCCCCAAACTTCAGACCCTAAACAGAACGACTATAATGATTGTTCTGTCTCTTTAAGAGACAAGCCACGCCCATTCCCATCCTGCTTGCAGTCTCACAGACCCACTCTTCCTCTTCCTGTCTCCTCTCTTGGAGAGACTGCCAACTTCCTCCCTCTCTCCCTCTCCCCCCTTTCCCCTTCTCTCCCTCTCTCCCCCTTCTCCCCTTTTTCCTTCCCCTTCACAATCCATCTAATAAATGTCTAACTTAACTCCGTATGGTATGTTCGTTTATCCGTCTCTCTCCCGCGCAGCCCCTGATCTGCCGTGTGGTCTTGTATGCCATCCCTGCTTGGGACTGGCTGCTTTCTGGACCCCGGCAGCTTGCAGCAAACCCATCTGCATGGTGTGCCTATCTCTCTGCCCCTTGCCCACCCGCCGCCAGGGACGCCCAGGGGACCAGCCACCTTTGGAGACATGCTCCATGGTGCGCCCCTGCCCTGCCAGGACTGGCTGCTCTCGGGACCTACTGCCCCCTGCCTGCTGGGCAGCTGCAAATCCATTTCAATGACTTTTTGGACAGTTAGCAGTATTAAAACTGCTCCTGGTCATCGCTCAGCAAAACTTGTGGTGCTGAACGTGGCCTGCCACTTTTGAGACACCAGGGCTGCTTCAAGGGATTCGTGGTTCAGTCTTGCCCTTCACCTCCACCAGCTTCACCATACAAGCCACATAGGGTGGGGTTATGCAGGAGAGACACTCAGGTCAGAGGATTATAGGAAGCATAAGAAGGGGTGGCAAAATTCTCTGTATACTAGTAGTCTCCGGGGAACTCGAAAATAAGGGCTTGTCATATTTGCATGTGGAAGCATGTTATTGACATTAGTTGGAGGGGTTTCATTCAAGGGATCTAATTTCAAATAAGAGAACCAAAAAGCCAAGGTCAAATTTAAAATTATGGACTGTTTTGCTCCCAGGATACAAATGACCTTAAAGGGTTTGTTTTTACATTGTGGGTGTCAGAGGACGGATAGCTATTCTTTCTTTTAAAAAGTGTTCTCACCTTACACAAGTGTGTAAAAACTATATATTAATTAGGTATTATGTTTAATATAGTAGACATAAACATGTTTTCTCTCAAACACATTGTTGAGATTTTAAGTGTGTGTGTGTGTGTGTGTGTGTGTCCAAATTTAACCACTAATCTGAGGTGCCTGGCTTTTCCTCCAGAGGAAAAAGGTTTCTCTTCTCTGATGCCAAGGTAACCCTGGAGTATTGTTTATCACACAATCTCTGAAGAATGTTTAACTATTAGGGTCTATGCTTTAACAAAACAAAACCACACCAATTTGTTGATATTTGAAGGGATCCACTTCTGAGTATGCTCTTACATTGGTGTCTATTTTATGTATCTTCATTATGATATTTTGTTGACAGAGACTGCTTATTTGTTTCCTGGCCTCGAGGACACGAATAATCACAAAGAAACTATATTAATTACAACACTGTTTGGTCAATGGCTTAGGCTTCTTATTAACCAACTCATACATCTTAAATTAACCCATTTATATTATTCTGTGTATTGCCACAAGGCTGTGGCTTACCAGGTAAAGTTCTGGCATCTGTCTCCTTCAGCAGCTACGTGGCATCTCCGCAATTCTGCCCCCCCTTCTCTCTCTCTCTCTCTCTCTCTCTCTCTCTCTCTCTCTCTCCATCTTTGTTTGAATTTTACACCTGGTTTTACTCTGTTAATCCATTAGTTGAAAGCAGCTTCTTTATTAATAAATGGCGATAAAACATATTCACAGCATACAGAGGGGAATCCTACATCACCTCCCCTTTTTGCTGCCAAAGGAGACAGATGCCAGAACTTTACTTGGTAAGCCACAGCCTTGTAGTGAGACACAGAATAAAATAAATGGATTAATTTAAGATGTAAGGGTTAATTACTAAGAAGCCTAAGCCATTGGCCAAACAGTGTTGTAATTAATATAGTTTCTGTGTGATTATTTGTGTCTGGTGGGCCAATGTGGGCCAACTACATCCACATAAAACCTGAGAGAGCTTGGAAAGGAATTTTACACACACACACACACACTCAAAACAGAGTTAAATACGGCTTCATGGTTGCAGTATTTTCTTGGGTGGGCTCTGTTTGATAGGATCAAGCAGAGGCATGGTTCTTTTAAGAGAAGGCTTCCTGATTCAGCAATCAGCCAAAACTGTGTGGCTCCTATAAGAAGGCTTCCTGCTTCATGCTAGTTGCACAAACAGCTCTGGTTCTTTCAGGAGGCTGAGAACTTGTATGGGGTTTGTGGGCAGCATGATGCAAGTTACTTGGTGGCAGCATGGGTCAACTCTTCCCAGAGTTGAGGTGGTGAGGACAGCTCCCATCCAGGGGTCCGAGAGCTGGGAGGAAAGGTACATCCACCATATTGAAAGGCTAATAGTGGTAGAGTCCCCATCCAGGGTCGCTGCAACCAAGCTACTTAGCATTTTAAAAGCACCCCTGGTCAGAAAATGATTACAGATATACAATAAACACAGATTCAGACAGAAATAAACCTCTGAACAGGTCACAGTATGTTTAAAAAAATGTATGTAGGCTTGAGAGAGGGAAGAATAATAGTATAGACATTTATAAAAAGAAATAGTCTTTAAAAATAAAGCAAAGTCTTTAAAGAGACAGAGTACAGACAGTAATAGATTAAAGGAGTAAAAAATGTTATATGTGTATTTCTATTGTTGTTTAAGGTATTATGTTTATATAGCTAATTTAAAAATGCAATGTATAATTAAAAGTTATAGTTTTTTCGAGATGAGGTTTCTCTGTAGCTTTTGGAGCCTATTTTGGAACTCATTCTATAGACCAGGCTGGCCTCAAACTCACAGAGATCCACCTGCCTCTGTTTCCCAAGTACTGGGATTAAAGGCATGTGCCGCCACTGCCCGGCTTTAGATACTCATTTTAAAGTCAAATTTGTAGTCACTAGTTAGATTTTCTAGATATTCAGAGATATATTTCAGTTAGATAGATAATATTCAGTACTTCAAAGACCTACAGAATGGCATTTAAAATGTTCTAAGAACATAGACTTCTTTGAACAGTGAGACCTGTCTGCTTCTGGCAGCACCAGTTACGTCAGAGAGGTTGATGTGCATTGAAGAAACTTGTTATGGAATTTACCTTCAGTGTGACAAGGCTAGCCATTCGGTCAAGAAAATGCTCTTGCCTGGACTGTTTTATGGTATACTGTATGAACTGGACATGCAGGACCCTCAGAAAAATGACTGCTAAACTTTCCAAAAGACGGATAGTCTTCAGGGTTCCTGCTTTACAGAAGAAATTCCAGACATTCTTCAAGATACAGAAGTAAGTGACTGACAAACTGCCAACATAGGCAAAACAGCCTTTCAAATTTCCTGCTTCACTTAAAAGTCTGCCAGATACTATGGGCCTATCGGCTGAAGATGGATACCTGAATATTACAGATGAACTTTGGTGACTGTCCAGACAAGTTGTCTCTGTCAAATTCTACAGTTTTGGAAGTTGCTCATAATGTACTTCCTGTTAACTTGGGTAATAGAATATCCTTCTGGAGTCTTTGATGGAGTTGAAGAATAGATATAGTTTTCCTTAGTTATGATAAAAGATAAAGTAGATATAAATGTTGTAACTGTAATTCTTACTTGACACCTGTCTTGTTATATGTAATTTTACTATGTTAAAGTTAAAACCTTTTTATTTAGACAGGAAAGGGGGGATGATGTGGGATTCTGCTCTGTGTGCTATGAATATGTTGTATTGCCATTAGATAATAAAGAAGCTGCTTTGGCCTATAGCAGGGCAGAATATAGCCAGACTGGAAGAGATATGGAGAAAGAGTAGATGGAGTCAGAGAGATACCACATAGCCACTGAAGGAGACAGATGCCCTTGTGGTAAGACATAGATTAATAGAAATGGGTTAATTTAAGATGTAAGAGGTAGTTAATAAGAAGTCTGAGCTAGTAGGCCAAACAGTGTTGTAATTAATATAATTTCTGTGTTATTATTTGGGTCTAAGTGGCTGGGAAACGAATGAGCAGTCTCCGCCAAATATATATTTTTTTTACTCCTTTGGGTAGTTTCAAGCTCATCTTATTTTAATCTCTCAATAAGTTAAAGTATTGATTTGGAGATATCCATCCCCCCATATGCACTCTTTTTAACATGGTTACAATTAGTTAAGAGTGGCCTCATACTCATAAATAGCAAAAGATAGTTCCTGATCCTCCTGCCTTCACCTCCTAAGTGTTGGGATTGCAGGCATGCATACCTTGAAAAGCTGGAGTTGTTGACTTTTTAAATATAGAAATGTATTTATTATTTTATCATAAGTGAGAGAAAATTTAAAAATATATTTTATAAAAGCAGAAAAACTATATTTTTGCACTTTGCTCCAAATGATATATTATTTGTTTGAATAATCATTATTGAGTTGTTTTCTTTTTAAATGTGGTTATTTACAGTTATTATTTTCTCCCTAAATCCCACAAATGGATTTTTTTGTATTTTTTCCAATGCATTTTTAAATTTTATTGTCAATTGCATCTTTTACACACTGTTTATTAATATTTGTATGTTTGTGTCTAAGGCCAGAGGAATAAACCTGTCATTAGGGGTGGGCCTGAAGCATGGGTCTGTGTAAACTGACACCTAGGATTAACCTAGAGCTCAGTGTCATAGCCTGACTTGGTACTGTTAGAGTGTGTAACTACTGGATGTAGCCAGACTCTGGATTCCCAGGTATCTGACTGATGACTCACATCTATGATTCAGCCTGGAAATGAGTCAGGCCTTTACCGATCCAAAGAGCAAAACACTATATAGGTGCATCCACTACAAATGGTCGGGGCCTTCAAGAGACTGCAACATGAGTGTGCTCGTGGATGTTGTCCTAATATTGTGGATGGCCTGACAACTAAGGTTTCTAGGGTCGTGAACTTAGAGGTTCTGGCGTTGCCTAGGAAATATGGGTAAGCCTGCAACCTGGGGCTATAAGATGAAGCCAGGTGTGTGTTGGTGTTTTGGGTTAGGTATAAAAGTAAAAAAAAAAATCTAGATTCATAGGCCATGAGATAGGTCCAATTCCAGATTTTACTGAACTTTTCCCTGTGGTTGTTTCCAATATATAGTCTTATGGTTACTACTCTAACCTTTGACAAATAATTGGTTTCTCTCTCCATAATGTAGTACCTGGGACTATGAGGTGATTGTCTCACAGAATGCAAATCTGTTACCTTCACAATCTCCTTTTTCTTATTTCTTTCATCTACCAGGAACTGTAATCTCTCAGGTGTTTTCCTTTGCTCTCATGAAGCTGCTTTCCATGGGTGAATATAGCTCATGCTGTGTTTGTAGTGAACTCAGCCCTGACAGCTCCTGTCCCACCATATTGCCTGTCTCTCTTCTAGGTGTCCTTTATTTCTTTTTCTTCTTCCATGTTCCTTGTTAAAAATCTGCAGTACAGTAGGTATTTTTTTGCAATGGGAAAATGTTAATTTGTAAAATTAAGATATAATTATATTACTTACCTCTTCCTCACTCCAACCATCCCCCGTAATACCACTACCCCTGCCTTACACTTTCTCAAGTTCATGGTTTCTGTTTGTTTATGTAAAACTACATCATGGAATCTGGAGTACAGTTTTGGATAGAAGTGGCAGGTAATGTTTCAGATTTTTAATACTATTAGAAAGGTTGTAAGAATATGGTATAGATGACTTTTAGCAGCTCTCTCTCTTCAATACTTGAGTCTGTTGAGTTGCATGACTTTGGAAAGTGGTTTGATTTGTATTATGTTGTGTTGGAGAAGGCTGCTTGTTCGTTCCCAGCTGCCCGGCTAGCTTAGACCCAAAATAATCACACAGAAACTGTATTAATTAAATCACTGCTTGGCCCATTAGACCTAGCTTCTTATTGGCTAACTCTTATATTAATTTAACCTATTTCTAGTAATCTGTATATCTCCATGTAGCTGTGGCTTACCAGGTAAAGTTCCCAGTGTATGTGTCTGGCAGCCGCTCCATGGCTTCTCTCTGACTCTGCTCTGCTCTGCTCTGCTATAGGCTCAAAACAGTTCTTTATTCATTAACAGTAATCATGGCTTACAAAGGGAAATCCCATATTACCTCCCATTTTCTGTTTAAATAAAAAAGAATGCTTTAACATAGTACAATTACATATAACAAAACAAGCATCAAGCAAGAATTATAGTTATGATATTTATATCTACTTTATCTTTTATCATAAGTAAAGAAAACTATATCTATTCTTAAACTTCATCAAAGACTCCAGAAAGATATAATATTACTTAAGTAAACAGGAAGTGCATTGCAAGCTGATGTAGGTGGGTCTTCTATCTATCTGTTGCTTTCATTGGTTAATTAATAAAGAAAACTGCTTGGCCTGATAGGTCAGAATATAGGTAGGTGGGGAAGACAGAATTGTGGGAGAAAGAAAGCAGATTCAGGCAGATGCCATGCTTCTCCTACCCAAGATGGTCGGTGGTTAGAATCTTCCCGTTAAGCCACCACTTCGTGGTGGTACACAGATTATTAGAAATGGGTTAATCAAAATGTGAGAGTTAGCCAATAAGAGGCTAGAACTAATGGGCCAGGCAGTGTTTAAATGAATACAGTTTCCGTGTTGTTATTTCGGGTGTAAAGCTAGCCATGTGGGACCCGGGTGGGACAAAAAGCAGGCCTGCCCACTCCTCATCACTACAGTAAGCAACTTCTAAAATTCTAGAATTGACAGAGACATCTTGCTACCTGGACAGTCACCCAAAGTTCTTTTGTACTGTTTGGGGCATCCATCTTCAGCCTACAGGCCCATAGTATCCAACAGACTTTTCCAAGAAGCAGGAAATTTCAAGGACAGTTCCACCTATACTGGCAGTTTGTCACATTTTTTGTGTCTTGTAGAATGTCTAGCAGACTCTTTCATGAAGCAGGAACCCCAAAGAATTGTCTTGCCTTTAGGCAAGTTTAGCAGTCATTTCTCTATGGGTCCTGCATGTCCAGTTTATCGAGCAGTCCAGGCAAGAGCAGTTTCTTTGCAAATGGTCAACCAATTCCATAAGGAGCCTCTTCAATGCTCATCATCCTCTTGAAGTAGTTTGGTGCTGCCAGGAGCAGATGTGTCTCACTGTCATATTCTGAAGGTCTCTGAATGATATGAAGAATACCTATCTAACTGAAATATATCTCTAAGCATCTAGAAAATCTAACATGACTACAAGGTTGAGTGTTATAGATGATTATCTATTAACCTATATTTCTTAATTATACATTATATATTTTAAATGAATTACATAATCACAATACCTTAATTAAGAGCAGAAATATAACAAGATTGACCTTAAATTTGTATCAATAAACCAAGATCTATACCAATGCAAATCTCTATAGCACATCCTTCTTTAAATGTAAAACCCATTTATAAACAATATTTGGGAATATGGATATAGTTATTCTCCAAATTGCTTCCTGCTGTTTGTTGGATGAAATAATATTTTGAGGGGTGGTCAAGGCAACCTTTCAGGGGATCTTGGTCCATCAAACCACACTAATCTGGAAGGATTCTACAGGTTCTGTGGAAACAAAAGAAGAACCTCTTTTCCAAAGCAACATATTCTTATACTCAAATTTTTAATTCAAGATACCTTTGAAATATATATGTTGGCTTAGCTTAGCAGTCCCCAAAATCAAATGTCTCTCTGCAGTCAAAAATTCAAATATAACAAAATAATATACATAATTCAGAATCTCTCTGAATTTTCCATTTTTACCTGGTTTGTTTTTACACTATTACTTTTTATATAAGTTTAATATTTATTTTATAATCTTTACTCCTTTAATTTATTACTGTCTGTACTCCATCTCTTTAAAGACTTTATTTTTTTAATTTACTTCTTTTTTATAACTCTCTGTACTCTTTATCTTCTCTCTCCCAAGCGAATATACATTTATCCAGCACTGTGACCCATTTAGAGGTCTTTTCCATCTGAATTTGTCTTTATTGCATATCTATAATTCTTTACTGAGCAGGATGGCTTCTTAAAATGTTAAGCACCTTTTAAAAACTTAAGCTGTGCAATTACTAGGGTATATATGGTACTTACTACTTGCTTTGCACAGTCCAACATGGTGGAAGTCTGTTCACTGCCTCTGCAAGCCATGTACATTGCCCCAGTTTTAGGCACACAGCAGGTCTATGTTGCCATTAAGCAAGTTGTAGTACATTGCTCACAAATCCTATTTAAACGCTTGGCTTCCTGAAAGAGCCAAAGGTCATGCTGGCAACATGGCCCAGAAAGCCAGCATTTCAAAAACAACATGGCTTTTCTTCTTTTGCTACCCCTGAATCAGGAAAACCTCTCTTAATAGAGCTTTGGCAAGCCACCATCTGAAAAATAAATGTGGCTAAACTTTTTGTGTGTGTGTGTGTGTGTGTGTATGTGTATCTAGAATTTCTTTTCAAACTCTCTCAGGTTTTAAGAGGATTTTAGTTGGCCATGTGAGTGCCAATTTGTAGGAGGAAGGCTGCTTGTTGATTCCTGTCCGCCCAGCTAGATTGGACCCAAAATAATCACACAGAAACTCTATTAATAAAATCACTGCTTGGCCATTTAGCTCTTGCTTCTTATTGGCTAACTCTTACATATAAATTTAACCCATTTCTATTAATCTGTGTATTGCCATGTGGCTGTGACTTACCAGGTAAAGTTCCCAGTGTTTGTCTCAGGTGGCAGCTCCATGGCTTCTCTTTCACTCTGCCTTTCTTTCTCCCATCATACAGCCTAGCTTTCCCCGTCTAGCTCTGCTCTACCCAGTCCTGGTCTGCTATAGGCTCAAAGCAGTTATTTATTCATTAACAGTAATCACAGCATCCAGACTGAAATCCCATATCAGTTTTGAGTTCTTTTTGAGATCATTATGTGATTGTGTGAGTGTGTTTGTGTTCATTGTAAACAAATATCCATGTGGAGGTGTGCATACGTGTGTGTGTGTGTTGCACATGTGCAAGACAACATTACAGCTTTAAGCATCACTCCACAGGAACTACTTGTTTTCTTACTGACTTTGAACTTGTAGAGTTGGCTTGGGTGTGTGGTCCATGTGCCCCAGGGATCTATTTGATTTTGAGTACCTTTTATTGGTAGCACAAGCATGTTTCACCATGCCTAAATTTTTTTGAAGATCTATCTTATTGATTTAAGTTCAAATTTCATGCTTACAAGGCAAGAACATTATTGACTGACCCATCTCACCATCCTTCATTATGAAGATATTCTTTATTCATGAATATCATGTAATGTGTTTTACCATTCATGTGTTTGTCAGGATGTACCCCAGAATAAACAACAACCAGGGGAAAAAAAAGGAAGTGCGTGAATCAAAGTATGGTTTCTGGGAGTAGAAACATCCACATGTCTGTTTGAATACAGCAAAAATAGTGAGCATATTCAAAAGATGCAGCCCCCTGTGATATGCTGATTTTTTTTTTTTTTTTTTGGATTTTTCGAGACAGGGTTTCTCCGTAGCTTTTTTTTGGTTCCTGTCCTGGAACTAGCTCTTGTAGACCAGGCTGGCCTCGAACTCACAGAGATCCGCCTGTCTCTGCCTCCCGAGTGCTGGGATTAAAGGCGTGTGCCACCACCGCCCGGCTTGATATGCTGATTTTGCCAGGAAAACAGATATGTTTGGCATGCAACTCAGTCACCAAGTCTGCCTATACCCCATTCTATCTGGAAAGGATCCTGATTTGTAATGACAGAAATACTGAGAACCAAACCTATGATTGAGAGCCCTTCATACATATACCTATTCAGAAGAAAATGATACATACCAAGACAACAGTGGGATAAAATATTATGACAAGGCATAAGCCCAGTATTGGTTATAAAAACACTATATCACTAGATAAGGAAGTATTCCAGGTCTGAAGCCCATTTCTGTGCTGCTAAGTGTAGCCCTACAGACTGAGTATGACTATTGTTACAAATTTACAGACAGATTATCATATGATCATTAATGTTACATTCCTTGAATAAAAGCCACTTACTGTGCATGCGTGAGTACGTGTGTGTGTGTGTGTGTGCGCGCGTGCTTGTGCGTTGGAGGCCAGAAGTATAGCTCTGATGCCATTCCTCAGGAGCCATATACCTTGTTTTTTGAGCTGTAGTCTCTGACTGGCCTGAATTCCCCAATGCATCAACTACGAGGTTGTCATTCTTATGAAGCTAGCACTTTATCCAGGGAGTCATCTCCTTAGCCCCAATTCCACATTTTTGAAAAGATTTATTTTTATTATATTCTAATCGTGTGCATATGTGTCCATATGTGTACATGTGTGAGCATGTTTGGAGGAGTTAGTAAGAGAGCATCCCTTGGAGCTGGAGTTACAAAGGTTTGAAAGTGACCTGACATGAGTGGTGGGAAATGAAGTCAGGTTCTGCACTAGAGCAGTACAGGTTCTTAACCACAAAGTAGTCCCTCCAGGCCTGAAATTCAACTTTCTTGATATCATGTATAATCATCCAGAGAGTTCAGATCATTTTGGGTAATGTTTTTCTCTTGGCTTTAGTGTTTGTATTGACAGTGGATTTCTGTCTGCATTTCTTTTCAGTGAGCCTCATGAATTAATCCATCTTCAACTCATGGGATTTAGATTAAAAGTGTATATCACCATGCCTGGGTATTACGTGGATGCTGTGGATTGAACTAGGGTCCACATGCTTGTTTGTTTAGCATTTTATTACCTGAGTTACCACCTTTGTCTCAACACAGTTATTGATCTGTTTTTTTATGAAAGCCATTTCTCTCTGTATGGGGTATTTAATTTTTTATTACCAGCCAGGATTTACGAACCAGGATTATGACAGTTGCTTTAAAGTCTTTTCTTGCTAATTCTAGCACTGTGCCACCTCCTAATATATTTTTATTTTATAAACATTATTATAAAAATCCTTGCAAATAAATATAATGCCACACACCAAAGTCTATAAAATTCTATGAATTTCTATACCATTAGAATAAGAATTTGGAGCAGAAGCTGTGGAGCTTTGTATGAAATTTTACACTTTCAGTATTGAATTTAATTTTTTTTTTGCTTATCTACCACAAAGCACTCAAAAATTCCTGACAATTAGAACTGGAAAAATAATTAGCTTTATCTTTTTTTCTATAACTTGTATCTATTACCTATATTCAGTCCTTCCTCACTCCCTTATCCTCTTTATTCATATTATGGTGTATCCAGATGTTCTTTTGTTTACATAGGTGCATATATTATTGTCTAGACCCTGCATTTGAAAGAAAACATGTAGCTTTTCTCTTTCTGAGATTGTGTGGCATCCTTTAATATTATATGTTCTAAGTCCATCATTTTCCTGAAAAAAATTTAACTTCATTTTTTTTTAATAACTACATAGTCTTATATATAATTTTAATTATGCATTCATATGTTGATGAACAACTAGATTGATTCTAATTCTTTACTATAGTGAATAAAGAAGCAATAAACATGGGGGTGCAAATATCTATGGTAGGATAAGAAATTATCTCTCTATATGTCCAGGAGTGAAATAGCTGAGTCATATGGTAGTTCCACTTTAAAAATTTGAGAAGTCTCCAAATAGATTTCCACAATTACTATATTAATTTCTCTCCTACAATCAGTGAATATGATTTTATTTCAGTTCACATCCTTTCCAACATTTGATTTTAGATTTTTTGATGATAGTCATTCTTAGTGGGGTAGGATAGTACCTAAAAGTAATTTAAATTTTTACTTCCCTGGTGACTCAGGATATTGAATACTTTTAAAAATAGCTATTTGAGAGGGCCATGTCTGGGTCTATGATCCTACTGTAGCCAGAGTCTGTGTTGATGTTTATGGCCCATGTTACCACCAACAGTCATGTGGATGCCATGGTCTGTGTTGCAGTCTGATGCCGGACTGATGTCTGTGAGCTGTGCTACCACCAGGGACCATATTTATGTGAGTGGTCTGTGCTGTCTCCGAAGCCATTATGATGTCCCTGTCTGTGCTGCTGTCAAGGGCTATGATAGGGTCTGTGGCTCATGTAGTCTTGGAGGGCCGTGTTGATATCTGTGGTCTCTATTGCCAATGCAGACCATGCTGAGGTCTGTGACATGTTTTGATGCCAGAGACCATGTGGATGTTCATGGCCTGTGTTGTCACCAGAAACCATGTAGAAGTTCATGATTATGCTCCCACTGTCTGTAAAGAGCCAATAAACTACTTTTGTCATGGCACTGGCAACTTCAGAAAAAAAGTAACAACCTAAGGCAGAAAGCCATCAAAGAGAACTCTTAAAAATTGTGGTAAGGATGCTGAAGTGTAGCTCTCCAAAACTGATGGCTTCTTGTGGGGATGTAGGTGGGGATGGAATAAATCTTCATTAAGGGACTGGCCACCTGGAGTTTGACCATTCTCTAACCTTATGTTATTAAATGCCATATTCTGTAGGTCTTTGAAATTTTTGAAGACCATATATCTATTTAAATGTATCTGTTTAACCCTGAAAATATACCTATACAAGTTTGATCATTATAGATGACTTTACATTTTTAATGAGTTGCATAAACACAAACCCCAAACAAGAGTAGAAACATATATAGTATAACAAAAATAACTTTAAATTTGTATCAATATACCAAAGTCCATACCAATCTAAGATTTTTGAGGTTGTTAGTTGTCTTTTGTATCCTATATCCCCTCTGAACAATGACAAATATCCATAATCTACCAAATGACCAAAAACCACCTACCCCACCCTGTGGGAATGTGGGCATTGTGTACTCTAGACTGCTTCCTGTTGTCTGTGGACAATGGCATCTTTAGGGAATCTGAGAAAATTGAAATAATGGTTAATTCCTTAGAAAACTAGCCATAACAATCTCCGCGCAATGAGAAAACACAAGGTTTATCTGCAGTCCTGGCTAGAATAATCTGTCAGGCTGGATAATCTCAGCCAGCAGCCCTGAAGTTGTCTGTTCTGGATTCAGAACTCCAAGTAAACTGCAACAGAGTCACTCTGAAAGGCTGGATAACCTGGGCCATCAGTTTGCAATGCTGTCTGGTCACCTTGCTTTGAAAACACACAAGCTTTCTGAGGTAACATACGTATCTGCATTAACATAAGTATGGACTGTGTGTTGTATACAAGCCGACCAAAAATTATTTTTTGTTATATGTTTGAGCAGATAAAATACATGTCACCTGTATTATAGTTTTTCTAGGTTTATTTCCTTTTATCTGTAGCCAGGGTTTTCAAGGGATCTCCCAGATTAAACCTGATCATTATTATCATTGAATAAATCCACAGCCTTTCATTTCCTGTGGAAACAAAAGCAGGACCTCTTTCACAAAGCAACACATTTTGAGTTCCATTTTAAAGTTAAGGCACTCCTAAAATATTCAGGCTGGTTTATTTCAGCAGTTCCTCTTTCAATCCCATGTCTTTTAGCAGCTGTCCTTTGCTTATCAGCATTCAAAAAATTTTTAAAAAAACAACAGCACAATAACATACAGTATCCAAACTCCCTATGTATTTCCCATCTCTACATGGCTTGTTTTTATTACTTCTCTCT